>NC_087215.1:18888315-19143395 GCF_015104395.2 Macrobrachium nipponense | reverse complement strand
AACGATCCTCAAGAGGTTCGTTAAACTAGTGCACGTCCGTGCGGTCTTCTCGATCGAAGGCAACAACTACTGACGTCTGAGTAATCCTCACTTAGAAGTATGTCGAAAGTGAGGAGAGACTGAGGGCGTCCTTTGCGTAAGTTTTTCGTAATATTGAAGACGAAGGAGCTTCCTCTTAAGTTGTTCCCTTATTCATGATCCTAGAGGATTAGCTTTAGTCGCCACATGTTGGCCTCTAAGAGGTTGGATTCACAGAGGTTCAGGTAATTCAGAGAATTGTCAAAGACCCTTCCCGAGAGAATCTGTGTAATCTAACATCGTCACTTAGTGAAGTATCTAATATCTCTCCTCTCTGACTCTGAAGGCGTTCAGACTATCGAGAAGCGATAGAGCTTCAAGATTAATGGCAGTCTCTTGGCCAAGGCAAAGCAGTGCTGCCTATTTCAGTTTTCAATCGGAGGGGGGCGTTTCTGGAGATAGTGAAGGAAATGACTGTTCCTCCACCTCGACCTCTGTGAATTTCGTTATGGTTCTATCTTTTCCGTATGAAGTATGAGATAAGATATTAGTCCTAACTATTGTAGAATATGCAAATATGTGTTGACGGCCTCTAGGCTCAGAGATTCGGTTCTGTCAAACAACAAAGGCTTCACAATCTTTGAGGTCTGTGGAGATCTTGAAATTCTCTGGATCAAAGGTTCCGGCATGGAACTTAGACGTAGTTTGAGTTTCTGATGCCAAAAGCATTTCGAACCTATCCTTTCTGCGAACTTAATACACGTGACCAGAAAGGCTAATATTCTACCGCTCTAGCCACGGCAAGGAGGGTTAGTGAGGTTTAGCCATCATCAGAGGTTTTGGCTTTAAGGACATAATGCGGTCTGTCCGTCTAAGCCTTCCGTTCTTGATAAGAACGAAAACCTGTCTAACCATTGACCCGAAGGCTTGGAGACCAAGGGTATGGCACAAATTATTGGGCAAGGGCATTAGAGAGTCCTGTGCCCTGTAGGGTCTCTCAAGTTTTATCTTGATAAAACTATAGAAAGTCAAGGTCAACAGACAATCTGCGGTGTTCCGTAAAAGACCAGACTAGTTCATGTCCAAGAACACCCTGGCATGATAGCCAAGGAGTTTCTTTTAAGAGGTCTCATTCATTATGTTTGCATAAAGATTTGAGATTTTTTCTTAATATCAATGCTCAAGAGGTGAGGGCGCAACCTCGGAAGCATTTCAACAGAGCATGACACTCAGTAACATCCTGAGTGCCACGCTTTTGCGAAGCAACTCTGGGTTCGCTTCACACTCCCGACAATCTGCGGTGTTCCGTAAAAAGACCAGACTGGTTCATGTCCAAGAACACCCTGGCATTATAGCCAAGGAGTTCTTTTAAGAGGTCTCATTCATTATGTTTGCATAAAGATTTGAGATTTTTTCTTAATATGAATGCTCAAGAGGTGAGGGCGCGGCCTCGGAAGCATTTCAAACAGAGCATGACACTCAGTAACATCCTGAGTGCCACGCTTTAGCGAAGCAACTCTGTGTTCGCTTCACACTCCCGACGGGATGTGAAGACGACATTCAGATCCGTAAGTCGCTGGACCATACATATCCGTAGATATATTATTGGGTGCAAGAAGCAACACGAATCCTATCCTATAGAAAAGGGATAGGTGTGCTTTTAACTTTGAAGGGTTGGTCGCTTGAGGCGCGTTCCTTTTCTTTAGCCTAGAAGTTATGGAACTAACTTTGATAGGTTAGGTCAGGTGTGGTTTTAGCTTCGGTGCCCTCAGAAATATGGTCATATGGTCTAGTCACATTGTGGTCACGCCCCCGTTGACAGATCATCTAGAGCGCACCAGCATTACAGGTCTCTACCTCGCTGGCAACTCTAGTAACGCAGAAGCAGACTTTGGTGACAGTAATCACGAAGTCGGCTATGCTAACAGGTCAGGAACCAAGATGTATATCATCTACTTAATTTAGTTTCCCAAAAATCCTATTCTGTCTCTTCCCACCATCCGAAGGTGGGATTCAGCTATATATATATCTGTCAGGTAAGTTTCATGAACAAAATGTTATTGTTATAATACAATTAAGTTTGTTCATACTTACCTGGCAGATATATATATATAGCTGTATTTTCTGAAGTCCGACAGAATTTAAAAATTCGCGGCACACGCAGTGGGCGGCCAGGTGGTAGTACCCATTCCCGCCGCTGGGAGGCGGATATCAGGAACTATTCCCATTTTCTATTCATATTTTATCAGTGCCACTGTCTCCTGAGGGGAGGTGGGTGGGCACTTTAATTATATATATCTGCCAGGTAAGTATGAACAAACTTAATTGTATTATAACAATAACATTTTTAGTTCCAAAGGCATCCGGAGGATGGAGGCCAGTCTTGGACGTGAGCATTCTGAACAAATATGTGGAAAAGAAAAAGTTCTCGATGGAGACTTCTGCCTCGGTACTTTCAGCCCTGCGAAGAGGAGACTGGATGGTCTCTCTAGACCTGCAGGATGCATATTTCCACGTTCCTATTCACCCGTCATCAAAGAAGTATCTCAGGTTTGTGATACAAGGGAAGGTCTACCAGTTCAGGGCCTTGTGCTTCGGCCTCTCCACGGCTCCACAGGTATTTACGTACCCGATGCGGAACGTAGCCAGATGGCTACACCTGGAAGGCAGGCATAAGCGTCTCTCTTTACCTAGACGATTGGCTGATAAGAGCAAAATCCCAGGAACAATGTTTGGAGGATCTGAAGAAAACATTAGAATTGACAAAAGAGTTAGGACTTCTCGTGAATCTCGAGAAATCGCAGATGATCCCCAGTCAGGACTTAGTCTATTTGGGGATTCAGATGAATTCTAGGGATTTTCGGGTTTTTCCGTCCCAAGAAAGGATTCTTCGAGGGATTCAGAAAGTAACATCCTTCCTAAAGAAAGACAGGAGTTTCAGCCAGGGAGTGGCTGAGCCTTCTAGGGACTCTTTCTTCCTGGAACAATTTGTATCCCTAGGAAGACTTCATCTAAGCCTCTACAATTCTTCCTAAAGAGATCTTGGACTTGGAAGAAGGGCCATCTGTCGGACACTTTTCCGGTAACAATAGAGGTGAAGAAACACCTAAAGTGGTGGCTGCTCCCACTCAAAAAGAACGAGGGAGTGTCCCTAGAGGTTCGGAACCCAAACCAAATATTGTTCTCAGACGCTTCAGAGACGGGATGGGGAGCGACTCTAGGAGCAAGAGAAGTCTCTGGCAAATGGAAGAAAGAACAAAAGGATTGGCATATAAATGCCAAAGAACTATATGTAGTGTTTGTTCCGACACGGCATACAAACCTTCGGTCCTTTTACAATAGGAAGGTACTAGCGGCAGCTGGATAGGTCGTAAGCTTTCGAACAAGGGGTTCGGTAGTTAACTGCTTGTCCGACAGGCGCGCGCGCCGCGACTGGTAGGTAAACAAATCACTTTTGCTTTCGGCCTGCTGGCGTGGTGGACGTGTATCATCGCTCTCTGCCCCGCTTTATCGTCGTTGCTTTCGCATGGTTGGTGTCTTTTTCTATTTATCTAGTGAAACTGAATTGTAAGTACAATCATTTCATAGTTTATTTCCATGAATTCAATTGTGAATTAAAGGATCTTGGTTTCACCACGCCTCCGATTACCCGAGGTGCCGGGACTGAAGGGCGTAACGTGCGGGAATTCATTTTCCAGAAATGATCCTCGTATGTGTATGCTCGGTGCCGAGGGCGGGAGAGCGTCGCTCCGAGCGTATATTTTTGGTTGGAAATGTGTAGATGAAAATCGTAAGTAAGTGCTCTTTTCATTTATATTTTTTTGACCTGTATGCTCGTTGCCGAGCGAATGCGCTCGCACGGAAACTTATTCTGTATGGAAGTGAATCGCAAGTACAGTATTCTTTTTCATTTTCATATATTTATTTTGATTGTAGCAATACTCATTTTGGATCAGTTTCTGAGCTTACCCGGAAATTGATCTTTTCCCCTTTTTATTTGAATGAAGTGAAATCGCAAGTTGCAGTTCTTTTTCATTTTCATATTTTATTGAGATTGCATTGTTTACTGGGATCAATGTTTCCGCTATTTACCGGGAATTGATCTTCCCCTTTTTATTTGTATGAAGTGAAATCGCAAGCGCAGTATTCTTTTTCATTTTCATATATATATTGATTGCATCAATTCATTATGGATCAAGGTTTCCATAAACCTTGATCCATAAAGGTAAGGAATGCATCCTTTTTACCCTTGCGCTCGGTACGAGGGCGCAATGCGCTCGATCCGAGCCCTTATTCATTGTGGAAGTGAATCGTAATGCAAGATTCTTTTTCATTTTATTCTTTTTATTATTGATTGCATCAATATTTATTTGGTTCAAGTTTCCGCTGCAGTCAGGGAATTTGATCCTTATTGGCCCTTGCATTTCGGGCCGATGGCACAATTGCTCTCGGGCTACTTATATTATTGTGGGTACATGGGTGCTGTGCGGGGGTGGGGAACGAGAACCCCCCCGCTCAGCTCCCACAGATGGCGCTTCTCCTTGGGGGGGGAGGTTATCGGCGTTCTTCTCCTCGCCCGCATCCGTCGAGCGCGGGGGGAGGGCGCTCGGTGCCCGATGTACAATTGTATTCGGGGTCTTCCACTCGTTCGGATAGGGCTCCACCCCCCCGCGAGAGGGGACTTCCCCCCCACTAATCGCTACTACTGGTATTTCCGCAGGTTGCTACTGCCCACGAGGGGGACCTTGGTGAGGTATGGGCGTCCTTCCATTTGCAGGGCGTGCTAGTGTCCAGGGGCTGGGCGAGGTTCTATGTCTGGGCTACTGCGGTCACCCATGGAGTGGTGACCACGCTCCAGGTGGACGACATCCTCCTACCTAGGTGTAATCACCTCACGTGGTAACAGTCTTGCCTACAGCCGCTGTGAAGTGCCGTTCGCCGTACCGAGAGGGGGGCGTGCCGCCGCCGCTCGTGGTTGCCGCGCTGCAGCGACCACACTTCCGCTGCCCTAGAGCTCGCCCCTGGACCTGCCGCCGGTACCAGGATGTGCTGGCTGCTGCTCCACTTCCTGTGTTCCCGGTGCTGCCTGCCGTACCTGCCGATTCTGGGCTGACTGTCCATGCAGTTGCTGCGCTGGCTGTCCCTGCCGTTGCTGCGCTGGCTGTCCCGGCCGTTGCTCGCTGGCTGGGCGGTCCTACGATGCTGTGCTGGCTGTGCCTGCTGTTCCTGAGATGCCCATACCTGCTGATGTCGTCCTGTTCGTATGGTGGTACTACCCCAGACTTTGGTCTGTCTGTACAGGTGCGTCCGGGCCCTGTAGCTTCGGCTACAGCAGCCCCGGCTCCGCCCTGGATAGCAGATCTTACGTCTGTCCTGAGGAAGCTGACGAAAGAAGGGGTGGTTCGTCGTCGTCGTCTTCATCTCTTCATCGTCGTCGGGCTGCCGCCTCTTCCCCTTCGACTTCTAAGGCTTCACAGCCGAGGAAGAAGAAGGTTGCCTCCTCCCTCCTAAGAATTCTACCCTCGGGAGCTTCTCGGGACCAGTCACATAGGGTGGGGACGGGAGGGTTCCTTCCGCTGGTCCTCCTGCTCCTTCGGGAGCGGGGCCCGTCTCTTCTTCCCGCAAGGAAGAAGACTACGGGGACCAGAGGGGTACCGGCTAACACCGGTACTTCCTCGCCTGGTGTCAGTGGTTCTGCCACTGCATCAGGGTCCGTCTCGGCCTCTCGTTCGCGGGAGGTACCGAGTGTACGGCCGCCTACCAGCGACCGTGCAGCCAGGAACCAGACCTCTGAGTCCGCTCAGCGTCAGGTTCACGGCACGGGGCGGAAGACTGGTGACAGCCGCTCACGCGACTCTCACCAGACCAGCTATCACTCTCGCGGCGAACAGCTGGCTACCCGGGGACGTGACGGTCCACGACCGGCCACGGGCTGAGGCTGGGAAGAGGTCCTCCCGTTCGCCGGTGCCAGCCACGGCTGGAACCAGCGACGTGACGTGCCGTGAGGACAAGCACCGGGTCTCACTGTGACAGTGGAGCCTGCAGGTCGCCTGACCGTCGCTCTCACAGAGAGCGATCGGTTTGTATGGCAACCAGCACCAGCTCTTCTGACACTCGAGATCGGGGCCGCTGTGCTCAGTCCAGCCGTTCTCCACAGCGAGACGGTTCGACCAGGCCTGCAGCTCGATCGCCACCACGGGTTGACGATCGCCTGCAGCCCTCCAAGCCTGCTGGTTCTGCCAGCGAGCAACGAAGGGAGCGTCAGGTCTGCCTCTCCCGTTACTTCAAAACCTCCTCGGGTTACACCGGGAGGAGCGAGGTATTGAGGAGGAGTGATCGTGAGGGAGTGCGCCCCTCACGATCCCACCACGACGCCCTACGTGCCAGGCACGGTTCTTGGACCGGCCAGGACGTATGCGCAAGTGGATGGGGAAGACCGAGAGGGCTGTCGCTGTTCCCCCTTCTTAGGAGGAAGGTTCTCGGAATATGCTCTTGTTCGAAGGGCTTAACGGTCCCCACTCTGCAAGATGCTGTGACTTCCGAGATCCAGAGGAACTTTGCCGAGGTTATGGCGCTGATTCGTCAGCACAACGACCTCGGGGAAGGATCGCCGCTCCCACCAGCAGAGCCACGTCTCGGCTCGAGTCGTTTTGGGGCCCGAGAGGGAACCCAAATCGACGGTGGGTCTGCCTGCGATCGGAGCTTGCCGACTGTGTTGAACCAGGTAGTCTCTCGTCTCCGGACAAGAAGGCTCTCTCAGTTCTGGCCGGTCGAACAAGCTACTTCACCTCCTCTACTGCGACAGAGGTTTTCTAGTTCTACGTGTCTTCGGACACCGTATTTGAATACCCCTTCGGTCCTCCTGAGAGGTTTCGACCTCGACGAGGACTGGAATGAGTCGGAGGACGGTATCGGCTATCTTCCTGTCAGGTGTCGATCAGCCACCCACCCAGACGACGTCACAGTGGCGGCAGATCCTTACCTACAGTATGAGTTCGTAACCCTCCTCGGGAAAAACGTTTTCTCCTGACGATACGTTTTCCAGGCTCTGAGAGGCCATCGCCGTAAGGCGATGGCTGCTCCTTTTCTTCTCCAACTGCTAGTTCCGCTGGGAAGGAAGGCGAGCCAGTATCCATTCCTTCCCCATTCCCTCTCTCCTTACGGCTACGAGGGAAAGGGGAGGGATCCTACAGAGATTTCTCTGTAAGATCCCACGTTAGGGGCTGCGCTACCGGGGGGACCTTCGGGTCCTACCTGACGTAAGCCCGGTCGTTGAGGAGGGATCCTGCCCCTTTCTCGATTTCTACGGGAATCGGATGGAGGACCAGCCGATATCGTTTGACGAATTCAGTGGGGGTTTCGCAGAGTGCTTAGAATTCTACGGTAATTTCTAACGCACTCAGAGTGTTCGAGTTTTTACGATCTCCAAACACTTAGGCGAGACCACGGTCCAAAGTGAGCGAGAATCCCCGATAATTGTTACGATAATCGGGAACCTCGCTTATGCTCGAATTCCTGTAATTTCTAGCATTTGGAAGAAGACTGCTGCTGAAAGAAGAGTATCTCACAGTAGGCGATTAACCTGGAATAGAGAAGAACGGACGGGAACTTCCAGTTTGGCTTGAACTATCGTCTTCGGTATTCTGTTCACCATTGAAGCTTTCCTTTGGGAAAGACTTCTCCTTCACTCTCTTGACTAGAGAACGAAGGCGGTCGATCTCCAATCTTATTCTCATTCCTCGAGGGGAAAAGAATTTAGGATGGAGGTCGTTGTTACAGAACCTACAAATATACTACGTAGATTACCCTCGCGACATGATTCTTGTAACAGTTGAATTGTCCGGGGGGTAGGCGCATACCGTAGTTAACTCTACGGTTTGTGACCGAGACGAATTGTATCTTAATTGAACTGCAACTCGGGGTTGCCTGCAACCTCCCAGCAGTTATCAGTTTCGATTTTAGATACTTGGTATTGTCATGACAACACCAAATCAGCTTTTGTATTACCGAAATCCGTTTCGTTTAAATATAATTGCTCGAGCGTATTCTTTATGCTCGATGGTTCTAGACCGAACGCATTCCTTCGTGGAATAATGGATTAACTGGCAACTCAGGATGACGAGTCACCGAGAGCTACTGCGTATTGAACTGCCTGATAGCGGCTCAGTATCAGCTAGGTCTCGGAGATGCACGGTCGGTTTACGTCTCTCTCTCCCCTGGTTTGATTGACTACCGAACCGTATCTCTGCCCAACAATCATGGACTTAGGTCTCTGATTAACGGGGATTCTCGCAATAATGAAGGACCATCTACTGCTGTGACGCTCGATTTCATCGCCTTCGACATTGCGAGAATTTTCAACAGAGATATCTCTTGGACTCTTTCATCTTTCTGTTTACCGCACGGTAACAGAAGTCTAGTACTAGTCAACCGCTGCATCGCACCGCGATAATGCGAATGATTTTTGCAGACATCTGAGTTTGTCTTCAAAATATCTCGTATTCGTAGGTGTGCAATTATTCATTGCTCGCCCCGAATTAACAGATATGTCAGAAGACATCGCTACTCTCCGACCTGACAGCTCTACTTCCAAATGTTCAGCCCATGAGAAGCAGTTCTTCAGGCAGTATTTCCCTGTCTTCATTACTGAAAAGCGCTCCGCTTTTATTGCAACTACGATCCTCACCGGACAGCAATGAATAGCGGTTAGCGTTCTCAGTCTTTGTAGCACAGGTTCAGAATCTTGAGAATCCTTCTCTCGGTTCAGCTGCGAAGACGTAGGTTGCATTTTCTGTACACCTTCGTCTTCAACGACACATAGTGTTGTTTCTCCTTAGCCGAGAATCAACTATACTATGAGATATCTTGCCATCAAGGACCTCGGTCTCTAGAAGGCAATTGACTTTCGCCTGTTGGGCACATGCCTTAAGAGAGTCATCACCTTGCCTTCTGGCATCGGTGACGAACAAATTATTTGTTTAGTCTCTTGGCAGAACCCTTTTAAGGCGAAGGTCACGTGACTTGCTCGGGTGCTTGGACAACTTGCCTCCTACCGAACGCAGTCAGTCGGCAGCTGTCAGAGCTCCCAAGTCTGTTACGAACTTCGCTGTGGACTTAGTTCGGTTGTTCCATAACAATCTTTTCTTCGTCCTAACGGCTTGTCACAGTACCCATACCATCGACACCCACCATTGAGTGTCGGTGTCCTATCCACTACCGAGAAGAACAACTTCGCTGCAGACGGATAGACCAGTATGGGTACAGGACATCACCGAAGTCGAGAAGAGGGTTAGGTCATACGACCATTCCCTTCTTTTCCTCTGAGGTAATTGCATGACTTTTCCTGCGAAGTCAAGCATCCAGGGGATGGGGATTCGTGACGCTCGATTTCGTACCGAATTTGTAGCGAAGACTCTGAACCCTTCGGTTCCTGACGATCGGTTAGAGTCCTTCACAATCCCCTCCCTAATGGACTTCACCGCCTTCGATGCGAAGGAGATGCTGCTTTGTCCTGTGAAAGCGCGACCGCGCTTTCTGAAGAAACTCGACATCCCAGGATGAGTGTTGAAGACTCTTCGTCAGCACCAAGATGACCTAGAAGTACACTCCCTCGAGTTACACAAGAACTTCTCCATGGCGCAGGTACTGAAGGCAGGGGTCTGGTACAACCAGACCACCGGCACCTCCTTCTACCTTTGGATATTGCCCACAGGTCCTTGGATCGTTTTCCTTAGGACCCGTGGTGGCTGCTCAACACGTTGTCTAGCTAACCCAGACCCTAGCAGGCTGAACAGCATCGAGTCCTGGTGTGACTGTAAGAATAGATAAGTGAATGAGAGAGTGACTGGCTTCTCTTCCTATCTTTTTCTCCCCCTCTACCTGTGGGTAGAGGGATACGGTCATCACCTTGCTGGATAAGGACGAGATGCAGGTGAGCTACTTGACAGAGCCCCATCCTATCCCTTTCACTAGGGATGGGAGCGAATATCCACCACTTCCTCTACAAGGGGGGGGAAGTGGATGCCAACAAGAGACAAACCATAACTTTATGTTGCCTCTTGCAAATAGGAACTTGTTCTTGTTTGCTGGTACGAAGAGATACGCTTGCCTCTCTCTTAGTACTTGGTCCAGAGGTCTGACCATTGATCCTGCGGTGCACACCCCGATCAATCGGACAGAGGCTTGGATCCCTCCCTCGCTCTTACGACCAGGGAGGCATTCCAAGGTTGGGCGAACACCAGTCTGTTCACAAAAGACTCAGATTCCTCCCACCAAGAAGTGAGTCTTCCTATTGTAAAAGGACCGAAGGTTTGTATGCCGTGTCGGAACAAATGACAATTTGTCCAAAATTGCATTTTTCCTAACTATACAAACCTGAGGTCCGTTTTACACTAGCCCCTCCTCATGCCACCCCTCACTCTGCAGTTTTTGCTTGGGCCAAAAGCAAAAGTGATTTGTTTACCTACCAGTCGCGCGCGCGCGCCTGTCGGACAAGCAGTTAACTACCGAACCCCTTGTTCGAAAGCTTACGACCTATCCAGCTGCCGCTAGTACCTTCCTATTGTAAAAGGACCTCAGGTTTGTATAGTTAGGAAAAATGCAATTTTGGACAAATTGTCATTTCTGGCATTAAAATTCTTTGAGTCAGAAGTAAGAAATCAAGTGATTCAAGTCAACGCAGACAACACCACGGCGTTGGCTTATATAAAAAAACAAGGGGGGACGCACTCGTTTTCCCTATTCGAGATAACGAAGGATCTGTTGTCATGGACGGAGGAGAGGAATATCACCCTCCTGACCAGATTTGTAAAAGGGGAAAGGAATGTCAGAGCAGACAGGCTCAGCAGGACAAACCAAGTTCTTCCCACGGAGTGGACTCTGCACGAACAAGTCTGCCAAAGACTGTGGAACCTGTGGGGAAGGCCACAGATAGATTTGTTTGCGACATTCCTGTCAAAGAGAATAGAGAACTTCTGCTCCTTAGTAGAAGACCCGAGAGCGATAGCGGTGGATGCCATGCTACTGGAGTGGTCGGGACTCGACGCTTACGCTTTCCCTCCATTCAAGTTGCTAGGAGTAGTGATGAAGAAGTTCGTAGCATCAACAAGGACGAGATTAACTCTCATCGCCCCGTTTTGGCCATCCCAAGATTGGTTCACAGAGGTACAGGAATGGACAGTAGACTACCCAAGATCTCTTCCAAACAGGATAGATCTTCTCAGACAACCCCACTTCGAGAGGTTCCATCAAAACCTCCCCGCTCTCGCTCTGACTGCCTTTCGACTATCGAAAGATTGGTCAGAGCGAGAGGCTTTTCAAGCAAGGCTTCGAAAGCAATTGCTAGAGCCCGGAGATCGTCAACTATCCGGGTCTACCAATCGAAGTGGGATGTGTTTAGAAGATGGTGTAGGAAGAATAAGCTGTCCTCCTCCGATACCTCTGTGACCAATATAGCAGATTTTCTGTTATTCCTGAGAGAGGAATCCAATCTGTCCGTATCTACAATAAAGGGATACCGAAGTATGCTCTCAGCGGTATTTAGAAATAGAGGCTTAAACTTGGCAGAGGATAGAGATTTGCACGATCTCATAAGATCGTTCGAGACGTCAAAGTCTATATCCTCTACTCCGCCAAGTTGGAATCTGGATGTTGTGCTCAAATTCCTTACATCAGAAAAATTTGAACCTCCCGACCGTGCCTCGTTCAGAGATTGGACGAGAAAGTGTGTTTTTCTCATAGCCTTAGCGACGGGCTTAAGAGAAATAAGTGAAATCCATGCCCTAGATTCTCGGGTGGGTTTTAAGAAAGACGCAGCCATCTGTTCTTTTCAAACTCTGTTTTTGGCAAAAAATGAGAACCCTTCGAAACCATGGCCAAGGAGTTTTGAAGTGAAAAGTCTTTCAAGCTTAGTGGGAGACGAAATTGAAAGAACTTTATGCCCAGTTAGAGCTCTTAGGTTCTATCTTAAAAAGAAAGAAGAGTTGAAGGCATGTAAACAAAGTCTATGGTGCGCAGTTCGGGACACGAAAAGACCAATGTCCAAGAATGCGCTAGCGTATTTTATTAGAAGTGTTATTATGGAGGCTCATAGCGATTGTGCAGAGGATTCCTTTAAAATATTACGAGTTAAGGCTCATGAGGTAAGAGCAGTGGCAACATCATTATCTTTTCAAAAGAATATGTCCATGAAGGACATTATTAATGCGACCTACTGGAGATGCAACTCGGTATTTGCATCCCACTATCTTAGAGATGTTAAAATTACCTATGACAAGTGCTTCTCTCTAGGTCCTTTTGTGTCTGCGGATACAGTGCTGGGACTGAAGACACATACCGATCCTTAAACTTTTATTAAAAGTCTAATATTTCCATACCATACCGGTGGGATGGACTCTAACTTTCTTACCTGACGGCTAGTTGTTGCACAGGCGGCCATGGCCTTGTTTAGGTAAGGAACTGTGAGTTTATCTTACAGGATAGGCTTGGATAAAAACGGGGTCTTTGATTACGTAGATCTCCACTATTTGAGGCGGGTTTTTCTGTTACTACTGGTAAAAGTGCTTGGTGTCGCACAGGCGGCTGTAGCCCTTGCTAGTAAGGAACTAGAAATGTGCCTTTTAAACGGAGTAGTATTAAAGACATTGTCTAAATTCGTACATGGACCTCTCCTTTTAAGACAGTATCAGGATTTTCTGCTGACAGGAGTGCTTGGTGTCGCACAGGCGGCCTTTGGTGCTTTTGACAGTATGAGAATGTGAATAGGTCTTACAAGCAAGGGAGTACAAATTGAAATTATTTTTTGTTTATTTTTATTTTTCTTAAAAAATTAGGTGTAAAGTAATTGTGATTGAGTTTTTTGGTTGTTTGCAAGGAGTTCAGGGATGACTTCTTGCAATCTTAGAAACAACATTTGGTTAGGTTAAGGTGATCAGGATCGGGATTGTGCTCCTTAGATAAAAGGTTCTTGTCATATAAGTGGATTGAAACCCTTTGACATAGCCCTTATAGGATCGGCCAAGTAAGTGGATAAGACCCCTTTGGCACACCTACAAGAACTCTTAGCAATAGATCAATATCTCGCTGAGGCTCTTGAGACTAAGCAGACTCCTGGGCATTAACCGTGAAGTCTTCAGTCTAAACAGGTAGGAACCAAGGTTTTATTTTATTATTACCTACAACGATTGTTGTGATTTCTGTTAAATCAGTTATTAGCTGTCTTTACCCTCCTCCAATGGTGTGAATCAGCTATGTATATATCTGACAGGTAAGTTGAATGTATAAAAATGATATTGTTATGATACAATAAAGTTTTATACATACTTACCTGGCAGATATATACAATTAAATTACCCACCCAGCCTCCCCTCAGGAGACAGATGGTGTAGAAAAAATCTGATGGAAAACGGGAATGGTTCCTATTCCTGCCACCCAGCGGCAGCGCGGTGGATTACCTGACCTACCTGTAGCGTGTGCGCGAAATTCGAAATTCTGTCAGCGCGACGGAGTCAATAGCTATGTATATATCTGCCAGGTAAGTATGTATAAAACTTTATTGTATCATAACAATATCATTTTAAATTTATGTTATTGGTCACTGTCATACTTGCACTAGTTATTTATTAAGGGTAAATGGAGATCAAATACTGCAAGCAAGTATTTATTCTTCTACTAGTCACTTATCTAACTAGGCTTGCTTCAGATGGTTAAATCTTCAACAGAAATTTTAGATGTATTGTTTAGCTGTAATAAAAGCTTTATTTCATAATGCATATTAGAAAAATTGGCATTTTGTTGCCTCATATCCTTTGCACCAGAAAAATTTCATTGTTTTAAAAAGTATAAATAAATAGGAGATTGGCTCTGTCTTTGACATGGTTGGAGAGATTTTATAAAGAGATTGCTTATTTAAGTTTATGGTCTCATTGACATAACAGCGCTTGTCCCCATTGAGTGCCAGAGGTCAGTACTAATAGTTTTTGTACATGCAACTTACCCGGCAGATATATACTTAGCTATAGACTCCGTCGTTCTGACAGAATTTCAAATCTCGCGGCACACGCGACAGGTAGGTCAGGTGATCTGCTATTCCCGCCGCTGGGTGGCGGGATTCGGAACCATTCCCGTTTTCTAATCAGATTTTCTCTGTCGCCAGTGCCGGCAACGTCTGTTGTTGGTTCCTCCTGCTCGAATTTCTTCTCGTTTGCCGAGGATTAGTATTGGATTGACCTTTGGTGACGTATTGTTTTCTCTGGCTTGGCATATGCTTTTTGTGGACTGTTTTGGATTTTGAATAGGATTTTTCTTTCACGATGTCTGACGTTAACGCTACACCTTTGTATAGAGTGTGTGTAAGAGAGGATTGCAAGGTTAGGCTACCGAAAGCTTCAGTAGACCCTCATACTGTATGTATGAAGTGTAGAGGGTCTGAATGTTCCTTTATTAACACTTGTGTGGAATGTGAGAGCCTGACAGAGCAAGAGTGGAAGAATTTAACTACTTACATTAAAAAGTTAGAAAAAGATAGAGCTAGAAAGGCTTCCACAAGGAGCTCTAGTAGGTCTTGCTCTTTGAACCTGAAGTAGAGGCTAACATTGTAGTTTCTAATGTTTCACTTATAACCTCAGCCCCTTCTCCCTGTATTGAATCTAAGGATTCGTCTTCAGAGATGGAGACTATGAAGTCCTCCATCAGGAAGCTACAGGCTCAGCTGCGGGCAATGGAATCGAAAGGTAAGAGTGACAGTGACATGTGCAGTGTCCCCAGTACAGTGGAGGGAGCGTCTGACTGGCTCCGCATTGCTCCCAGGCCTAGACCTCTTTCAAACTCCCAGGAACTGGGGAGGAGGAATGTCGACAGCCGCAAGGAGGATGTAGAACATCCCCAACGGTCAGGCGTCCCTTCGGTAGATCCTGACGAAGCGTCCCAGGCTACCTTGGATAGCCGCAGTAAAGGCATCCTAAGAGAGTGTTTTTGTACATGAACTTCCCTGCCAGATATATACTTAGCTTAGGTCTCTGACGTCACGACAGAAAATTCAAAACTCGCGGCACACGCTACAGGTAGGTCAGGTGATCTACCTTACCCGCCGCTGGGAGGCGGGTGTAAGAACCAGTCCCCCTTTCTTGTCAGATTATTTTCTGTCGCCGGCTGGACAACACCTGTTGTTCAGTCCTTACGATAGTTAAAATTCGTTCTCGTTGCCGACGATTTGGATTTTGGTGAAGTACCCTTTGTTTGTTGGCTTGGCATACGCTTTTTGGACTGTTTTTTGGATTTTTCTTTTGGATTTCTCTTACAATATCTATAATCATGGATGATTCTGAAGTTAAGAAACCTAGTTTATTTAGGGTTTGTTCAGAGAAGGAATGTAAAGTTAGGCTTCCTAAAGCTGCATTAGATCCTCACTCGGTATGTGCGTCTTGTAGAGGGAATGAATGCTCTTTTATTAACCCTTGCAAAGAGTGTGAGAATTTGGATGAGGATGGTTGGAAGGCTCTTTCTTCTTATGTGAGAAAGTTAGAGAAGGATAGGGTGCGCAAGGCTTCTTCAAAGAGCAACAGTTTAACCTTCTGAAAGTCAAGGCGCACGAAGTACGGGCCATCGCGACGTCTTTGGCTTTCAAGAAGAATTTGTCATTACAAAACCTTATGAAGGCCACTTTTTGGAGGTGTGAATCAGTCTTCTCTAATCACTACCTAAAGGACGTATCGATTACGTATGATACGTGTTTTGGGCTAGGCCCTTACGTATCGGTGGATTCAGTGCTGGGGCAGGGAGCTGAAACACATCCTTTTTAATCCTTTTTCCCTGTTAGTTTTAAGTTTGAGTTTTTTGGTTGTACGAAGGAGGTTGCAGGAGGCAGCTCCTTCTTTCGTATACTAATGTTAGTATTTGGTTAGGTGATCGGTTGTGCTTGAGGCTCCTTGCAATTGGTAGTGATAGGCTCTGGCATGTAAGCGGGTTGATCCCCATTGACCAGATCCTGCTTGGATTCTGCCAAGTAAGTGGACTCAGTTCCCATTGGTAGACCCAAAGAGTTCTTCAGCCATAGGTCACGCCCTCGCTGAGACTCTTTAGGCAACGCAGACTAATAGACAGTAACTATCAAGTCTTCTGCCTAAATCAGGTAAGAACCAGAGGTTTATATTATGTATTCCTTTAACATGTGTTGTCCCCACTTTCTAAGTAAGTATGTGTCTCTTTCCCTCCACCAAGGGTGTCAATCAGCTAAGTATATATCTGGCAGGGAAGTTCATGTACAAAAATGATATTGTTAGTATACAATAAAGTTTTGTACATACTTACCTGGCAGATATATACGATTGATGGCCCGCCCAGCCTCCCCTCAGGAGACAGGTGGAAGAAAATAACCTGACAAGAAAGGGGGACTGGTTCTTACACCCGCCTCCCAGCGGCGGGTAAGGTAGATCACCTGACCTACCTGTAGCTTGTGCCGCGAGTTTTGAATTTTCTGTCGTGACGTCAGAGACCTAAGCTAAGTATATATCTGCCAGGTAAGTATGTACAAAACTTTATTGTATACTAACAATATCATTTTTCGGCATCTGATTCGTCTTCTAAGCGTGGCTGGAGTTCGGCCACGGAGTCGCGCCCCTTGAAGAGAGCCTGGAATTCCCCTAGAGGAGACACCTTCGATTCAAGCCTGGAGCGCTTCCCAGAGGATTTGCCTTCAGGCAGTAAGAAGGCTAGACAACCTGCACCCTCTCCACAAGATCCTACGATGCGATTCCTCATAAGCCTACAAGAACAGTTGTCCTCTCTTGTAGGCTCCTTCTCTAAGGATTCTTCACGAAGGAAGGACGTCTCTCTTCCAGTGAAGAGCTCTAAGATGCTTCCCTCTTGTAGCAAGCGCTCCTCTCTGTAGGAGGGAACTCTCGGATTCGTCCAGGCGCTCTTCTCCAGACCGGAGAGCCCCTTCTAGCAGGCGCACTTCGCCTGGTAGGCGCTCACCTTCGCCCTATAGGCACTCTTCTTCTCCTCCTGCCAGGCGCTCTCCCTAGAGCAGGCACCATAGCCTAACAGGAGCACCTCTGCGCACAGGAGCAAAGATCTCAAACCCTCTCCTGTCAGGCGCCAGTATCCCAGCAGTAGCCTTTCTCCTAGGAGGCGCCAGGCCCTAGGTCCACTCAAGGATCAGTATTCGCCCAGGATCTACTCTTCAGTAAGGCGCCAGGAGCCTAGCAAGCGCCAGGATTCCATTAGGCGCCAGGAGCCTAGCAGGCGCCAGGATTCCATCAAGCGCCAGGAGCCTAGCAGGCGCCAGGAGCCTAGCAGGCGCCAGGATCCCATCAGGCGCCAGGATCCCGTCAGGCGCCAGGAACCCAGCAGGACCCCTTCTCCTTTGAGGAGTTCTCCAGTGGATAAGAGCCCCTCTCTCAAACGACAGGAGCCTTGCAGTATCTCATCTCCTTTTAAGAGCCCCCCTGCAGCCAGTAGCAGCAGGTGTATGACTCATGACAGGCGCACACCTTCACGTGACAGGAGTCCTTCTCCTTCTCAGAACTCCTCCCCTACGAAGCGCTCTTCCACAGCTGGAGTGTTCGAGGAGTTTTCTGATGACGATTTGCCAGTGGACGCGTTGGTGTCAGATTATAAGAGGCTTTCTTTGCTTTTCCTCAAGGAGTTTGGAGACACTCTTCATCCAGCTGATCCTCCCTCACCAGGATCTTTGCTTTCAAGCACCAGGTCTCCTAAATCCTCCTCGTTTGTGAAGATGCGCCCTACCCTTTGCATGAAAAAGGCGTTCAAGGGTTTCGGGGAATGGCTTCAATCCAGGAGAGAAGCGGGCAAGACGGTGTTTTCCTGCCCACCTTCCAAGCTGACAGGTAAACCAGGAAGGTGGTACGACACCAAGGAGCCGATGGGCTTAGGGCTTCCCTCGTCGGCAGACGCAGACTATGCCTCTCTTGTTGATTCGTTCAGGAGGTGCTCTCTCCTTTCAGCAAAAGCAACTTGGGGGATGTGCGAGTTAGACCATCTTCTCAAGGGCCTTTTCAGGACCCTGGAAGTTTTTAACTTTATGGACTGGTCCCTGGGAGCTCTAGCTAAGAGAACGCAGGACCCTGACTTCGTCAGTATGGAGGAGCTGTCGAGCGTCTTGGCCTGCCTTGATAGAGCGGTGATGGACGGCTCTGTGGAAATTGCTTCCCTCTTTGGTTCCGGGATTCTGAAAAAGAGGTCCGTCTACAGCTCCTTCCTGACGAAGTCGGTATCGCCTCTCCAAAGCGCCTCCTTGTTATACTCTCCTCTTTCGAGCCACCTTTTTCCCCAGGACACAGTCAAAGATATTGCTAGATCTTTAGCGGAAAAAGCCACGCAGGATCTCCTGACTCAATCAGCTAAGAGGTTTAGACCTGCGGTTCCTGTGGCCAAGAAAGAAAGAGTTCCCTTTCAGCAGCCCTTTCGGGGAGCCTCCTCGTCGAGAGTCTCTCTCAGAGGTCGGAGGCCCAATAAAAGAGGAAGACCTTCCAGAAGACCTTTCGGGAAGGCAAAGTGAAAAGGAAGTCCTCTAGACAACAGTAGGCGCCAGACTGATGAACTTTGCCAAAGTCTGGGCGCAGAGAGGGGCGGACAGCTGGTCCCTCTCAATCCTCGAGAGAGGATACTTGATCCCCTTCAGGGAAAAACCTCCCTTGACAACAACTCCAAGGGAGTTAGTGGCAAGGTACAAAGATCCTGTCCGGAGCCAAGCTCTTCTGCAAGCAGTAGATCAAATGCTAAGGAAAGAAGCCATAGAACCGGTGCAAGAGCTCCATTCCCCAGGTTTCTACAATTGGCAATTTCTAGTGCCAAAAACCTCGGGAGGGTGGAGGCCGGTATTAGATGTCAGCGCGCTGAACTTCTTCGTAATAAAGAAGAAGTTCTCGATGGAAACTACTTCCTCTGTTCTTTCTGCACTTCGTCCAGGGGACTGGATGGTGTCCCTGGACCTTCAAGATGCATATTTCCATGTGCCAATTCATCCGGCCTCAAGGAAATATCTAAGATTTGTGTTTCGAGCGCTGTGCTTCGGACTTTCGACGGCCCCTCAAGTCTTCACGGGCCTCCTGAAGAATGTAGCGCATTGGCTGCATTTAGAAGGGATAAGGATCTCCATGTACTTAGACGATTGGCTCATACGGGCTCAATCAAAGGTTCAATGTCTGGAGGTCTTTCAATCACTCTCAAATTGACTCAGTCTCTGGGACTTTTAGTCAACCCCGAGAAGTCCCAACTGGTTCCCCAGCAAAGCATTGTCTATCTGGGGATTCAGATGGATTCTCGGGGTTTTCTAGTGTCTCCATCCCAGGAAAGAAGAGAACGCTGCTTAGCAAAGGTGGCAGCCTTTCTAGAGAAGGAACATTGTTCCGCGAGGGATTGGATGAGTCTGCTGGGAACCCTCTCCTCGCTGGAGCAGTTCGTTTCTTTAGGAAGGCTGCACCTCAGACCCCTTCAGTTTTACCTGAGGGAGAGATGGGATCAGAGGTCCCAAGATCTAGGAGACTCCTTCCATCTAACGGACGAGATAAAGGAGGATCTCCGCTGGTGGTTGGACCCACAGAAACTCAGCAAAGGAATCTCTCTTCACTTACAGAGCCCTCTCCTAGCGTTGTTTGCAGACGTGTCGGATTCGGGATGGGGAGCAACGCTAGGCACGATAGAAGTGTCAGGCACCTGGAGGGGAGAACAGGTGTCCTGGCACATAAACAGGAAAGAGTTGAAAGCCATTCATTTGGTGCTCATTCACTTCGAGAAGCAGATCTCAGGATCTGTCATTCAGATCAACTCGGACAATACGACAGCCCTAGCCTATATCAGGAAACAGGGAGGAACGCATTCCTTCTCCCTTTACGAGACAGCGAAGGAACTGCTGCTCTGGGCGCAGGAGAGGAAGATCTCTCTCCTCACCAGATTTGTACAGGGCGAAAGAAACGTCCGTGCAGATCTTCTAAGCAGAAAAAACCAAGTCCTCCCCACAGAGTGGACCCTCCATCCACAAGTTTGCGAGCAGCTGTGGAAATTATGGGGAAGACCAAATATAGACCTGTTCGCAACCAATTGGAACAAGAGGCTGGAGAATTATTGCTCCCCGATTTCAGACCCAAGAGCAGTGGCCATAGACGGCCTCCTGCTGGACTGGGTGGGCGTAGACGGGTACGCTTTTCCCCCTTTCAAGATAGTAGGGGAGGTAATAAGAAGTTTGCTTCCTCAGAAGGAGCGAAGCTGACGCTGATTGCTCCCTTCTGGCCAGCCCTAGACTGGTTTACAGAGGTACTGGAGTGGATAGTGGATCTTCCCAGGTCGCTTCCACTAAGGAGCGATCTTCTCAGACAGCCCCACTTCGACAGATTTCACAAAAACCTCCCCGCTCTAAGTCTGACTGCCTTCAGACTATCAAAGGACTCGTTAGAGCGAGGGGATTTTCATGCGAGGCTTCTAAAGCTATCGCAAGAGCCAGATCATCCACATTACGCGTGTACCAGTCGAAGTGGGAGGTGTTTAGAAGATGGAGCAAGGCTCAGAAAGTATCCTCTTCCAGTACCTCTGTAATGGACATCGCTGATTTTCTCCTTTACTTAAGGAAAAAAATGTAATCTAGCTGTATCAACGATTAAGGGTTACAGAAGTATGCTGGCCTCTGTTTTCAGGCATAGAGGCCTGGATGTTTCAAACAACAATTATCTGCATGATCTTATTAGGTCTTTCGAGACCTCGAGAACCCAGACCCCTAGGAACGCTAGTTGGAACTTGGATGTGGTCCTTAAATTCCTCATGCCTGAAAAGTTCGTACCTTCTCATACAGCTTCCTTTAGAGACTTGACGAGAAAGTCTTTGTTCCTGTTCGCTCTAGCAACAGCAAAAAGGACAACTGAGCTACAAGCTTTGGAAGGCAGGGTTGGCTTTAAGAAGGACTCGGCTATTTGCTCATTCAAGCCACTCTTCTTAGCGAAGAATGAAAACCCTTCCAAGCTGTGGCCAAGAAGCTTTGAAGTAAAAGGGCTTTCTTCAATTACAGGGAAAGAACTGGAGAGGACTTTGTGTCCTGTCAGAACCCTCAAGTTTTACTTGCAAAAGAAAACTCAACTAGGAGGTACAAAAGAAAGTCTCTGGTGCTCGGTCAAGGACCCGAAGAGACCCATTTCGAAGAACGCACTGGCGTTCTTCATTAAAGACGTAATTAAGGAGGCTCATCTCTCCTGTGGTGTCAAGCACCTTAAGCTCCTCAGAGTGAAGGCACATGAAGTGAGAGCCATAGCAACCTCAATGGCTTTTCACAAAACTTGGTCTCTCCAGGCTCTTATAGAGTCCACATACTGGAGGTGTAACTCTGTCTTCGCTTCTCATTATTTAAGAGACGTGAGGGTTACATATGAGAAGTGCTTCTCACTCGGAGCTTATGTATCCGCAGATTCAGTGCTGGGAAAAGGAGCTGAAGTTAATCCTACTTAGTTTAGCGTATTTATTTGTATTTTAGCTTTTTTGGTGTTTGTTTTTATGGTCGATTGAAAGAGGGTGTAGGGAGAACCCCTTTCAAATCCTAGCTCTAACAGTGTTAGGATGGTCAGGTGGTCGGGATTGGCTTTAGTGCTCCTTGTTTTTTGTAAATTAAAAACCTAAAGCTCTGTCATGTAAGAGGGCTAGTCCCCATTGATATGATACAGGTCAATGCTCTGTCATGTAAGTGGGTCAGCCCCCATTGACACGATCCATATAAGGCTCTGATCCAGAAGGGCTATCAGTTATAGGTCCCTACCTCGCTGAAGCTCTTGAGGCATGCAGACTCATAGACAGTAAGCATGAAGTCTTCTGCCCAATCAGGTAAAAACCAAGGATTGTATATCCTACAACATATGTTGTTCCCTGTTTTAATTTTGTAATTAGCTGTCTCTTGCCCTCCACCAAGGGTGCCAATCAGCTAAGTATATATCTGCCGGGTAAGTTGCATGTACAAAAATGATATTGTTAAGATACAATAAAGTTTTGTACATACTTACCTGGCAGATATATACGATTAATGGCCCGCCCAGCCTCCCCTCAGGAGACAGGTGGAAGAGAAAATCTGATTAGAAAACGGGAATGGTTCCGAATCCCGCCACCCAGCGGCGGGAATAGCAGATCACCTGACCTACCTGTCGCGTGTGCCATGAGATTTGAAATTCTGTCGGGACGACGGAGTCCATAGCTAAGTATATATCTGCCAGGTAAGTATGTACGAAACTTTATTGTATCTTAACAATATCATTTTTACATTCAAGCAAATCAGAATGTTATTATTTTTTGTTGTTGGTAAAATACAAACGTGGTTTAGATATTTCCACCTTTCATCCTCTTACAAATAGCAGAAGGACCCACAAGTTTGTTTGGTGGTTGAGTTTTTAAGTGTTCATTTTAACAATATGTGAAAAGAAATGCATGTGTTAGATTAGCTTTTATTGTACTAATTGTAGCGTTAGGTATAAAGTTTGAATGATATTGTTCACTTTTTCATTTATTGTCTCCAAAATCTTTTGCAATATTTTTTGAAGGACTGAAATAAAATTCCACCAAAATTGTAGCACATTATTTTTGTTTAGGGAAATATTAATCTAGCATTATATTATTATATATTTTCAGCATTATAGTGCCATCATGAAATACATCAGCCAAGGCCCCATGTTGTTAGATGTCCACATGCACCGTCCTCATACTACTTCTCGTAACTTCATGGATGCTCTTCTGGCGTTTTGGCCTGGTCTTCAGGTATGAGGTTTTTCATGTTTTAATTTGGTTATGGAACAGACCACTTACTTTACATATGCCACAGGGCACTGTCTTCTTAAAACTAGCCAGTGAGTAATTATTGCCAAGGGGAGAGACTTTGTCATGAGGAGTCCTTTGTTTGACTACCAAACATTTTGCTCTTTGTTTGCTTGAATTGGCTGGCTGAAAAGCTATAATACTGCTTAAATAAATGTGAAGTGGAAGTGCCTGTCATTGAGTTTCACCCTTATTTTTTGAATCAATGATACATGTCCAATAATACCTGAAGGTGTCCATTGAATTTTGTTGGATGAGTTGTTAGGCAGAGGCAAGGGGTGTAAGGCAGAAGTGTGTTCTTGATCCAGAGTTTGGATAATATTAAATAAATGTTCTAAGGTACCATGCAGAAAGACATGAATGAAAGAGAGGGAGAGATAGACATGTTTTGAGTGTTTATTCTTCAGTAGAGTAGTTGTTAATAAATTGTCTCTGTCTTATATGTTGTAGAACTTAAAAGATGCAACAGTACTTGCCGAACTGAATGTATCAGGCAGATAGAGAAATAGAATACAGTATGTTTGTATTTTAATATTTTAGCAATTACAGTACAAAACTGGTGAGTGGAAAAGTTGTTTCTTCATGCACTTTATTGGAGGGTGCAATTAGAGAGAAAAAAAGAATTATACTTTTTACAATTTGGTATACTGTTAGGTACATTTGATTTTTGTGTGAAAATTATATCCTATGTTGCATATTAAATTCAATAGACATCATAATGCTATGTAACACTGTTAACATTGATATAGTCATGTACAGTGTGAACATCATCAAAGGGGAAAAGGCAGTTAGAATGCAATATTGCAGTCAATTTTGGGGTATTACATGTATCTTTTTGTTTTGTTCTTTCATATTATTATATCAAAGTTAGGCAGTTAGATCACTCGGTTTTTACTGTATTTCAACCTGTGTTCCATTGAGTTTAAAATTGACTGCTTTTCACTCGGCAAATCTCACGATCCAGATACAGGCCACAACATTTCATAACGCAAAATTTCTGAAT
This sequence comes from Macrobrachium nipponense, assembly GCF_015104395.2. Lineage (NCBI taxonomy): Eukaryota > Metazoa > Arthropoda > Malacostraca > Decapoda > Palaemonidae > Macrobrachium > Macrobrachium nipponense. The sequence goes on along the minus strand of NC_087215.1, from coordinate 19,119,577 downwards.
GCTCTCTTTGCATGGTTTAATGACTTCAGCATATCTTCCGCTTTATATATTCTTCAATCTTTCCTCCCCTCATTAATATTTTATTAATTCCTATTTTGTTCCTTTCCAGGTCTTAAAAGGTGATATAAAACCAGCAATTGAAACTCATGAAATGCTTTATCAGGTGATCCAACGACACAATTTCTTACCTGAAGCATTTACCACAGATTTTCAAGTAAGTTTTTTTTCTTTGAAGCATAGTGTGGAAATTATATTTGTTTATTAGTCATATGTTTTATGCCAAATCCATGAATCAGCAGTATATGTCTAGTCATTTTAACATAGTAGAAGACTGCTCTCCTGGTAACTGTGTCAGTTTGGATAATATAACTCATTTTCATTCATTTTTATTAATTTTTTCAGTTTTTCTTATATCATTGTCTAATCAAACTTCTTTATTATACTTTTTGCTTTTCACCTGAAAAATGTATTAATAATCATCAGCTACACTTAGTTTTTCACCTGATAAATTATACTGTTTTTGAGTTTTACATCCCCCTGGTTGTAGGGCATAATGCTGTGGTTTATTTACATCAGTACTATTTTGATATGAAGTTTGTTCTATTATTGCCTTTTGTTTGCTTACTCCTGAAAAATTGTTAACAATTAACATGCTTAGATACCCTCTGGCCTTTATTCTATAAGTATTCTGTTTTATTTATTTCCACAGTGTATAATAAAAATCCACAATATAATAAGTTGTATTATTTATGAAAGATAAAGCAGACTTTTGAATCCCTTAATGGTGTTCATCCTCAGTGTTTGCTGTTTTTTTATATGTAAACACTGAAGATGAAAATTATTCAGGTGTTTAAAAGTCTCTGTTTTTATCTTTTAAGAGTAATATAACTTATTTTTGGTAAGGTGAATTTTCATTGTACAATGGTTTTCCACAATATTATTGAATTTCACACTGTTTCACTGTATTATTGTAAATACAATTATTTGTTTTATATTTGTGAAGTAGTGATGAAATGAAAATTGGTATAATAATAATGATGTTATGTTTTGCCACTAAACGAGTAGTTCATACCTGGCACCAAGTGCTAGTGTTTATATTAATTTTTCCTAGCTCATTATTAATAAATAAATCATGCTAATTGTTATTTAGTGTTTTGATTGGCTCCAGGAGCAATTGGATACATGAACTTCACAAGACATGTGATCTTCCTGGGTCTGACATGAGGTAAAAACCTAGACTCTAGGTTTCTACCTCATGTCAGAATGGTTAGTTTGTCTCTCTGGGCTTTATTTTGTATGGCACTCATCTGTTTTCAGATGACTGAGCAAGGGATAGCCTTTGGCATATGAAATGGGTAGTTATTCATATTATGGGATGTCTCATTGTTTCAACTACCACTTCACCTGTCCTAACAATTTAGTTATGATTTTCCATATAAATTGGAATGTAGGGCATAAGTAATATTTTCGTGTCTGAGGAACAATTCTTTACTTGTGAATTAATCAAAGGGTTATGGTTACAGGTTCATTGGGGAGGTCATCCACTCCGACCAGAGTTCCTAGAATCTACCTACCTCTTGTACCTTGCCACAGATGATCCATACTATCTACGAGTTGGGGAGCAAGTTTTGCGTTCATTACAGAAGCATGCTTGGGTTCCATGTGGTTACGCTGCTGTCAAAGATGTTCGCACAGGTGTACATGAAGATAGGTGAGAGAGTCTGATGTTTTTAAGGAATTTTTTTAGCTTTGTTATTACCTAAGTGCTATTTGCTTTTCCAGCAGTTTGTGATTTTGTTGATGACAAGCATTTCAGATCCTTGCACATATTGTAGAAACACTATTTTACCAAAGACATTTGGTAATAAATTCCTGAAAATATTGCAATATCTATGAAGTTTAAGCATGTTGAAGTAGAGGAGTATAGAAGATACTTAATGTTTTAAAAACATGCTAGATGATACTACTGGTTCATGATGTTGGTTCCAAGTTACTGATATGACCTGTGTTTACCATCTAGTCTTGTTGTAAAATGCATGGCATATACTATTAGACACAGCCAAATACTATGTGTTAGTAGGCCGTAAGGCCTGCATAGGATCATTGATGGTGGATTGGAGTGTTGCTTTCCGAATGCTGGTTGTGAATCTTATTGTGTGGATTCCTTTATGGATTATCATGCAATTTTTCATGTTAGGTTTCTTTAAAAGTTCCTTTATTTATGGCCCATTAAAAACGTTTGTGTTTTGCAACGTGGTTTATATCCAGTAAGTTTATTAGCTGGGAATAATTATTTGGTTTCAAAGCATGTCAGTCCGCATGAATTTCCCCCCCCATATGTGTGGGAGATGCGTACCAGATCCCCTCGGAAATAGCTAGAATCTGTGAATACCTAGAACCGTTATGAAAAAGCTTAAAACTGCCTATGTATTTTGTTAGCTCAAACTCAAGAAAAACCCACTAAAAATGCATGTATGTACCTGGTTTTTTTTTAAATAGTTTTATCACAAAAAGTGCATTTAATCATGAAATTGATATGAAAATACACTAATTAGGGGATATTTCTCATGGAAAAATACAGCGAATATGCAAATTTCTTGTGAATAATGGGTATATGTATATGGTCCATTAAGAAATCCGTGAATCTCAAGAACATGAATACAAGGGGTCCACTGTAATGGATTTAAGCGGAGATGGTTAGACAGTTTGAATCCAATGATGTGTAAGTCAGTAGAGACTAAGACACTGGGGTAAATGGAATTAGGGTTGTCAGCAAGTTCCCTGACAAACTGACATGCACATGGAGGTAGAATTAAACATTTGCAGGGGCTTTCTGTAAATTTCCGCATATAAAATGACCTTTAAATCCAAAAATTCACCCCTAAAAAATGGGGTCGTATCCTACCATTTTAAAATTCAACCCTTGAATTCTTAAGTGAGGTAGGCTAGCCTGGGCTTCAGTGTGATGACCACTGACTTACATGAAAAGATTCCCATTATGATTTAAACTGATAGTATAAATCATTCGCAGACTCCCATATTCATGGATTTCTCTATGGACCTTATGCATATACCCATTTTTTGAGGGAAATTTGCATATTTGCAGTATTTTTCTGAGAAATATCCACAAATTACTGAATTTTCTTATAATTTTCATTATTAGATGCACTTTTTGTGATAAAACTATAAAAAAAACAGGTAGTTAAACATTTTTGTGGGTTTTTCTTGAGTTTGAACTAAGAAAATAGGCAGTTTTAAGCATTTTTATAACAGTTCTAAGTATTCATGGATTCTAGCCATTCACCAGGAGTCTGATACACATCCCCCGCTAATGTATATTCGTTATGTTTTTATTTTATGATACTATGTGAATATTACGTGCGCTAATTTTATATCGTGTATGATGCAACCTCCTTAAAATTAGCCTCAAAATTAGGTCTTCAAAATGTGAGTATATACGGTAACCAAAAGCTAACCTATTCACAGATGGTTTTGGAATTTTGCAGTCATCTTATACTACAGGTATGAGAAACATTCATGGAAATTTGCCATAATTTTTCATCTCATCTTATCAATGGGTCATCTTATACACGGAAGCATGTGGTAGTTTTGGTATTAAACTCTTAAGAGATGCCTAAGTAAGGCAATTTTTTTTTAGGTATAAAACAATTTACACTGTTAATGCTTTTATTTTTATCAATTTCCAGAATTGGAGTGATTCATACTTGTTATCCATATGCTATCTTAAGAAGATACAAATAGCTGCCGCTTTATGTAGTATTGAAATCCAGGTGGTGGTGTTTCTGTTGTGCTTATTTTTCATTTAATTTTTCAGGATGGATTCCTTTGTGTTGTCCGAGACCTTTAAGTATCTGTACCTGCTATTTGCTAAACCCAGTGACCTGATTATTGATATGGATCAATTTATTTTTACCACTGAGGCTCACCTACTACCTCTCTCTCTTGCTAGACTCTCAAACCTAACTGTGGTCCCAGTAAGTATAGTGATGAACTTTATTTTGGTGTCATGATGGTTCATTATAACTCTGAATATTGAGAAATAAATTTATCATTGAGATGAAATAAGTGTTGTGCTTACTTGACAGCAAACTTGAAACAGAAGAATTGAAATTTGTGTGAATATGTGTTATCTTTTGGCAAAGCCTCTAACATAGTATGAAATCCTTTCAAGATATACTGTAGTTAGCTACAATTGGTGTGCTCATCTTTTACATTAATATAAGGCTAGAATTAGAAGTTTGGAAAACTTAAGTCCTTTCTGTTTAAATAACATTTTTACAATTTTAGGATGTAGTTATCAGATTTTCACTCTGTACTCATATATGGTAGTTATTATCATTTGTTAGTAAGTTCACAAAGGCATAAAATCTTATTTTCTTTTGTTTGCAGGGCCCAGATAACCAAATTGATGCTCAAGACAGTGATGTGGAATATGCACGTTCATGCCCAAATGCTCATTTTCTTTTTCCCGGTCGTCATGAATTTGCAGAAACTATTAGGAGGCCCCTCAAAAACTTTGTAAATAATGTTTGCCCTTCACGCAAAACTATGCAGAGGAAGTTAAGAGCATCAGAATTCCAAGCTGGAAACAGTGGACACATGAGACTCCTGAGAGATATGGGCATCACCATAATGGCACTTCCTGATGGCCGTGTTCAGTTGCTACACACATCCTCCAATGTAATTAAGTAGATGAGTGTACATACACATTACACTGTCTCTCTCTTATGTACATTGAAGAGTCTATTTAGCAAAAGCTCACCGAAGTGAGAATCTTCATAAAAAAAGAAAATTTGTAGCAAAATGATATAGAAGAGCTTCCAGGGAGTAATTCCTCTGCCTTACCATTTCTCTTGAGAGATGCTCTCATTCCACATCTGTTGATTGATGAGTGGATGTTTGTACCAAGTGCTCTGTTCTAGGTTAGATTTACCAAACAAAATCACGTCATCTTTTGAAAGCTAGTATTTATTTTTAGTTTTGTATCCTTTTTTTTTTTCCTTGTAATCAGCAAACTTGTGTTCTTCAAGTACTTTCCTGTTATAATGTACATACATATGAATTTTAATATTGATGTGTGTTTATGTTTTGGTATATTTAGTTTTTGCACATATACAAGTTATTGGGTATATGTGGTTCTTTGCCTTTGTAGTTTGCTAAGAACCTGCTACTGATTAACAGGTCCTCACCTTCTTTAGCTATACATAGTTACTTGCATGTTACCTTCTCAGCTTCTGAGAAAGTTCTTCAGCCAAAGGATGTGAAAGTTTCTTGTATAATATCCCTAAGACATGGATCTATTAAGTTTTAAAACCATATTATTTATAATAAACACACTGATAGACTAGACATAGTTGTGGCATTTTATACATAGTATAGCTCCAACTAACCTCTTCCTTCATGCAACTACTGTACAGTGATGGCATGAAAAATAATCCAAGTTATAATCCATAGGGCTTCAATCCAAGACAAAAAAACACTAGTGTTATTTTTTGTGTACTAGGTACAGGCATCCTTTTTTCAAAAGGCCTTCCTCTCATCTCTCTTTTTTTTTTTTTATTGATTTGATGCGCATTCAGGGTCTAATGGTAGAATGAGGAGTGAGAGCATTAAGAGAAAGTAACATATAAGCTTCCCCAAGAATGAAAGAGCTTTACTGTTTGTAGAACCACTGTTTTGTTTGTCATGAGCAGCTATTCAGACTTGCAAGTAGTTGCTTTGAAAGAAGCAAGAGGTTCATCGCTGTAGACTAGCAATAATTTTAGATAGCATATTTCTCCTACAAGTGACATCATGATAGTTGAATAGCATGTACTACTATTTTTCTATTCATTATTTCAGCAGCTTTACAAAAGGTACATGGCCCAAATTTTAGTTTGCTGATATCTTCCTGTTAATTATAAAATAGTTCATTCCAACACGTATACAAACCTATGCTCTCGTGTGTGGAGTACTGTGTGCTTGCCTAGCTTCGCCTGTTCTTGACTCATCTCAGAAACCAAAATAAAGACAAGAAAACCTACAAATTTATATCTTTTTAGGCAAAGTCATCAGATGATGCAGAAGAGGGACTTCTGTTCATGCAAGAGATGATAGAACTAAGCAAACTGCAACAAGAACAGCCAGAAAATCCACCTCGGATGGTGTCCTTCAGTCACAAGGTTGATGACAAAATAACTGTTACTACTATTCAAGCAGGACCTGCACAGTTTGGCTTAGACCTTAAAGGAGATGTTACGGTACGAATTTTAAAGTTTTTATCATTGTTTTGGTACAAATTTTAAAGTACCTATTATTGTTTATTTTTTGCTTATTATGAATTATTTAAGGATGATAAGTTGAATAAATAAAATAAAGTTTGCAGTTTTGAGCTTTAAGCAAATTTTGAATAAATGAACTTTGAAGGAGACTGATTTCTGCATGTATTATGTTGATTACAGTACTAATACAGTTGCACTACTAAAGATTGATTTTTCAGAATCTTAGCAGTGGTGTCTGTTTACCCAGTGGAATAAGTTTTGACTATTAATAATTCTTTTTTTAATTCTCCTTATACAACAGTTCTTTACTTTCATATCAAGGTGAGCGGAAAAGTTGTAAAGGCTTCCCCTCTTCGTGCTTGTGGGGAGATTGATAATGAAGATGAAGTAAAAGGGAAGATAGTGATCATGGAGAGAGGAGACTGCATGTTTATTGAAAAGGTAAAATATTATACTGTGCCTGCATAGTTACAGATTCTACTTCTATTCTTGCTGTATTTACATACAGTTATATTAATAATGTACGTACATGGAGAGTGGTTATGCAAGAGGACCATGTAGGCTGTAGGGGTGAAAACCCTTCTGTTTTCCCTCGTACAATAACTACAAAATGTAACATTTATACATAAATTCAAAATGTCAAGCATCAGAAAAATGCTGTAGAAAAGATGCACAGAAACTGTTCATAATACAGTAATTTATATATAAAATTTAGTGGAATTCAGTATACAGGTTTTATTTAAGTTATTTAAACTTTCACTTAAGAATGCAGTATGCAATCTTTAAGCTATCCATGCCTAACTCCTAACAGAAAAAAAGATTGGCCTATAGCAAACCATTGTTTATTGAAATCATTAACTATTGGTTTTTCATTTCGATAAAAATGGTTTATTTCAACTTATCTTTTCTATGTAAGTCATCTTGTACATGTACATAAATGATATGTGATGTTTGGTTCGTTCTGAATATTTGTGATTTTATTTTTCAAAAACCTTTTTTGTCCAACAAATATAAAATGAAAGGTTTGGTTCCTTTTGCCATTGCTGGTATGTATAAGTTAATGTGGTGATTTTAAAGACTGCTTTTTATTCTTTTCATCATCAGCCATTTGTTGCAAACCATCTTTCAGCATATGAAATGAATAGTCTTATATTTCTTATATTGAAGACTATCTTTGAAAATGAAAACAAACATCTCTCCTTGATAAGAAATTTATGTACGATATGGCATTTCAGTGTTGCTTCTTATTGAATGTAAATATTATTGACAAGTAAATGATGCTCCCTTTTTTGTTTCACTAGGCTCGAAAGTTAGAGAGCCTAGGAGGAATTGGAGGGATTGTTTTGGATAACACTCCTGGAACATCAGCTTCAAGCTCACCGATGTTTGCCATGTCTGGGGATGGTACAGATGATGTCAACATTCCTCTTGTCTTCTTGTTTGCTGGTGATGCTGAAATTCTACTGAAGGCCCTTCAAGACAACCCAGATTTGGAAGTGACCCTGGGTGACTTTGCTGATAAAGGTATCACTGATATTTGTTTGCCATTGTGATTTAATCTTTAGCATTAAGATGTCTTTTCTTTTTTAACCCAGGACATATGTTATATGACCAAACATGAGATAAGGGTGTGACTTATTGCTTTTCTTGAAATTAGATTTAAATTTTCAGAGATGTTTCTTTAGAAGCTTGAAAAAAATACTTGACAAGCTGTTGATTTACTTAAGTAGTAGTAGTTGATTTGTCTTAAAACCGGACAGCTTCTATCAACAATAATTATAATTGGAGGAGTTGAAGTAGCCTCTGTTGTTTTCTTTGTGGTTAAACCATTTGTATAAAATGGAGAATTGTTTTTGTTGTTTCATGTTTATATTAACTTAGGGATGATTGTAAGATTAAAACAAGTGAGGGTTAATTAATACTGGATGAGACCTCCCTCACTTGCCAGTCTCCCAACTCACTTGCCACACCAAATCACCAACAGTCTGGGTTTCTTACAGAAACTAGAGCTCAGTGTGTGATCCTCATTGGTCAGAATCTTTTTTCTTCATAATTCATAAGTTGGTTTAGTGGTTTTCTGTTTGTAATTTTAAGTTGAAGTAAGGAATTTTCATGAAGTGCTATAATTTTTACCTCCGACCGCAAAAGTTAGTTGTAGGCAGCACAAAAATGTCTCTCCAAGCTTCAGATAGTTCTTACTACTCAATTTTTTATCACATAAACTTCTGCACTTTACTTTGGTAAACATCCAGCCAGTTCCATAACACCCACTTCTCTAAAATGATCTTATTCCTCATCATGTGCCCATTCCACATCTTAGAGGGAGGTCTTAGTATGTTTTGAAGTGTAAACAAAATCTCTAATCCTCCCTATCTGTAAATCTGATCTTTGAATACCTTCTAGTCTGTCAAGAATTTGTATGTACATCTATCACTCCATTAATTTATGTAATCAGTGCATCAGCATAATTATTCCCCTCCCTTCCTCCAGTTATACTTCCCTTCATCAACACCAGTTCACAGTTTTAGGGGTTTATTGTGCTGCAGGTGAGCTTACCCATTCTTCAGGATTTGGCAGTTCCCATAAACAGCCTCTTTTGTCCAGTGACAAAGTATGACCTTCAGTGAACTTTTAGTTTGGGTAAGGAAGATTGAAATAGCTAAGAAATCTGTTTTGGATCAGAATTTTCTTCTTATTGAGGTCAATTATGCATGAAGTTAGTGTTAATAAGTTAATGTATAAAAAAATATGCTTGTTACAGTCAAGTAGATTGCTAGGGTATTGAAATGATGGATGTTTCTATTGCTTCATTAACATGTTTTCAATAACACCAGAAGTTATGATTATAATAATGTTCAGTTAACTTCATCATCACCTGCCTTCCTTTCCCTCTCCATCTGAAACAAGACTAATGCCAGATTAGGCATTTGAAAGTTCATTTTGAGTAAACCTAATTTTACCATAACTATATTATTAAACCTCCATTTGGGTGAAATTAGTGGAGTACGCAAGAACTGCTGCTTTCTTCCTAAGTAGCATTCTAGATATAACAAGGCTGTTGTTTTAAACACAGAAAACACAGTATTTACCTTCCACAAAACTTAAAATTTGTTTTAGTATTGTGGGTGCCCTCCTCTCAGTCCAAGCAGTTAGATAACAGTTACCATTTGATGTGGCAGTGTGACAGGTGAGAGATGGAACTTCCCAGTAAGGAAGGTCTCAGCCAGCATGAGCAACTGTACTCTTGTTTATGAACAGAAAGTTAAACATTGCTAAGCATATGGGCGTGAAAGCATAAGTAGCTTTTATTTGTTGAGAAAAACATGTAGAATCTTATGTTTTTGGATGATGCAGTTTATTTTCTCTTGAGTTAACACTTAACTATCATATAATTTTTGACAACTTCTATTACTCGTACTTTGAAATTTAAATAATTAGTACACAACTGTACTGCATATATGAACTTCACTTACAGTATAGTATAAACTTGTGATGAATATTAATGTTGACCACTTTTAGAATATGATCATTACTATTGAATTAATGTTGATTGAGTACCCTCCCTTGTTCTTGTATTTTTGGTTTTTATTTTTTCTTGCATATAAGAAATCATCAATGTATGAAAAATATGAGGACTGATTTCTTTCTCCACAGACCCATCACTCAGTCATAGGCCACATTCATGGTCTACATAGGCCACAGACATTGTAGTCACGTGTTTTAACAGATTATAGAATAGCCGTAGTTCCCGTAAGGGGATAGGGCTATTATTGCACCTCTTGCTGTGCGCTGTAGGCATTACTTAAAGTTTTTTGCAGCATCCCTTCAGCCCATTTTATTGTACCTCTATTCATATTCTTTCTTCCACCTTACACTCCACCCTCTCTTAACTATTGATTCATAATGCAACTGGCAGGTTTTCCTCCTGTTACACCTTTCAAATCTTTTTACTGTCAATTTCCATTTCAGCGCTGAATGACGTTATAGGTCTCAACACTTGGCCTTTGGCCTAAATCCTATTTTCTGTTACATTCTCTAGAAGAGCAGTAGTGTTACTGTCCATCACTACTGCTTCTCATTTCATGTGTCTTGCATTTGTTTGCATCTTATAGTTGCCATTTGGATGTGTGGTGAATCAAATTGAATTTTGTCCAAAGCAAAAAGGATTGTTTCTTACAAGCCCATCACTCATAGATTGTCCTCCTTGTAGTCCCTCTGCCCCTGCTGCTAACATTCCAGACTGTTGTAAAGTGAGGCGGTTACCTGCTGTGGACCTGTGGATCCAAGTTATCTGTATAGTTCTAACACTCCTCTGTTTAATAAACAAAAGACAGCAGTGTCTGGAACATTCGAAGATCAAGAATGTGTGCCTTTTATTAGTGATGGGTTTGTATGTGAAAATGAGTTTTATCAGATTTTTCATCAGAATTTAATATGAAATCAGTTAATTTTAAATTTAAAGTATGCCATTTTAGACTTCACTGTAGCCCTCTTTCCACTACACCATTGATATTGATTTTTTCATTGGTTTTTCAACACGAAGTTTCTAGTTTTTCATTTTTATTTCTTCAAGTTATACTGGTCTGTATAATGGTGTTATGAGAGTAGAAATTCACTTAGATCAAGTTTCCATTCTTTGCATGGCATTTTTCAGCTAAAGACATACACTATGGATGTTGTTTATATATAGAATACTTAGAGGACTTCATATTTTTTACACCATTGCCTCATAGTATTTGGGAAAAATACACAAGTGAAGCTGTATTTAATCAGTGTTACAATTATCTTCAAGATGATGCGGATGAATTTGAAATTGAAAAATCTGAGGAAGAAGAATCTGTAAACTTTGAAGAAAGTTTTGATATCAAGATTGATAATTATATTGATGAATATGATGATGGTGATGACGACAATGATGACAGTGGTGAGGATGATGAAAGGGATGATAGTAAATGTACTGTTGATATTTCGAATAGTGTCCAAGATACTTTGCTTAACTCCTTTGATGATCATAATGAGGATGAGGCCAAGAAAACTTTGCACAAAGTTCCACTTGAGTGTTCAGAGGAAGCAAACCCTCAAATGCAAACAGTTGACGGAAAAGAATCTAGCTGGCATGAGAGTGCTGATATTAGAGCTATTGAGAACAGTCAGTTTATGAGTAGTGACAATTTGAATCATGAAATGACTGAAAGCAATGTAAAACTGGATGGTAAAGTGGAAATAGATGCAGTATATGCCCAGGCAGATAAGAAAGTGGCCGGAGACACTAGGGTAGAAGATATCCCTAGTTCTACTGATTATGTTACTTCAGAAAAGTATGATTCTCCTGATACTGCTGATGGTGAGAAAATGGATGATCTTTTGGATGATAATATAGAATTTGTATCACCGGAAGAGGGGGCTGATTTTTGCCAGTTTTTTTCTCCATAATAGGTGAAGGTTGCATGGTTTGTAAGGTTGGGTATGTTGGTAATGATATGGCTTGAAATTGCAATGCTAATGTGTGTTTAACCACAGTGTTCTTGTCACAGTGTAAATTACATGTCCAGAAAAGAATTTTGCTTACTGTACAGTGTGACGCACCTGTGAACTTATCCTCTGCTTCTGTTTGACTCACTTCTCAGATTGTTTTTTCACTGTATTGCATTGTTTCTCTTTAACAGTGTACAAGTAAGTGGAGTGTAGTGTATACCTTAGTTCTAATTGTACTCTATATAGATTTAGTTTCACTTTGTTAAAACATTTTATTAGTTGTTGTCAAGAATAATTTCTGAATAGCACTGAAATTTCTGTGATACTGTATATTTCATGATAACAATGAAATAGTATTACAGAATATGCAGATTTATAATGCAGTTTACCTGGTAATGGCTTGTTATTATACAATATCTTTATAAATCCATTGAATTATAAAATGCCAGTCAGTTCACTAGAGGATCTTACATTTTTAACCAAGCATCTTTTCTTTTGATGAGGTTTCCCTAGTGAATTGCCTATATATAAAGAATTACATCTTCAGTCATCTGCACTTTCCATATTCTCACCAAATCCAGTTTTCTTCTAACTGATATATGCGCTTATTGTACTAAATGGCAAAAGTGTGAATAATAAAGCATTATGTGCAAAAGCAAAGACTGAACTGTTTGAATGGGAGCACAAAAAATACTTCTGTAATCTCAGGTAGACTAGGTGAGCATTGTATGTATAGTACATACTCTGATTGGCTCAATGAGAGTATGTACTGATTGGTTATAGATGAGGAGGGGTAGGGTAGTAAATGAGTGATTCTGGTTTTTTTTTTTCTTTCTTTCTTTTTTATGTACAGTATGATAAACCAAAACTATATGTATTGCAATATTCATAGAAAAGGGTATTTATAGTAAATATATAAATGTTCATGGGAGTCCAGTGAACATGTTGTACAGAGCATTTCACTGACATTGTGCTCTGCCATTTGACAGGACTGATAATTGTTTTTTTATTTGCTTGACACACCTTTACACACACAGCTTTCAGTATAATTACACATACACACACCTTACATATAATACAATACCTTTAGATAACTTTTGCTTCATGATAGTTACTGGAGCATGAATACGCAGTTGGATAGATTAGGTTACTGTAACAAGGTTGAGTCATATATTTTGTTTGCGGTTTCATAATTTTTAGTTGTATGGATAACATACAGTGGCTATAAAAATGCCGTATGAATCATTCTTAACATAAAAAGCCAGAGGGCTCATTCTTATTTGGATTCCAAATAGTTATTGTTATCTATTGTGCTTTCATAGGCTAGCCAGTATTAAGCTATGATTTTTGGTTAGCCTAGAAGTAGCATTGCCTTGGTTACCTCGTCACCAGTCCGGGACCATACTTTTGAAATATTCACACCCACCCCTGGACCTAATAGGGCAAATAATTAGTGGGTTACTGTACTTGTGCTATGATCTAATTCTTTCAAGGTTCCTAGAGGTATTACTTTTGTCAGGATAATGCAGTAATATGTGGGTCATGCTGGATGTTTGAACTTCTTTATGCCATTATTTCTTACTCCTTATTTAAGAAACCATCTCATATTCGGTGAAAAAGTATGCTGGTGTATATGGATCTTTTATTCTACTAGTGACAGTTGATAGCAGAGTCCTGGAACAAGTGAACACTAGTGACTGAAACCTAATCTTTTGAGATATTTGGGGAGATCAAACACTCCATCTGTGGGAAAATACACACACTTCTGGCATATTCTGAGCCAAATAATAATTGTACTGTAAAGTTAATATCCTAAAGTATGTAAAGGAACAAAATTTAAAGTCAGAATGGTGCATTGAAAGTCAGCTGAGAACAGACATAGAGGTCCTCTTAGTTATAGTTTGAAACACTCATACCTATACTAGTGCTACCTGATTTCAAAATGTTTTCGGCAAATCTTTTCTGAAATTCAGAGGTTGAAATTTATTTGAATGTATCAGAATTTCAACAGGTTAATTGATTTATGGAACCCTGTCTTACATTTTGAAACAGATTCATTGTGTCTTATTGTGTCTTATTATTGGAATTCTTTGGCAGTGTATAGTGTTGCCTTCAACTCTAGACTTTCTTTTTGAAAGTTCTCATAAAATACAGTGTAATTTTGTGAGAAAACTGAATGTAACTCTCTAATATCTATTGAGATGGTAAATGATGATGATTATGGCATTGGTAATTTTGATTGTTCATGTTTGGAAATAAGCAGCATTCAAGAGAAAATGTTAATCTCCAGCATTCAAGACAAAATGTTACACAGAAATGGTCTCCCTTTTTCAATTGCAATTATTGAGACCATGTTAGATTTCGTCTTGTCATTCTCCATGACCTAGTGACTTTCCACCATTTTGCCAGGATATCAGATGTGCGTGCATGCTACTCATTTTGGAGTTTATCAGTTTTCTTATTTAATTGGAGTTTCCACATGGTACAATCAATCTTTACTTTCTTATATAAAACTGTGGAACTATTGTCCTGATGTTGGTATACTTGTGGATGCTAGTAAGTATGATGTTACTTGAAATGTGTTCTTGTGCCTCTACTTTATGTAATTTCTTTCCAAGCTAATTATTTAATTGCAAAAATGTTTTTAACGAAGAAATTCAATTGTGACAAGTTGGTGGCCATTTTGGCCTGTCACAAGAATATATGCACTTTATAAATAATGATTCAATACTAAAACAATACCTTCTGGACTCTAATACTAGATGATAACACTGGAGAGGGTTATCAGTTAACCTTAGGTTTAAATATCTTGGTTTTCATTATGTCTAACAGATTTTGGCTAGAACAAGGAAAATACTACTGTCATACTTTAATGCAAAATCTCTTGAACTAAAATTTATGCAAAGTATGTGTCATTGTGATCATTCAGAAATTAAAATCACTTCCTGTTATTTGAGTGGTCAATGATTTAATGAATTATATCATCTACAATACAAAGAGTCCTTGTCTACCATTAATTTATGGTTCTATACAAGGATGATGTCTCATGCTTTCGGTGATATCCACTAGCAAATGGGCAGTTGATCTCAGTACCAAATATGGCCGGTTCTTAAAGGAATAGGAATGAAGCTCTGTATTCATTGGATATTAGAGATTTTTTAAAGAAATTTTTATATTTTTATCTGAATTGCCAGATAAGATAGATTTGAAAGGTATTCCCATTGACCTGTAAATGTTGAATGTAGTAACACTGTCAAATGTAACCTCCTTCACTGTAATATAATAAAACTTAACATCATTCACATAAAATAACCTTTCATACCTCCTCCATTACTTGAATAAAGAAGTGGGTATGAAAGGTTAATCTCAAACTAGCTTGTCTCATTATGTTTTATAACAGTAATGATTGTAACAGCAATAGTGCTGTTGCTTTTTCTTTAGTGGCGTGAAAATATATTCTTGAACATCTGTTTGTTAGTGTACTTAATGTAAATGTTAAAACTTGCTGGATTTCTTGTTAATACAAATCTGGGTGCTTTGTGTGTTAGAAATTTTCAGTGCTGTGTTGGATTTATATTAAAATGGTTTTTTGTTTACTTGTAGTATTAAGGTTTACTTCACTTTATTGATATCTTCACACTACATAAGAAATTTTTAACCAGACCACTGAGTTTAAAATCTTACTCATGTAGGGCTGTTTGAATAGAATAGTGTTTTTACAGGGCTGTTTAAATAGAATAGTGTTTATACAGGATAGGATTTCCCCTTTTAACAGACATAAAGATAAAGGTAATAGTGGGGGGACCAATTCCCAGGGTATATTTGTAACCTATAGTTCAGATTTTTATTTGTGCTAGTGTACACCCATATTCTCAGGTACATAGTAGGTGTCTGGAAGCCATATCTATTTTGTATTCTCACTGTGTCCCACATTTGCAGTGCTTGTCTAAGAAGTTATTCATAGAATGTTAGGTTCTACTGTAATTGTAATGAACTCTGATGAATTGGAAAGAGAAATGTACGGTAGTTGAATACAGGGTGTATTATTTCAGATATGAGGTTTTCAAGGTATTTCAGAAACTATTAATTCTTTGGTTGTGTACCTAAAAATTTTACTGATTTTTCAAGTGTTTTACTATTTATTGGATTTAGGTTAAAGAAGTGTCCTCAGTAGCCTGTGTACACTTATCATTTCATGAAATGATGTTAGAGAGGCTGTGCTTTGTTCTTGTTAGTGAGGTCATCTTAAACATCGTTAAGGGCATGAATTTAGTACATACAGCAGAACATTTTTCGACATTTCCTGATTTAATTCCAGATACAGGAAAGGGTATTGTGGAAGAGGTCCAAGTTCAGATGACAGATACTTTGGAAAATATTGATGAATTAACCGTTGAAACTCACAGCGATGATAGTGGAGTAACAGTACCTACTGTCAGATCAATAATTAACAACAAAAGATATCAGGTAAGGCTTACACTGTTGCATGTATATATGTAAATCTTCTTGAGGGATTGTTTTGTATAACTTGTTTGGATGTTTTAAGAAATCAATGCCCTCCTAGTACTTAAAGAAGTACACAGTTGTTTGATATTTATTTGTTGTTGGTTGTAGCTCCTGTATTTTGTACCAAGTCCATGTCAAAGGAGAGTAGTAACTGCACAAATGTAAGCCCTTTCCTTACTGGAACAAGTCACTTTGGCACTGATGTGGCTGGTCAACTAGGAGTTTATAATTAAAGTTTTTTTTCTTAATACATTACATACTTAAATTAATGGAGTCTTTTTTTCAGGGTGGGGACAGCTTGTCGGATGATGATTTAGTAACCGTCGTTGAAGGCCAGCTGGATTCACAACAGGCACGTCCCCTTAAGGATTTTGAAGTTCGTAAGAGTCTCCAGATGGTGAGTGGATCTCGGATTTTTCCTCATATGCAATCCTCTTAGTAGTCTACTGTTTTTGAAAATCCAATTTCATTATGCTTCAAATTAAGCTGTGCATGTTTGCATATGTGTAAACTTAATTCTTTAGAATATTCTTATGAGAACTGGAGTGATTTCTAACTGAAGTGAAATAATAATGCTATTATTTAAGTAGTATATAATAGAATATATTTTACCAGCTTTTTTAATATTTGAGTTGTACGTCACTGAATTCTTTTACTATACAACAGTTTATATAAATGTGGACTATAAAACATTCTTGCTGGAACATTTCAAGATTTAAGTTTCTTAATTTTGCCAAAATTTCATAATGGTTTGCTAAAAAAATATCTTATTAAAGTTATAGTTGTTTGAGCTGCAGTTTAATAAAAAAAAAAATTATAATGTAGTATTTAAGTACTATTATGTTGAGGAGGATGTCCAAAAAGTGTCTAACAAATTGGTAATTTGTGATAATGGGCAAAGAACTACCTTTTCAGGTATTGTAGTAACCATGTTTTATGTTTCGGAGAAATGTTACTGTAGTCAAACTTTTAACAAATGGAGTCATATTTTTTATATATCATAGTTTGTCTGGACTCTTTGGCATGTGTCAGAGTATTGTAATTAGGTTGGAGAATTACAGTATAATGTAACTGGGGACATGGTTAATAGTCCTCTCTAAGGAATTTCAATGCAAGACCAAGGACAACATTTGTTGCTGTAATACTAAAAGAAGTTAATGTATATACTTAACCTTTTAGATACACCTCTGATTCTGCAGGCAGGTTAATATACTGCTGAACATATTTGTTGTGTAAGATTTTATTACTTGTGCTATGACAAAAAAGCTTTTCTTGGTGAAATTTTTAGAGAATATTTTCAAGTTAGTCTGAAAAGTTAGATTATAAACTATCATTTGTTCATGAAACTTACCTGTCAGATATATATATAGCTGTATTTTCTGAAGTCCGACAGAACCTCAAAAACCTCCGACACACGCAGCGGTCGGCCAGGTGGCTAGCACCCATTCCCACCGCTGGGAGGCGGGTACCAGGAACCATTCCCATTTTCTATTCATAATTTTTCTGTCGCCGGTGCTGGAAACACCTGTTTCCAGTACCTCCATCTTAGATTTTGGAAACTTCATTGCCGCTAAGTATCCTAATTGTCTTTGATTTATTCACTTGGATTTGTGGCTAGGCATACGCTATCTTAAATGATTTGAATTTGATCATTTTTGCATAAGATATCTGAATCTAGTTAGGCTAGTTTCAGAGGGTGTTGTCTGCAAAGATAGGGTGTGGCTACCGAAAGCTTCGGTAGATCCGCACTTGGTATGCACGAGGGGTATGAGTCTTGCTTCTTTGTTGAGATTGGTCATGTAAGGAGTGTGAGACTTTGTCTAATTCCGTAAGGAAGACGTATGATTCGTATGTACGCAATTAATCAGTAAACATGTCTAATTCCGTAAGGAAAACGTATGATTCGTATGTACGCAATTAATCAGTAAACAAAAGTCAGGGTAGTGAACCTGCTAACCTTCCTGTAGACTTTTTTTTTTTTTTTTGCCTAACCCTGTAGTATTGGCCTACGGGTTATGAATATGTCTGCGAGAGGTGATCGCTCTCCTTCATTGTTGTGAAAGGCAGTGCTACTTCTGTTATTGTTTCTCATAACCCTGTAATGTTGCCTTCGGGCCCTAAACAGTGTCTGTAGAGGTTATTGCCCTTTCTCTAATACTCTTTCGATTCGTATCTTAGAATCGAAAGTGCTTGCTTTAGAGAGTAAAAGTGAAGTGCAGTGCATTGACAGTGCCCCTTGTGTAGTGGAGGGTGCGTCAGATCGGCCTTATTTCGCCTCTAGGCCGGGACCTCTGCTTGACTCCAGGACCCGGGGAGAGAGAGCATGTCGAAAGCCGAAGGAGGGTTACGAGGAACCCCCACCGATCTGGCGTGCCTTCGGCAGTTTCTGATGAAAATCCCCAGACTGCCTAAGTGCGTGCACGTGCACGAATCCTGAAGGATTGCTTCTCGTCCTCCGAAGCGTCCTCCCCGCGCAGGGGTTGGAGCTTTCAGAAGGACTCGCGCCCTCTAAATAGAAGCTTTATAGAAGAGGACGCTTCACGTCCTCTCTCTCTCTCGTTATGCGTTCCAGTGAGAAGTAAGAAGGCGAACGTCGACCTGAACTCGTGTCCGTCTTTCCACCGAGAAATATGAAAAAGAAGTCTTAGTCACAGGTACGCCTTTTGAGGGAGGGCGGACGTCCGAAAAAGAAGTCTTAGTAGCAGGACGCTTTTGAGAGCGGACGTCCGAGCTTTGTTACTGTGAGAATAAGAAGGCGTTCCCTCGCCCCTCGTATTCTCACACGATCAACCCTTCTCCTGAGACTGTTTCGTGCAGTCGGATATCTCTCCGAGATGTATTTCGCTTGTTTTGACGCCTGTCAGGAGCGTGACGCTTTTCTGCACGCTTCTTTTGACGCTCGGCTTGGACGGGACGTTCGGATGGACGCCAGGCGCGCGCGGGTGCACGCCAAGCGCGCACCAGTGGACGCCGAGCGCACGCCAGGTGTGTCGCCTGGCTGAACATTTCTGTTGAACTCTTCAAGCTCTTGTTTACGATTTGGGCCCCAAGAATTTTTACCTCTACCTTCACCTGCAAAGAATGTGAAGTAAGCAGTGCTTCGGAGTAAGCTTAAAGTGAACAGACAACTTCGTCTTCGAAACCCAGCAAGACCTCGGGTTTCGTGAATTCAAGAGGTCTCTGTCAATATTATATTGCTTTTCGCAAAGGTGGATGGAGTTAAGGAAAGCTCAAGGGAAGATCTCGTTTTCTCTTCCGCAGTCAAGACTTTGCGATAAGGCAGTTACGGGTTATGTAAAGGCTCGATGTCCTGCACGTCAGGACTCTCGGCAACGTTCAGTAGGATTCTTGCAAAGGCACTCATCAAAAGGACGCTCTTCAGGAAAGCGCAAGGCAGGACTTCCTTTGCCATACTTTGTTAGTTTCTAGTCGGGACTACGCTGCCGAATTGAACATCGTCGTTCTACCTGCCGTAAGCCCAGTCTCTTAACAGGATTCTTGCCCCTTCCTCGTTTGAGACGGGAATCGGAAAAATAAAATGCTCGACTTCCTGGATTACGTTTTGTCAATTCAGTGACTTTCCCCCATTGACAATATACATACTATCGTTTTGTCAAGTAAGTGGGTATCCCCTCATTGACAAAATATCTCTTTTGTCCCGTAAATGGGTTAGTTCTCATTGACAAACATCTCATTAACTTGATATTGCGTAAGCGAATAAGCTCTTATTGACAAGATTCGGAAGAGCTCTCATTCGTCATTCGCAGACTCGTACAAGAAATAAGACTTGTAGACTACGTCAATGAACGCTTATGTCCAATAACATAAGAAGCTTGAGCTGACTGCTTCGATTCTCTTAAGTTTTGTTCATGAAACTTGCCTGTCAGATATGTATGTAGTTGTATTTCGAATTTAGGCTATTTATATGTCTGCCAGGTAAGTATGAACAAACTTTATTGTGATATAATTTCATATTTTGCCTTGCGTTATTTTATTTCTGGTTGGTTCAAGTCATATACGCTTGCTGTAGTTACCTCTTCGGATGGCAACCGAGAGGTCTATTGTCTATTTTAAGGACATTTAATCGTTACTCCCTGCAGCCTTCCAGGAGTTTCCGATTTATCTTTTACCGTTGTATGGTAGTGTTCTGACGACACAAACGCATCTATATATTTAGCGTTTTCTGTTTCGCTTAAATATACCAGCTTGAGAGTCTTTCTGCTCAAAAATAACGGACCTATTTCTTCGTAGAATAGGGTAGCTGGCAACCCAGACATAAAGTTAAGAGACGACGTTCGTAAGCTGCTGGCTGCTGCTGTCACGCTGTGTCTGTCCTCCAGTCCAACCGAGCCAGTAACAGATCGTGCGCTGTCATGCGCGGTAGGTTACGTCTCTCTCTCCTGCGGGATTGACTGACTAACCGTATCTCTGTGCTGGCGGTTACATCTCTCCTGCGGGATTGACTGACTAACTGTATCTCTGTCCTACAATCACGGACTTTAGCCTAAGATTGAGGGGATTTCTTACGTGAATGAATAAACGTTGCATTCGTTTTGCCTTACTATGTTCAACAGAGTTATCTCTTAATCCTTTCGGTGCTCGTTACCGCACGGTATGAACTACGATCTACCGCAACATTGCACTTTTATATGCTCTCCTGCTTAGGCAAAGCGCAGCCTTATTAGGGAAGTAAGCATACTCGGGGAGGGAATGGATGAGCTTGCTGGGGACCATTTCCTTCCTGAAGAAGTTTGTTTCCCCGAATAGACCAATTCAGACCACAGTTTTTTCCTACCGGAAACTGAAATATTATTCAAGATCTAGGAATGATTCTGAACATCTCTCAGTGCGTCTATCACCTGAGGTGATAGAAAGAATATGCCGGACATCTGGATAGGGTTTCAGATGTCCTGGATCTTAATCTGAAAGAAGTAAAAGCGATTCGGTAGTCCCTCCAGTCCTTGAAACGAGTTTTTGGGAACCAGTGGTCCAGATCAACTCTGAGATTCCACAGCTCTCTCATATCTTAAGAAGTATCTTCTCTCGGTCCCTGTTCGAGTTTACGAGAAAGAGCCTATTATAACAACAGGCGTAGAATGTAACGATCCTCTAGAGGTTCGTTACAGGATTGCAAAAGTCCGTACGAATCGTCTCGATCGACGGCAGCAACTATTGACTTCCGAGTGGAATCTTTCTTTAGAAGTAATTTGAAAGTTGTGGAGACTTTAGGGACGCCCTTTCATTCTTCTCTTCGATATGTTGAGGACGAAGAGGCTTCTTCTTCTCTGCTCCCTTATTCTCGATCCGGGATCGGTACCATTAAACGCCATCCTATGATATTGACGGGGAGGGGATGGATGTTTAGTCTCTTTTCCCCCATTTTTTCAATCGCTTAGGAAATGTAATAAGAGGATTTATGACGTCACAGGGAGCGAGCGCAATGACGCTGATCGCCCCATGTTGGACTTCAGGATCCTGGATTCACAGAGGTCACATACTTCCTAGTTCACTTTCCAAGGACCTTTTCCGAGAGAGTCGGTCTACTCTAACTCGAAAGGTACCTATAACCTCTCCGCTCTGAGTCTGACTACGTTCAGGCTATCGAGATGTTGACAGGAATATGATTACCGTCTTCCATTTCCGTCTGAAGAATGGGATAAGCTGGCAGTCACAACTATTAAAGAATACGCAAATATGTTGTTGACGGCCTTTGAGCTCAGAGATTTGCGTCTGTCAAACAACAAAGCCCTTCACGAACTTTGAGTTCTGTGGAATCTCGAATCTCGCTCACCAACTACTTTTTGTCTCACCTGTTTTCTCGGAGTCAGACACTCGTGCGAGATCAGGCGACATATAGTAGCCCTGAGTTTCTTGTTGACGAAGTCGGTTGCGTTTATACACCCCCGATGATCGTGTAACATGAGACCAGGTTGGACTGTCAGGCATTCTTCCTTCGGGACTGAATCGCCTTTTTGCTCCTCGCTCCTTTCTCCTGGCACCAGAAGCTCGAGTCAGGGTTGATTCGCTGACGACGTTGGGTTGCGTTGATACACCCCCAAGGTTTGCTTAGATTGAATCGCCCAGGCAGTCCAGACACTCATCCTTCAGCGAAGAATAGTGCCTTATGGTCTTCAGGGTACAGCCTTGCTGTCCTTGATTCGTCTGACTGGTCAACTGGTCGGTCACCTGACTTTAGTACAGACGGACTGACTGTGCATGTCCAGATCGAAGCTTTCAATATGGAACTTAGACGTAGTCTGAAGTTCTTGATGTCAAAGCATTCGAACCTCTCCTACCTGTTAACTTCTTGCATGTGATCAGGAAGGCCTTCTTCTAACCACCCTAGATACGACAAAGAGGGTTAGTGAGATTTTAAGCCATTTTCACAAGTTTTGGCTTTAGAGAACACAAGGCGGTGTGCTCTCTAAGCCTTCCGTTGTGGCCTAAGAATGGAAACCCGTTTTGTCCTTGGGCCAGGAGCTTGGAAGCAAGGATGGCACAAGTTAGTGGGCAGGAGCCAGAGAGAGTCCTGTGCCCTGTCGGGTCTCTCAAGTTTTATCTACATAAAACTCAAGAAAGTCGAAGTCATTCGGGCAATCTGCAGTGTTCCGAAAAAGACCAGACTTGCCCATATCGAAGAACACCCTGGCTTTAGTGTTAAGGAGTTTCTTTCAAAAATGCTCCTTCATTGTGTTTGCACAAAGATTTGAAATCTTTTTATCTGAATGCTCACGAGGTGAGGGCGCGGCCTCGGAAGCATTTCAACAGAGCATGGCACTCAGCAACATCCTGAGTACCATGTTTTAGCGAAGCAACTCTGTGTTCACTTCACACTCCCTGCGAGATGTGAAGATGGCATATGAGATCTGCTGCTCGCTAGGGCCATACGTGTCTGCAGACAATCTTGGGGGCAAGAAGTACCACTCATCCTATCCTGTAAAAAAATGGTTAGGAAGAGCTCTTAATTTAGTTGTTGAGTCGCCGACAACGGCGACTTCTTAACTCTTAAGCCTTAGTTAACACACCTTAACTTTGGCTAGGTTGGTCAGGTGTTGATATATATATTTATATATATATATTTATTTTACTTCTTAGCCCTCATGGTATGGTCAATATGGTCTAGTCACATTGTGGTCACGCCCCCGTTGACAGATCATCTGGAGTGCACCAGCTTTATAGGTCTCTACCTCGCTGGCAACTCTAGTAAAGCAGAAGCAGACTTGGGTGACAGTAATCACGAAGTCAGCTATGCTAACAGGTGGAACCAAGATCTAAATCATCTGCATGCATTTGTTTCCCAAAATCCTTCTATTCTGTCCCTTCCCACCTCCAAAGGTGGGATTCAGCTATATATATATCTGACAGGTAAGTTTCATGAACAAAATGATATTGTTATGATACAATAAAGTTTGTTCATACTTACCTGGTAGATATATATAATCAAGTACCCACCCACCTCCCCTCAGGGGACAGTGGAAATAAAAATTATGAATAGAAAATGGGAATGGTTCCTGGTACCCGCCTCCCAGCGGCGGGAATGGGTGCTAGCCACCTGGCCGACCGCTGCGTGTGTCGGAGGTTTTTGAGGTTCTGTCGGACTTCAGAAAATACAGCTATATATATATCTGCCAGGTAAGTATGAACAAACTTTATTGTTTCATAACAATATCATTTTTAGATTACACATGTGCTACAGAATGTTGCATAAAAAATTATTGGCTCTTGCTTTTTATAGGAGATCCTGAAATTATTAGATGAGGCTCAAACAGCAGAGGAAATTTTGATTGCTGCTGTGCGTTACATCAACATCAGGCAACTTCAGGATCAGCCTTCAAGTTCTGCTGTGTCTGAATTGCAAAATGTGTTGATAAAGAAGACTGCTTCTAATCCAGGCTTATTACACTCCCTGTTAAATGTTCACTTAAGGGAACTCTTAGGAGCTCTTCCCCAGCAGTCAGCCCATGCTTCAACTTCAGATGCCCCTGAAGTGGATAATTCACTACATAACCTCCTTACTCATCTCTCAACTCTAACAGCAAATCTAAGAAAATTTCTCCCTGTGACCAAGGATACAAAGAAAAGTCCATCAGAGCAACTTTCTTCCCTTCCAGCTGGACTTAAGAAAGGGGACTTAAATGAAAATAGTAAAGTCGATCATTTGACTGACAAAATACACGATAAGTTAAAAAAATTAAAGAAAAAGTATGAGGGTATGATACCTCAACATATAGAAGATATACTTGATAATAACCAAGATGTGTCCTCATCTCTAACCAAAGACGCTGTTAAAAAAGATGAACTATAATAGAGCAATAATATTTTTTTGAAGAAAAATCTAAGTTTATCCTGATGATGCGTTCAATCTATGGTTTCGTTTACTCTCGTGGATTTTTTGGTTCAGGTGTATAGTGAATTCATAAATTTATTTATTTATATAAAGGTGGATAATATAGTGATAAATGTGTGCTATGATATATACAATATATATAATATATTGCACAGGAAATGACTGGAGGTTGCTCAGGGGAGCTGCTTATCACTGTGATATAAGACATTAGTGGAGCAGTTGGTTGTTGTGAGTTCATAAAATATTTATTCATTTCAACATTCATACTCAAATCAGTGCTCACAAATCTCTACAGGGCTAAATTATGTGTGAAAGACCAGTGCCAGTGTTGAAATGTTCTGTTGCATGAAAATAAACATGACAGTGAAGAGAAGATCCAAATGTTGATAATAATTTTTCTTTATTTTAATAATTTTTGTTATGTGAGTAATCTTGATCGCATATAATTTGGTCCTGTAGGTTAAATAATACAGTACGTACATCTTTGGTGCACATAGTGTCATGCCATAGTCACTGGAAAACATTCCACCAGCCTTACAAGGAAAAATTTGCAGTAGATATTCCTTACAAAAATGGAAAAAAATGCATATTGTTTGTATTTTTTATTTTACGGGGAATATAAAGTTCAATAAATGAGGATATATCTTCAAGAGCTCATCAGCAATTTAATTTCATGGTACCTTTAATGATCTGTACGGTTCATTTCCAGAACTTGTTCAAATACACCTTTATCTATGTTTGTATGAAAAATGTTAAGCATTGTAGTAATTCAGTGCAGTATCTTGTTCAGTGGAAACCTCTTCACTTCATATGTCAATCACTTACAAACAAGACCACTACCACTTTCCTTAAAGTAGTTATTTATTTTGGAAAAGCTTTATTTCGTATGTGCAGTTTTACAAAATCCATCCTGTACAAGAGTTACACATATTTGCTTGGGGACAAAGAAGAGTGATTCTGTGCTGTGGATGAACTGAAACAGTTTTCATTGTTGTTTAAAGGCTTCCTTCTCGTAGTGATGACTCTAGGAAACATTATGGAAAGGTTGTATAGTCCCGGTTTAGGCTGTGAAGTAAAATGCATCAAAGCAACCATATATGAGATATATTGATTAGTTTCATAAGGTTGGGTTTAGTGGGTAAGTGCTTTACTGGTGTCATCTTGCTTAAAGTCTTTTAATAAGGACTGGGGAGTTTATACATCTCAGTCATGCAAGTTTCAAATTACTAAATGCTATTGATGTAAGTGTTATTGAAAGTGATATATTTATAAATGGTGATTGGAGTTGTTACTTAATTTTTGAAGTATCTAAACATAAATGACAACACCTTTCTTAGGACTTTCCTTCAAAAGTCATCAATAATTTTCATTGGGGTTTTTAAATGAGTAATGAAAGACTAAGGGTTGACATCACTCATGATAATCTCATGTCAAGGCCTGGATTATCATGGCAGCACTGGTTTTTAGCACTGATTATATTTTTGAAAGGGAAGCCTAACATTAAAAAGTTCATTTTTCTGACAATTGCCACTGATTTTTCTTCTTGGCATGTTATTTTTAAAACTCAGTTGTTGCCTCATATTAAAAATGTGTTATGCAGTTGGAGGTATGTGGTGACTGGGATGAACTGAACGATGGTTAATTATAATAAAAATACCATATATAATTACTTTTTTTTTTTTTTTTTTTTTTTTTTTTTTTTTTTCTAAAGTGCTCTGCCATTTTTATTACAACAGGTATTACAGCCAAATGTAAGTAGAATTTTTTCTTCTTTGAAACAAACAGCATATTTTTAATATATATATTTTATAGTATGATTTTAATATATTCATAGATGTCTCCACTTTTAAAAACATTTTTTACATTTTAGAGGTACGTATATTTTTAACAGCAAACATTTTGGAAGAATTTAAGATAGGGAACTTGAACATGATTATATGTATACCAAAGAATTCCAATATATAAAATTAAATGTTACAACTTTTTAATTTGAATTTATGGGAAGACTTGTTGGATTAAGGATCTCAAGTTCTTAATGAGAGTTCTCTTTATAATTGGGTGCTTGAAAATCGTATTTTGCAGTATACTATTAAAATGGAAGTACAAGTTCAGGTAATTAATTTATTTTAGGATCTAACTATTACCCAGAACATTCTGACAGCCGTTTGTTACTTGAAATAGAGTATTCATCATTCGTAAGGCTTATTTTGTGCTTCTGTCGTATAATAATCTGATCTCAAAGGACTTCTTGATAAATCTTGAGACGACCATGTATGCTTGTACACAAAGCTATTAGGAGTCTCAACAATATATGCTTGTGTCCTAATTGCCCTGACCTGGGCTTTGTCTTTTACATATGCTTTTTGGATACTTCACTTACTTGTGTTTTAGAAACAAAAGCAAGGTAAGAAAAGTGATTAGTAATCAGACATAACTTTCACCATCCAGAGTTTTCACTGGCATTTTCAGTCTATCTTTTCAGTGAGTAATGTTTAGCGATGTGGAACAGTTGAGCTCAAGTGTCAGTTACCCTTTAACAGCTTGTAAGATGTTACAGCAATAGACATTTCAGAGTTGTAGACTGAACCTTTTCTTCATGGTATCATCATTTACACTAATCTTTTTCTGAGTATGTGCATTACAGTAATTTAATCTAGTTTTAATTATGTATGGACACTGTATATGTATTTGGGATAGTGTTGGACAGAGGCTTATTAATGTTCTGAAATCAAACTTTCACTGAACTACTTGAATAAATCTAGTACAAAGTAATTCACCTATGTACAAGACGTACTGAAATACCATACGTAAAACATAGAAATGTATCATATATGTGTGTGGCACATAAAAGTAAAAATGTAGTTATTGCGTGTACATGAAAACAATCGTGCAGGTTACCGGACCTTTGATTATGCATTATCATTGGCATTACATTTTTTTTCTGTTTTCCATCAACTAAGAAAATACATTCTAAGAAAAATTAACCTTCCAGCATCTCTCCATTTTTGGTGATATGTATATCCATAACTGTATCCAGTCTAGCACTTTTCACAACTTCACTTGGAAAGGAGTAGATAGTTACTTCATTCATAGCTTTTACTTGGTTTTCTGAAATTCAGTAAATATCTTCGGATCATAGTTGCCCTTCATCCCTCTTGTTATGGTCTTTCTCTTTAGAATTGGGATAATGTGCCAAGATTATTTTGTATGACTTCCTTTTTTGCTCATAACATCTTCAGAGGTAAAGCTCAGTAGTTTGCATGTAGCATTGTTACCCATGTACTGTATTAGTGTAAAGAGTGGATGGTCGAAGTAAATTGTAGGAAGGATCTCCCTACCTGCCATTGTTGGTAATGCTATGATTAACTCAAAATCCTGAAAGTGAACATACATAGTCTTGATATCACAATTACCTTTATGTAAATAAAAGTTTATATTTTAACTTGAAATAGTTATAAACTAAAGTGGACTGTACTTAAAAGTTGAAATTTTGAAAAATATTTAATCCATTTTAGACAAGTGTGTGGAAAAAAATTATAAAAATGTTGGTATGTGATCTCTATAGAGCAGCAATAAGGGGATAGTTGTACTATATGGATGCTTGCTCATTTCCACAGGATGAAGATAGTGATGTTTAAAATGTAAATTAAGAGCTCATTAACTGCCATACGATTTAGTTACAAAATGGTTAGCAAACCTTCAGTTCTCCCTTAGTGAAATACTAAGTTTTCAGTCACTCTAAATAAAGAATAATTGTTTGAAAAAAAAAATAACTTAATCATGTAAATTAGGTTTTTAGCTTTTGCCCTGTATTAATTTACATGGTCTTCTTAAATGATCAGTGATTTGGTAATGTTGCAATCACAAGTTTAGCCCCAACAGTCTTGTTACACATACGGGTTAGGAATTGAAAGTTTTCAAATGTATTATTTTCACTGTATAATACAGAATATGCACCATTTATCAGTATATATTTCAGTTTATGGTTTTGCTAACTAAACATACAGTTTCACAGCTGTTAGCAAGTTAAATGTTAATAAATGCATCGGTACAATGGTGCTGGGATATTTTTATGCATTTTCTTTGTTTTTTATTACTGTTAGTACTTTCTTATGTCACTGTATATTTTATTCTACTCACTTTACTCCTAAAAGGAACTACAAAGTCCCTTCAGGAAAAGTTTTTTAAAAAATCATAGTTCATATTCAATTTTTATTTTTAAAAACTGTAAAAAAAAAAAATTAAGAAGCTTGAGAGATGAATTAAAAATTAAGAGGCTTTGTAAAAAAAAAAATTAAGAAGCTTGAGAGATGAATTAAAAATTAAGAGGCTTTGTAAAAAAAAAAAAAATAAGAAGCTTGAGAGATGAATTAAAATTTAAGAGGCTTGAGAGATGAATTACAGTTGTTTTAGGCTGTTCCTTAACATCATAAGAAAATATTTGTGTAACTTGTACATTCATACACAGAAGTAGCTTTTGAACAGAGGAAAATTTATTAATGTTAGCTTTTCAGGTAATAAATCGTGTGTGTAGGTTGACCAAAGCACAGAATCTGTCTTTTAATTGTTAATAAAGCATGATGATACTGTATGACTGAATTATAGACTGGAGCCAATTTGTGTTACTGTGTGCGTGTGTTTGCAAGTTGTGCACCAGTGTGTTTCTATAATGTGCTAGGGTTAATGTGAAAATTTTTTAATAAAAGTTGAAATCATCCAGAGTTTCATTCAAACTCTGTAACTTTTTCACTTGCTGTGTAACAGGCATTGTGTAACCTTTTGCACTTGCTTTGTAACAGGCATTTTAGGAAGAACTTTCAAGATCAAAGTTGTTTTTCTGTTGTACATCTGAGAAAAACTTTGATGCCTGGAGCCTTTTCGAATGATGTGGCTATAAGAATATTTTAAACTTCTGAAATTTTTGTAATGGATTCTTGGTGCTGTTACATTGCATTTACATTTATATGTCCATAAAGTGTACACCTCTCTTATGTTATTTATCCCATACAGACTTTTCTTCTAATAATTAGCAAGAAATATATAAAGTACATGATATATACTAATAATCTGGTATACTAAGAAGTTAAGGCAATTGTTATGAATTTGCTTAATGTAGTCTTAGAATGCTATTTTATTGGTATATGATTGCTGTATGTATATATATTGGTTATTAACATGAAAAAATTATGAATGCCAATTTAGTAAATGGTATAAGTGTATGTACTGTTTAATACATCAGGAATCCTGAATTTCAGTATCTTTACAGGAATATGTGTGACATCCACTGTACCCATGAAGAGCCACTTGTGCATAGCGAAGGAATTTTGTGGTGAGTGCACAAAAACCACACTTGTCAATCACTGAGCCAAGGTACTTGAATTAATTTATGTTTCCTCCACCTAATTTGATTCAGTGTGGTTGGAACAACTGGAGGAAGGTGTCTGGTGTCATACGTGATAGGTAAGTCCCTATAAGATTAAAGGGCAGAGTGCACAAGGCAGTTATCAGACCAGCAATGACATGGATTGGAAGTAGCACTACTAAAGAAAACAGAGGGCAGAAAGTTGGACATAACCATAATGAGGATGCTCAGGGGGATGAGCGGAGTGACCAAAAAGGGACAGGGTTAGAAATAAACATATTAGGGGTACAGTAAAGGTCACTGAAGCATCAAAGAAAGTGCAAGAGGCAAGATTAGGGTGGTATGGCCACCTGATGAGAAGAGAAGAGCAACACATGACAAGAGAAATGATGGACATGGAGGTGGATGGAACACGGAGAGGAAAACCTAAGACTAGGTTGAGAGATTGCATTAGAGATGATATGAGAGAAGGGAGTACGGGAGGAAATGACACAGGACAGAGGTAGATGGAAGAGACTCAATAAAAACAGCGACCCCCGAAAAGGGATAAAGCTGGGAAGAAGAAGAATCACAGAAACCACTCTTGCGTTCTTCTTGATTAATCATCTGCAACAGCAAGAGTCAAAACTACTCAAGAATTCACTGACCTTGGCTACAGCAAACAGTGTATATTATGACTAGGCCAGTGGGAAAAACTGTGGGAAGAAATTACAGTAGTGCTTGTTGATGTCTAGACGAACCTCGTGGATGTCAGCAAAATTTTGTTTAAATTTTATTTTTCTCTTTTTGCAGCTGATGATCCGGAACTTAACGGTTCCAATGTTTAGCGCAAACACATGGAAGGGATATAAATAAGACTGTGATTAGTGTCAGAACAACTGACTCCCCTCCAGAGTACACCCTTAAGTACTCACTATCAAAGAGATGAGTTCAGTGAAAGTGCTGAAGTTGTTTCTACAAAATTTTTAAACTTACAAATGAGCCTAATGATCTTTTGAGAAAACCATTCCAGCTCTGTCTGAAAGGTTCCTGATGGAAAAGGACCCTCAGGTCTTCACATATTCCCCAAAGCATGAGTTTGATCTTCTCCAGTCTGGCCTAGTGGAACCATGGACAGGAAAGATGGGACCTGGTGGTTCTCATCACTGAATCATTCATATGTTGAGGTAGATTCATAACTGCTCAAAGTCATGGTCCACAATCCTGTAGACTCATGTGATCAGTTAAAACCAAACTAGTGGCTACACACATATTGTCAAGCATGTTGTGCTTGTGCATGTACACAACACCCACTTGTACTGTAAGTTTACTAACATATATATGAATCCCGTGTCTGCACATGTACTTCAGAAGTTTTGAACAAAGCAAGAATGTCTGAGGATAAGCACAAGCACACACATACA
The DNA here is from genome assembly GCF_015104395.2 of Macrobrachium nipponense. Taxonomy (NCBI): domain Eukaryota; kingdom Metazoa; phylum Arthropoda; class Malacostraca; order Decapoda; family Palaemonidae; genus Macrobrachium; species Macrobrachium nipponense. The sequence continues at coordinate 19,088,203 of NC_087215.1, read as the reverse complement.
GATCATGATACTCTCTGGTATTGTATGGTGGTGACATGGTGCACACAAACCTGTCTGTATGCACACAATCTCAGGATCATGCACATGCAGTGAGAAGGCAGAACTGACACTTCTAAAGCTTTGAACAGGAAGTCTGAGCACACATGGGGTGACACTGGTTCATGAGCAACCTTAGAGAACACTGTCAAAAATTACCTGTGTCAGACATCTCGTCCACAGGTTAATGAATGCTGTCACCAACCTCTGAAGGAGGAAGGCACTCAATCAAGGTAAGAGGACTTCTTGTGAGAAGGCGTCTTCCTAAGGAGGCAAAAAGATGAGAATAAGACTGACAATGAGGAAGCGTGCTGGGTTTTCTTCACCTTATCCTGCCCACAAATTTTACTCCTCTTAGCTACTGAAGATGATGTGCAGGTATCTCCACTCTTAAGTGGAATGTTAATGTCTGCCAGTACTCCAGTGAAGCTGATAACAAGACCAAGTAGCTACCTTGTTAACAAACTTCAATTTCTGTTTCAAACTCTGCTGTGGAGTAGTCCTAAACAATCTGTATTTCGATAGGAATTATTACTAATTACAGAACTAAGAATAATAATTATACTAGCTTAACATTAAAAAAAAAAAAGACAGAGAGAGAGGATAAGAAATCCTTGGGAATGTCCTTAAGACTTTATACATGTTTTATTCAAAGATTCCCCTTATGAAGAAATATTCATAGAAAAAGTACACAAAAATTTATAAATAATATTTACCAACAGTAACATATGGTTATTTTAACAAGATTAGCTTTACCTTCATTGGTACTGGAATACCCAAAAGCCAACTAGTCCTTTTTTTTTTGTTACAGCATGCTTGGCAAAGGTATTTCATATAAAGTCACTTACACCTTATAAATAGGACCACTTCAGTTACATTTTAGTTATTTACACTTTTATCATTTTTGTCTAATTGTTCATCAGATTCAGCTTCACTATCACTTTCTTCTTCAGAGTTGCTGGACTCAGTCTCATCAACATAAACATTTGGTCTGTTCGGATTTTCAATCAAAAAATCATCATCTTCACTCTCTGAGCCACTTTCATCTGTCAGTTCCTTGCTGACCTTAATACTGTCCAGTCTGCTACTAATTTCCTGTTCATCTTTGCTCTCACAGTCCTGCAGAGTAAATTCTGAGGGCCATTTACCATTTTGCTCAATAAATCTAATATGGTCTTTCATTAGGATTCGAACAATCTCTGCCCGCACTTTATTTCCTTCGGGTATGGGTTCCGTCACCACATAATTTCCTCTTTTAATCCAGACATGTTTGCGAAACTTAGGAGGCATTGATACAAGGAACTCTTCTCCATTTGGTGCAGCAACCTGTAAAGATCCAAATGTCACTGACCTTGGAAAAGAATACAATAAGATGGCGTGCTGCTTCTGAATGAATTAGTCCTAAGATTTTAAGGTACTAATTTACCTATTTGAAGTTAAAATTAAATAATCTATGAAGATAGTTTTAATATCTTACAATCTTGTGAAAAATCATAACTGTAAGACACCTGATGAACATAGGCTGCCACAGACAGTATTTCCATAAGGTATCACTGCAAACATTTACATAGGAAGAAAAATTGCACTAATGTACTGAAAGCCAATATTCAGTGCTTTTTGTTTGCAAATGTCAATATTCAGTGCTTTTTGTTTGCAGATTTGCATTAAAATGCAAGTAATCTACTGAATATAAAAAGTTGAATTTTGCTATTTTCAGTGATGCTACTGATAAATTAGCAGAAACATAGAAGAGATACATGTGAACAATTCAGTATAAAAAAGGGCACTGCAGTAAAAACTATGTAAAGTGGTAACATCACAGATTTTAAGAACTGTTCCTACAGCAGCTGTTATCAATACCTACTCTGCATACTGAAGGCTAACTGAAGCATTCCTTCAATCATTAGCTACTCAAACTTTTAAGCATTTTATCTCCCTTCCTACATTTTCCAAATCACTTTTTGTCTCAAGTTCTGAATGGCTGAAAGTGCCCCAGTGCTTGGTGTTATGGTGAAATTTTCATGAAGCAAATCAAATGTTTTTACAATGACCCAAGATTCCTTTATAGTCTAACACTATTTGATCTTGTCCTTAAATGTAAAACAGTCTTGTTGATTTCAAGATTGACAATTTGAGTTTTGTAATCCTGCCCTATGAGTATCAATTTCTGGGGACCTGTAAGAGTATCTGCTTTTGCTACTAAATTTCTATTATTTTAGAGATTGGGTTAGCAGCACCAATCTCCAGTTAACAGCGCCGTTAAGCAGGTTTTTAGTGCTATTATCGCCGATTTTTGGTTAGCAGCGTCAGACGGGAACAGAACCCCTGCCTTTAACTGGGGACTCCCTGTGTACATATATAATATATGCATAAATAAATGCATAACATAAACATTTTAAGATGAATTTTAATATAAAATACCATACCTCCTAAACTGAAAGAGTAACTCAATTTACAGTTGGAAATGCATAAAAAAAAATTAATATTGTATGTCTACTATAAAATGTAACTAAAATTACAGAGCTAATCCTGTTGAACTTACCTGGTGCAAGTTGTTTCCCCTTGCTCTAACAACTCTAACAATCGACTGATGTTCTTCGGGTAAAGAAAAGTCTTCATAGAGCTCTCGCTCCACATGCTTTTTCTTTGTAGTGACTGACATTACGACTCTTGGGCAGATTTTACATACAACAACTGCAAATGCAAAATATATAATATAAGAATTTGAATAGTTTACTTTATGTACAGAACCTTTGCCTGCATTGTAAAGTACAATACAAAATAATTTTCATTGTTATCATAGGTAATGCTTCTTAAGGCTATTTAAGGGGGCCGGCCGGAACACCTATATATGGTGGTATAGGGCGAAAAATGCAGTCATGAAAAAATTCATGGAGCTTCATATGGCAATTAAGAATACGTATACGAAATATTTCGTCAAAATTCCTCTTACTTTCGTAGTTACAGGGTAATTAGTAAACATAACTCAATAAGCCTAAAACATTCATCTGTACAAGAAAATGCAATATTTCTTCTGTTATCGTAAATTTTGATAATTATTGGCAAAGAAATTGTGAGAAATGGCATCTGTAGAGATTCCGTGGCTCGCAAGAAGCGAGTATCTGGTTCAGTCATGAATCAGTTGGACCATAGACTTCAAGTAGATTACACGTTCGAGTTTCACCTCGTGATATTCGCTTGCTTTTACGTATGTTTATGCATGTTTCGGCAAGAAGTTCATCATGCCAATGAGGAAAAGACAAGGAAAACATCTCGCTAACATACAGACGAAGAAAAATCGCTCAAGTATTATTACAGAAAATCATAATATACGCGTAGTTAGTGAAGAGAGAGGGGAGGGTTGCCAAGTAACGCCCCCTTCTTGCCTGACAGCACACGTCACACTGTGCCCAAGGCTACGGTCTTTGAGCAAAGAGATCTTCATTTATCAGTGAAAATAACATAGTTTTGGTTTTTTAATACCCAAAATGGAATATGAAATTCATAATAATCATGATTTATTAAATTGTCTTTGTAAAAAGAGATTACACCTTCGAGTTTCACCTTTGACATTCTCTTGCATTTACGTTTGTTTACCTTTGTTTCGGCAAGAATGTCATCATGCCAAAGAGGAAAATACAAGGAAAACATCTCGCTAACATAAAAGAAGAAACAAAATTCGCTGTAATAAACCGAGTTAGTTGAAGAAGAGAGGGGGTTACGTAGGAAGGAGTGCCCCATCTTGCCTCAAGCAGTGCCCAGGCTACGATATATGAGGAAAGGGATCATCATTTATGATTAAATTATGATAAATAAAATAGTTTTGGTTTATTAATACACAAAAAATTAATATACATTCATAATAATCATTATTTATTAACATTGTCTTTATAGAAATACGAAGGAAAACTTTGAACGCCCGTATCTCAAAACTATACTTATTGACCTACAAAATCTATCTCCTCACTTAGTTTTAAAGCTATAACATTGGAATTTGGTATATAACTCAGAAAGACATTATAGAACAATCAAATAGAGCCCTTTTTTCCAATTTTTTGTTTGTTTCGTCTTTTTTTTTTATAATTTTTTTCGTGATTTATAGGGTTTATTTTTTTACCATATTGAAAAATTCATATCTAGCAAAAAAATGACTTTTAGAAAAAAAAAACTCCATTTGATTGGAGGTCGACATCAGGTCTATATATGGTAGTAATCCCAGGTCTTAATATTAAATATCAAGGGAGGAGATAGAATTTGAAAAATGGTTATTTTCGGGATAAATTGCCCTGGCGTCACAAAACCGAAGGTCAGAGGCGAAAATCATATGCGGTTTGGAGATGTACCAAGTCACCTTATTAAGTGGTATGAATGTCAAAGTCCTGTCGTTAAAAAACGGCATTAGCCGGCCGGCCCCCTTAACATCATATTCTTACCCATAAAATATGCAAAAGTCAATAAAACTCAATTTAATACTGGCTTACTTAAATAAAAACAAAAAATTAACAACTCACTTCCTAAGAAAAGCCTCAACTAATTTGATCTCCGGGGCTAAGCAAGTTAAAGAAGTCCAGCTCATCTTTTGTTACACAAAGTACACAGGACAAAGTACACAAAGGAAGTGAAAGAGCTCATCCTCAATCGGATAAACAATTGAACATAGTACTACTGAGAAGAATCAAATCTTTCAGCAACCTTCATAGCTGAAGCATAACTTTTGCTCATGATCTTAGTTCTTGAAATTTACATTAAATTTTAACATAATCCTTTCAAATGAATGTCAACACTCCACATGATTTTTTACATCAGTATATCAGTAAATTACTTCCTTCATATATCAATTCTACAGTAGTAGTGTACTCTGATTTTCCAACACTTTAAGCTGGGACTTTCCACCCTCCCCTTTGGCAGCATGCTCTGGTAATAATTCCAATGAGTTATGCTTTTAATTACCTCCATGCTACACATGAACTATGTAGCAAAATTGAAGATAAATCTGTGTATCTTATTCAAAACATCAACATTCATATTCTATCATTCCTGACCTTTGTGATAATACAAGTCATGAATGTGCCTGGAGGAACAAAATGGTTCAGATAGAAACTCATGAACAACAGGATCAGCAGACAAAGATGCCTTTTGATATGGCTTAAGGATACTCTCGAGCAAAGGTACCCCTGAGAACAATGGAGGCAGGACCACTTGGTAATGGAATACCTTGTAAACCTGGACCTGTAAACAAGGATAATGCAGCAGACTTGTGATAAAAAGTATTCATGAGTAATGCAATAAGTATGGTAAGAACACTGGCACAGCAGGTGTACACATGCAGTGGAGTGTAATGAAGCTCTGGACTACAATGAAGGTAACAGTAGCAGCAGAGTACACTGAAGTTGCAGTGCTCAGAAATGAACAGAGACCCTCCAGTAGTGGAATATACCTTGGCGGTCAATTATTCAGAACCTGCCGTAAACATCGATCCAGTCGGGCATGCTAAACCCAAGTACACACAGGTACCCAAGGAACTGGTCTTGAAGGAAAGAAGAAACAATCATCTAAGGACAGGCCAAGAAAGAGGTGGCTACTGAACAAATGCTCACTCTGATGAGGAAAGGATGGGTAGAATAAAAGCCACAGGAGGGAGGGACCAGGACATAAGTAACAAGGGTCAAATGAAACAAGCAGCAGATGAAGAGACTGGTATACAGCAATCCTTCCATAGGAGGACAGGGAGTTCATCATGAGAAGCTTCATAAGGCAAAGAAAAAAAGGGGCAGGGTTTGAAATGGTAGTTACCCCCTTTAGTTGCTTGCTTTTGACAGAGAGAGACAGTAAAAGCTAGAGCCATGATCTTATCACAAAGAAAAGTGAGTCAAGTTGTCAATGACGGTGCCACCGTAAGCACAATATTCATACACATCTGTTCGGTGCTGACTTAGCCAGTTTTGGAGATGGAAGGGGATCCAAATTAGGTCCCAGCCTAGCAGTTCCTAAGGGACCTTGTATCCTGAAATACTGGTTCCTCAAGAATTCAGGAACTTAGCTAGCACAGACCCTAATCAGTCTCTGAAAAGCTGATGATACTATCTGCTCTTCCTGGGCATCAAGAATCAATTTCATGACCCTCAGGCTCATTAGAGGGAAATCCTGGGGAAGCAGAGTGGTAGCAACAGAACCCTCTGTTTCCTGAGCTGAAACGAATTACAGTTCCTCTAAAAACGACTTACATTTGGAAGTAAAAACCTTTTCCATACGAGAGGCATGGTTGGCTCCTCTTTGTACCTTGGCATTTAGCACCAAACAATCATCTGCACAGGAAACAAAAGCCTACTGACCATTCCCACCATCCTGCACTAACACCAAAGTAGCAGGAGGCAAAATTGAAATTGCTGAAGGAGTCGACCTCAAAAAACTTGGTTGAGGAGAAGAGAATCCAGTCTGTTCTGCTAATGAGACAATAGCAATCAAGAACAATCCACTTTCTAACAAGCAAATATACACTGAACCTCGGTGCTGCAAAGGCGACTCAAAGCGCATAAACCAGGCTCAAGAATACCTTGAATCCTGCCTTGGCGACTGGGAAGCAGCCCGAGGCATACGCAATGTCAAGTGCAGTTGAAGAAAATGTCTAGAATGCTCAAGAGTAGCCCAAGATGACAAAGGGAACCAAGACTGGAAACGTGATGTCTGAGGAGAACGGGAACCACAACGAGGCGTCTTCACCTTACGCATCACCAATGGTGAATGATCGAGGCTCCTATTACTCAGATCTGCAGGAGAAACTAGCGCTGACTTACAAGGCATCAAAAGTTGATGAGAATGCATAAAAAAAAAGGAGAGTACAGAGAACAAATGCATTCACAAAAAAATGGGTACATTTCATGTTTGCAGTCAATTTTCCTCTAAAATACAACAATTCCATTTATTTCATATAAAAAATGGGTCCATTTCATTTCTAGAAAGCCAATTTTGCTATAAAATACAATAATGACATTTTACACTTTAATGAGACTCTAGCAGAGTCTATCATCTGAAAAATAAATTAGGGTATGGTAAGATAATCAATACAAAATTACACATCCCTCCCCACACTGTCCAAATTACTCAACTAAAGGACACATTCTAACTTTACATAATTGGGGTGCTGCACCCTACCTGATGAGGGCTTTTAGTTAGTAATTAAATGAAACTAATTACTCACCAAACATAAGAAACATTGTTTAAACAGATAATGTTTTGTTTTATGAATTTTTGAGAATTACTGTTGGTGGAAAGAATGGGAAGGCAACCGGACCAGACATGATCCCGGTGGAGGCATGGAAAGCATTAGGAGATGAAGGAGTGGATATACTGTACGATCTTATGATAAAGATCCTTGAACAGGAAAAGATACCAAATGAGTGGCGTGGGAGTATATTGATCCCAATTTTTAAAGGGAAAGGCGATGTCCAAGAGTGTGGTAATTATAGGGGCATTAAATTGATGTCCCACACTTGAAGATACTGGAAAGGATGATAGATGCTAGACTGAGAGAAGAAGTACAAATAGGTAAAGAGCAGATGGGATTTATGAAGGGAAGGGGAACAACAGATGGTATATTTTGTCTGAGGCAAATAATTGGAGAAATTCGGGGAAAGACAAAGGGACCTACATATGGTATTCATTGACCTTGAAAAGGCTTATGACAGAGTCCCGAGACAAGAGGTATGGAGGAGCCTGAGGGAGAAGATGGTGCCAGAGAAGTATGTGCGATTGATACAAGAGATGTACCGGAATGTATTTACCAGAGTGAGGAGCAGTGTTGGGGAGACAGAAGGTTTTGAGGTGAGAGTAGGATTACACCAGGGGTCGGCTCTGAGCCCATTTATCTTTAACATAGTGATGGATGTTATAATAGAGGAAGTAAGGGAGACAGTACCATGGAACATATTGTATGCGGATAATATTGTTCTGTGTGCAGAGAGCAGGGAAGATCTGGAAGTGAAATTGGAAAGATGGAGACAAGTACTGGAGGACAGAGGAATAAGAAAAATAAGTAGATCCAAGACAGAATATATGTGTACCACCACTGAGGGGATGATAGAGAAAGTATTCAGCTTGGTGGAGAGCAAATAAGGAGAGTTGATAAGTTTAAGTATTTGGGATCTTTTGTTAACGCTGGAGGAAGTATGGAAGAAGAAGTAAAACATCGGGTACAGGCAGGCTGGAACAACTGGAGTTCTTTGTGACAAAAGAGTGCCGCTTAGGTTAAAAGGAAAATTTCACAAGACGGTGGTAAGAACAGCAATGCTGTATGGTACGGAAACAGCAAGCATGAGAAAAGCAGAGCAGAAGAAGATGGATGTGCAGAAATGAGAATGCTTAGGTGGATGTCTTGGGTAACTAAGAGTGGATAGGATCAGAAATGACTACATAAGGGGGTCAACTAAGGTGGTGGAAGTATCAAGAAAGTGCAGGAGGGGAGGCTGAGATGGTATGGACACCTGTAGAGGAAGATGAGGACCACGCTGGGAGACATACTATGGGAGTGGAGGTGCAAGGAAGAAGAAAGAGAGGGAGACCAAGAAAGAGATGGAAGGACTGTGTGAGAGGAGATTTACATGAGAAGGGAATTGATGAGGCAGAAGTGCAAGATAGAAATAGATGGAAACGGCTCATCCGAAACGGCGACCCCATATAAAATGGGAAAAAGCTGGGAAGAAGAAAGACTGTTGGTGGAAACTACCGTGGTACCTCGTTTGTCGAAAGTTCATATGTCGAACTTTACGTTTTTCGAACAAAATTTTCGAGAAAATTTTGTATCGTTTGTCGAACAAATGCTCTACTTCGAACTAACTGATTATATAGTTTTATACTTGTATTCGACAGCCTATTGGGTCTTACAAGTAAACTGTATTAATTTATTTTTTTTCATTTACAATATAAAGTTTAATGATAACAATATTCGACAAAATACATTAAAGTGTAAAGCATTTAATATAAAATTTAGCTTTCAATATGACAATTTGTCCAAAATTGCATTTTTCCTAACTATACAAACCTGAGGTCCTTTTACAATAGGAAGGTACTAGCGGCAGCTGGATAGGTCGTAAGCTTTCGAACAAGGGGTTCGGTAGTTAACTGCTTGTCCGACAGGCGCGCGCGCGACTGGTAGGTAAACAAATCACTTTTGCTTTTGGCCCAAGCAAAAACTGCAGAGTGAGGGGTGGCATGAGGTGGTGGGGCTATGTGTAAAAGGACTCAGGTTTGTATAGTTAGGAAAAATGCAATTTTGGACAAATTGTCATTTGTTCCGACACGGCATACAAACCATTCTGTTCCTTTTTACAATAGGAAGACTCACTTTCTTGGTGGGTGGAATCTGAGTCTTTTGTGAACAGACTGGTGTTCGCCCAACCTTGGAAGCCTCCCTGGTCGTAAGAGCGAGGGAGGGATCCAAGCCTCTGTCCGATTGATCGGGGTGTGCACCGCAGGATCAATGGTCAGACCTCTGGACCAAGTACTAAGAGAGAGGCAAGCGTATCTCTTCGTACCAGCAAACAAGAACAAGTTCCTATTTGCAAGAGGCAACAACGTTATGGTTTGTCTCTTGTTGGCATCCACTTCCCCCCCCTTGTAGGAGGAAGTGGTGGAATATTTCGCTCCCATCCCTAGTGAAAGGGATAGGATGGGCTCTGTCGAGTAGCTCACCGGCATCTCGTCCTTATCCAGCAAGGTGATGACCGTATCCCTCTACCCACAGGTAGAGGGGTAGAAAAAGATAGGAAGAGAAGCCAGTCACTCTCTCATTCACTTATCTATTCTTACAGTCACACCAGGACTCGATGCTGTTCAGCCTGCTAGGGTCTGGGTTAGCTACACAACGTGTTGAGCAGCCACCACGGGTCCTAAGGAAAACGATCCAAGGACCTGTGGGCAATATCCAAAAGGTAGAAGGAGGTGCCAGTGGTCTGGTTGTACCAGACCCCTGCCTTCAGCCTGCGCCACGGAGAAGTTCTTGTGTAACTCGAGGGAGTGTACTTCTAGGTCATCTTGGTGCTGACGAAGAGTCTTCAACACTCCGCCTGGGATGTCGAGTTTCTTCAGAAAGCGCGGTCGCGCTTTCACAGGACAAAGCAGCATCTCCTTCGCATCGAAGGCGGTGAAGTCCATTAGGGAGGGGACTGTGAAGGACTCTAACGATCGTCAGGAACCGAAAAGATGGGTTCAGAGTCTTCGCTACGAATTCGGTACGAAATCGAGCGTCACGAATCCCCATCCCCCTGGATGCTTGACTTCGCAGGCAAAAGTCATGCATTACCTCAGAGGAAAAGAAGGGAATTGTCGAATGACCTATCCCTCTTCTCGACTTCGGTGATGTCCTGTACCCATCTGGTCTATCCGTCTGCAGCGAAGTTGTTGTTCTCGGTAGTGGATAGGACACCGACACTCAATGTTGGGGTGCGATGGTATGGGTACTGTGGACAAGCCGTTAGGACGAAGAAAAGATTGTTATGGAACAACCGAACTAAGTCCACAGCGAAGTTCGTAACAGACTTGGGCGCTCTGACAGCTGCCTACTGACTGCGTTCGGTAGGAGGCAAGTTGTCCAAGCACCCGAGCAAGTCACGTGACCTTCGCCTTAACAGGGTTATGCCAAGAGACTAAACAAATAATTTGTTCGTCACCGATGCCAGAAGGCAAGGTGATGACTCTCTTAAGGCATGTGCCCAACAGGCGAAAGTCAATTGCCTTCTAGAGACCGCGGTCCTTGATGGCAAGATATCTCATAGTATAGTTGATTCTCGGGTAAGGAGAAACAACACTATGTGACGTTGAAGACGAAGGTGTACAGAAAATGCAACCTACGTCTTCACAGCTGAACCGAGAGAGGGATTCTCAAGATTCTGAACCTGTGCTACAAAGACTGAGAACGCTAACCGCTATTGATTGCTGTCCGGTGAGGACCGTAGTTGCAATAAAAGCGGAGCGCTTCCAGTAATGAAGACAGGGAACTACTGCCTGAAGAACTGCTTCTCATGGGCTGAACATTTGGAAGTAGAGCTGTCAGGTCGGAGAGTAGGCGATGTCTTCTGACATATCTGTTAATTCGGGGCGAGCAATTGAAATTGCACACCTACGAATACGAGATATTTTGAAGACAAACTCAGATGTCTGCAAAAATCATTCGCATTATCGCAGTGCGATGCAGCGGTTGACTAGTACAGACTTCTGTTACCGTGCGGTAAACAGAAAGATGACAGAGTCCAAGAGTATCTCTGTTGAAAATTCTCGCAATGTCGAAGGCGGATGAAAAATCGAGCGGTCACAGCAGTAGATGGTCCTTCATTATTGCGAGAATCCCCGTTAATCAGAGACCTAAGTCCATGATTGTTGGGCAGAGATACGGTTCGGTAGTCAATCCAACCAGGGGAGAGAGAGACGTAACCGACCGTGCATCTCAGAGACCTAGCTGATACTGAGCCGCTATCAGGCAGTTTCAATACGCAGTAGCTCTCGGTGACTCGTCATCCTGAGTTGCCAGGTAATCCATTATTCACGAAGGAATGCGTTCGGCTAGAACCATCGAGCATAAAGAATACGCTCGAGCAATTATATTTAACCGAAACGGATTTCGGTAAATACAAAAGCTGATTTGGTGTTGTCATGACAATACCAAGTATCTAAAATCGAAACTGATAACTGCTGGGAGGTTGCAGGCAACCCCGAGTTGCAGTTCAATTAAGATTACAATTCGTCTCGGTCACAAACCGTAGAGTTAACTACGGTATGCGCCTACCCCACGGACAATTCAACTGTTAAAGAATCATGTCGCGAGGGTAATATACGTATAGTAATTTGTAGGTTCTGTACCACGACCTCCATCCTAAATTCTTTTCCCCTCGAGGAATGAGAATAAGGATTGGAGATCGACCGCCTTCGTTCTCTTATTCAAGAGAGTGAAGGAGAAGTCTTTCCCAAAGGAAAGCTTCAATGGTGAACAGAATACCGAAGACGATAGTTCAAGCCAAACTGGAAGTTCCCGTCCGTTCTTCTCTATTCCAGGTTAAGCGCCTACTGTGAGATACTCTTCTTTCAGCAGCGGTCTTCTTCCAAAATGCTAGAAATTACAGGAATTCGAGCATAAGCGAGGTTCCCGATTATCGTGTAACAATTATCGGGGATTCTCGCTCACTTTGGACCGTGGTCTCGCCTGAGTGTTTGGAGATCGTAAAAACTCGAACACTCTGAGTGCTGGGCTAGAAATTCCGTAGAATTCTAAGCACTCTGCGAAACCCCCCACCGAATTCGTCAGACGATATCGGCTGGTGGTCCTCTCGATTCCCGTAGAAATCGAGAAAGGGGCAGGATCCCTCCTCAATGACCGGGGCTTACGTCAGGTAGGACCCGAAGGTCCCCCCGGTAGCGCAGCCCCTAACGTGGGATCTTACAGAGAAATCTCTGTAGGATCCCTCCCCTTTCCCTCGTAGCCGTAAGGAGAGAGGGAATGGGGGAGGAATTGGATACTGGCTCGCCTTCCCCCCAGCGGATCTAGCAGTTGGAGAAGAAAAAGGAGCAGCCATCGCCTTACGGCGATGGGCCTCTCAGAGCCTGGGAAAATAAACGTATCGTCAGGGAGAAAAACGTTTTCCCGAGGAGGGTTACGAACTCATACTGTAGGTAAGTGTCTGCCGCCACTGTGAACGTCGTCTGGGTGGGGCTGATCGACACCTGACAGTAGAGAGCCGATACCGCTCCAGACTCATTCCAGTCCTCGTCGAGGTCGAAACCTCAGGAGGACCGAAGGGTATTTAAATACGGTGTCCGAAGACACGTATAAACGCCTCTGTCGCAGTAGAGGAGGTGAAGTAGCTTGTTCGACCGTCCAGAACTGAGAGAGCCTTCTTGTCCGGAGACGAGACTACCTGGTTCAACACAGTCGGCAAGCTCCGATCGCGGCCGACCCACCGTCGATTTGGGTTCCCTCTCGGGCCCCAAAACGACTCGAGCCGAGACGTGGCTCTGCTGGTGGGAGCGGCGATCCTTCCCCGAGGTCATTGTGCTGACGAATCAGCGCCGTAACCTCGGCAAAGTTCCTCTGGATCTCGGAAGTCACAGCATCTTGCAGAGTGGGACCGTTAAGCCCTTCGAACAAGAGCATATTCCGAGAACCTTCCTCTAAGAAGGGGGGAACAGCGACAGCCCTCTCGGTCTTTTGCCATCCACTTGCGCATACCCCTGCCCTGGGCCGGTCCAAGAACCGTGCCTGGCACGTAGGGCGTTGTGGTGGGATCATGAGGGGCGCACCCCTCACGATCACTCCTCAATACCTCGCTCTCCCGGTGTAACCCGAGGTGGTTGAAGGTACGGGAGAGGCAGACCTGACGCTCCCTCGTTGCTCGCTGGCAGAACCAGCAGGCTTGGAGGGCTGCATGCGATCGTCAACCCGCGGTGACGATCGAGCTGCAGGCCTGGTCGAACCGTCTCGCTGTGGAGAACGGCTGGACTGAGCACAGCGGCCCGATCTCGAGTGTCAGAAGAGCTGGTGCTGGTTGCCGTACCCGATCGCTCTCTGTGAGAGCGACGGTCAGGCGACCTGCAGGCTCCACTGTCACAGTGGACCGACGGTGCTTGTCCTCACGGCACGTCACGTCGCTGGTTCCAGCCGTGGCTGGCACCGGCGAACGGGAGGACCTCTTCCCAGCCTCAGCCCGTGGCCGGTCGTGGACCGTCACGTCCCCCGGGTAGCCAGCTGTTCGCCGCGAGAGCGAGAGCTGGTCTGGTGAGAGTCGCGTGAGCGGCTGTCACCAGTCTTCCGCCCCGTGCCGTGAACCTGACGCTGAGCGGACTCAGAGGTCTGGTTCCTGGCTGCACGGTCGCTATGGTAGGCGACCTGGGTGGTTTTACACTCGGTACCATTCCCGCGACACGACGAGGCCGAGACGGAACCCTGATGCAGTGGCAGCACCACTGACACCAGGCGAGGAAGTACCGGTGTTAGCCGGTACCCCTCTGGTCCCCGTAGTCTTCTTCCTTGCGGAAGAAAGACGGGCCCCGCTCCCGAAGGACAGGAGGACCAGCGGAATGGACCCTCCCGTCCCACCGAGGTGAGACGGGTCCCCGAGAAGACTCCCCGAGGAAGCTTCTTAGGAGGGAGGAGGCGACCTTCTTCTTCCTCGGACTGTAAAGAACCTTAGAAGTCGAAGGGGAAGAGGCGGCGGCCGACGACGATGAAGAAGATGAAGACGACGACCACGACACCTTCCTCCTCTTCTTCGTCAGCTTCTCAGGACAGACGTAAGATCTGCTATCCAGGGCGGAGCCGGGGCTGCTGTAGCCGAAGCCACAGGGCCGGACGCACCTGTACAGACAGACCAAAGTCTGGGGTAGTACCACCACGAACAGGGACGACATCAGCAGGTATGGGCATCTCAGGAACAGCAGGCACGGCCAGCACATCATCGGTAGGGACAGCCAGCGCAGCAACGGCAGGAACAGCCAGTGCAGCAACGGCAGGGACAGCCAGCGCAGCAACTGCATCCCAGAATCGGCAGTACGGCAGGCAGCACCGGAAACACAGGAAGTGGAGCAGCAGCCAGCAACATCCTGGTACCGGCGGCAGGTCCAGGGGCGAGTTTCTAGGGCAGCGGAAGTGTGGTCGCTGCAGCGCGGCAACCACGAGCGCGGCGGCGGCACGCCCCCCTCTCGGTACGGCGAACGGCACTTCACAGCGGCTGTAGGCAAGACTGATACCACGTGAGGCGAGTACAAACCAGTTGAGGAGGGACGTCGTCACCTGGTTGCGTGGTCACCACTCCATGGGTGACCGCAGTAGGCCAGACATAGAACCGCAGCCCCTGGACACCAGCACGCTCTGCAATTGGAAGGACGCCCATACCTCACCAAGGTCCACGCTCGTGGCAGTAGCACCTGCGGAAATAATAGTAGTAGCGATTAATTGTGGGGAAATCCCCTCGTGCGGGGGTTTGATCCCTCCCGAACGAGTGGAAGACCCCTAATACAATTGTACATCGGGCACCGAGCGCCCTCCCCCGCGCTCGACGGATCGGGCGAGGAGAAGAACGCCGATAACCTCCCCCCCCCCCAAGGGGAAGAGCCATCTGTAGGGAAACTGAGCGGGGGGGGTCTCGTTTCCCCACCCCCACCCCCACAGCAGTACCCATGTACGCAACAACAAAATAAGAGCCTAGAGCAATCGTGCCATCGGCACGAATACAAGGCATAAGGATCAATTCCCTGACTGAGCGGAACTTGAACCAAATAATATGATGCAATCAATAATAAGGAACAAAATGAAAATGCATCTTGCAAAACGATTCACTTCACAATGAATAAGGGCTCGGATCGAGCGCATTTGCGCCCTCGTACCGAGCGCAAGGGTGAAAGGTTCCATTCCTTACCTTTATGGATCAAGGTTTCTGGAAACCTTGATCCATAATGAATTGATGCAATCAACGAATATATGAAATGAAAAGACTACTGCGCTTGCGATTTCACTTCATACAAATAAAAAGGGGAAGGATCACTTCCCGTGAATAGCGGAACATTGATCCCAGTC
This sequence comes from Macrobrachium nipponense, assembly GCF_015104395.2. Classification (NCBI taxonomy): domain Eukaryota; kingdom Metazoa; phylum Arthropoda; class Malacostraca; order Decapoda; family Palaemonidae; genus Macrobrachium; species Macrobrachium nipponense. Next base: position 19,072,611 of record NC_087215.1, on the reverse strand, counting down.
AACAAAGCAATCTCAATAAAAAAATGAAAATGAAAAAGAACTGCACTTGCGATTTCACTTCATTCAAAATAAAAAGGGGGAAGGATCAATCTCCGGGTAAGCTCGGAAACTGATCCAAAATGAGTATTGCTACAATAAAAAATAATATATGAAAATGAAAAAGAATACTGTACTTGCGATTCCACTTTCATACTGAATAAAGTTTCCGTGCCGAGCGCATTCGTTCGGCAACGGGCATACAGGTCAAAAAAAATATAAATGAAAAGAGCACTTACGATTTTCATCTACACATTTCCAACCCAATATACGCTCGGAGCGAGCGCTCCCGCCCTCGGCACCGAGCATACACAATACAGAGGATCATTCTGGGAAAATGAATTCCCGCAATTACCGCCCTTCAGTCCCGGCACCTCGGGTAATCGGAGGGCGTGTTGAAGCCAAGATCCTTTAATTCACAATTGAATTCAATGAAATGATTGTACTTACAATTCAGTTTCACTAGATACATAGAAAAAGAAAAACACAATCATGCGAAAGCAAACGACGATGAAGCGGGCAGAGAGCGATGATACACGTCCACACGCCAGCAGGCCGAAAGCAAAAGTGGTTTGTTTACCTACCAGTCGCGCGCGCGCCTGTCGGACAAGCAGTTAACTACCGAACCCCTTGTTCGAAAGCTTACGACCTATCCAGCTGCCGCTAGTACCTTCCTATTGTAAAAGGACCGAAGGTTTGTATGCCGTGTCGGAACAAATAACATTTAGCATAAAAGATGTATCGTATGTAACCGTGGTGACGTCACGCCCAGCTGACTTGAGACTGAATGAGGGAGCGTTGATATGTTGAGAAGAGTTAAAATATTACTGTATGTATGTAAAAGCAATAACAATTCACATAAAAAGGGTATTTCTCAATAAATTTAACGTAATGATAAAGTCTGAAAACAATCAAATGCAATAAAAAAAAAAGTCTTTATTGAGCCAGTGTCCAGTGCGCCGAGTAAGACGGTCTAGTTGAACAATATTAACAAAATAGTAAATGAAAGAACAAAGATTTTCACAGTAAAATTTAGCACAAATGATTAACAAAATCATTCGTCACTGCGGTGATACATAGCTAACTTGAGGTAGAGGGAGGTAGGGTTTATATTTTTTAGGAATAATGAATGAATAATTTTAAGTTATCGTGCATTGTGGTATTGTTGAGGATAGAAGAAGAGGCAATAAAATCTTTACTATAATATGTACGTAAAAGCAGTACCAATTCACATAAAAAATAAAATGTTATTTCACAATAAATTGAACGTAGTAATGATAAAATATGAAAACAATCAAATGCAAAAAAAAAAAAAAAAAAAAAAAAAATAAAAAAAAAAAAAAAAAAAAAGGTCTTAATTGAGCCACTGCTCAGTGTGCCGAGTGAGACGGTCTAGTTGAACCAAGGACTAGAGAATATAAGGTCTTGTCATGCACTGCTTAAACTGGGGTACAGGATTAAACGGCTAGGTGCGTGACGTCACAATAACGGCAGTCAGGCCCCTTAACCTATAGCAATCCTGCCTTTACTTTCTCTTTTTTTTTTTTTTTTAATACTCTTAAGCTTTTCGATGAACAAATTAATAGTCAGATGTAGGTTCTTCATTCTACTATGTTGAGAAGAATAATTATAAGAGAGATCATTAGAACATTTTCACCAAATAACATTGAAATTATAGAAAACCTACCTCTGCTTTCTTCTTTTTATCCATTATTAAATACTATTATCTGTTTCCGAAGGAAAATAATAGTCAGAATAAAAACTATATTTTAATATATTAAATAATCATGAGCGAGTTCTAAAGAACATTCCAAACAATAATATAAATATATGTCTAAATTACACATTTAACAGATCTCCATAAAATCACATTTGGCACATATCTAGCTATGTCGCTAACTTTTTCAATCTATGCACCGCTTTTCTGGAAATACAAATGTGTCTTTTCAAATTTCGAATTCTAAACACTGTATGGCATGGAACAAAATAGTTCGACTTCTGAAGCTATTTGGATGTGACTGCTAATTATATCCACTAATTTAATTATCGCTCCTTTTAAGGCTGTTAAAACATTTTCCTCCCATGGTGAGAATCAAACATCTTATTCATACATTTCAAATGATCAAGAAACACTAGGTTTCATTAGTTTCCACTCACCAAAGCTTATGGCACCAATCTTTGTGTCATCTTTCTTTGTTACTTTTGCTCCTAAATGTTCCAGTCGTGGAAACTTGAGAGCAACGAACCCGCCAACATATGGCATCTTCCCATGTTTGTTCTTCAACTTCCTGGTCTTTAAAGTCATCACTTTGATCATCCTTATTAAATACTGGTAAGCAAAATAAAATTGCTGATATACTGGGTTCTTTCTGAAGGGAATTTCCTTCGTCTTTGAATGATGCGTCTTGCTTGTCAGGGACGTGGGAAAATGAGGCGGATGTTATATTTTCACTGTTGCAGTTTTAAACGTTGCTCTTTGAGCTTACAAGTGTGCTGTCTTTTCCTAAAAGGTAGGCTCTGAGACAATGTTTAAATGCAACTGGTGATGGGTGCTGATCGTACGCTTCCATTTGACTTTTGCAACCAAAAAAGTGCCCCAACCCAGCCTGATTTAGTCTGTAATTTAGAGTATACGTCATGCCAAGTTTTTATTTTGCCCTTTTCAGCAAGTTAGACAAAGGATAGAGCATTGTACTTCTCTTCACTTTCATTTCTCTAGCGGTTCAATTCATGTTTTGAAAGATTTTGTCTCGCATCTACAGTTTTAGTCACGTCAGCATTTCTTGATGATTTTCTATCTGTTGGCAGTCGAGAATAAAACGGATCACACTATCTATCAACAAGCCAAATGAAATGGCTTGTAATTTTCTAGCCCTTCTCTTCAAATATCCTTGGTTGTCGAAGTGATCAAAAGATTTATAAGTACTTTTGGACAGCAGTTGCACGGCAAGTTTAACTTTAATTCGTTGCATACCTATAATAACTAACATTGATGTTTTTCAGAAAGTTTATAAGCTGTCCGAAGATCACTTCATTCCTCTTTATTAGCTCTCTAACTGGACCATTGTGAGCGTACGTACTACATACAGTTGCCCTAAGGTGTTCCTTTACCCCATCCCCTTATGTTTCATGAAAATGGTCTGATAACACAGCAATGAATCCTATTTGTCTTGTAACGACGGATGTGAATGGTCGAGTTATTGGATGCCGATGCTCATATTTTCTAATCGCTACTGTAGACAATGTGTTAATGATATTAATGATATAAGAATAATTGTTTACATTACCAGTGAATTAAGTTGTTGAATAGAAAAATCGTATAATAACAGAATAATAAAAATGGCAATGGTGAAAATCATGTTCAGTGCTTACTAACCATAATCGTCAACCTTTGTTCCATTCAGGTGTGGCTGGTGCAGGCATTTTACTGGGATCCTACTTTTGTCCATAGTAGATCATTATTTAGTGTCAATTTCACACCCTCACCAATAATACTCTCTTCGTGGACGGCGACACAGCGATATTAGTGAGGGTGTAAAAAAAGTTATTGAAGTCAAACTAACTGTTTCAAATATCTCTTTCAATATTTAAAATTTCCCCCCACATGTGACCTAACAAAACATCAAGAAGAAATCATCAATTGTATTTTCATTGTATATGAAAGTAAACTCCACAATGATCATTCGCAGAATAGTGAGGTTCATAAGAGTTCATAACAAATATGGTGGTAGTTCAAGAATTCATCAGTTGTTAAAGACCCACTTGACAATGGAATTACCCTGTGTAATGTAATTAAGTGCCTTGTAAGGTATTTCACTCTTAAAACTGAATATTTATATGCATTAGCAATTTGACCTTGCAACCAGATGCACCTTAAATGGGTAGATACATAGAAATAAGAGCTGGATTGAATTGCTTTTGCTTTCAGTATTCATCAGGTTTTGATTTTATTTCTTTGCATTTAACTTAAATGGCTAAATTTCTCCCCTCATTTGAGCTGGTCCTTGGTCATAATCATTGCTAAAAAGTAAAACACCCAACCTTTTAGTAATTATATAACTATGAGTTTTCTTTATTAAAATCAGCTGATTTCATAAATGAATTTATAGCACCTATCTAAAAACTATGTAGTAATACACAATTGTCATGTTCAGTGTTTTTCACAACCATAATTTTGTATTATCCTTTGTTATAGGACTCAAGCAATACAGATTGATTGAAACTATGTCCTTTTTTTTTGTCAAATTTCCATTCTTGTAAAATTCCTTACATTGAAAAAAAAAGTCCCCACAAGATTACTGATTATAAATTGTTTATTGTAAGTATTAATATAGTATTTTACTAAAACTTAAGTACTTTCAGGCCTTAACTGTGGGCCATTCTCAAGGAATATGGATACGTAACACCTTACTAGAGGGAAAAATTAAAGTCTATACGAATGTAGATAACTACTTACTGGAGACACCATTGAAGTCTACAGAAATACAGATAGCTACTTATTGGAGGCATCAGTGAAGCCTCCATGAATGTAGATCACTACTTACTGGAGGCAGCATTGAAGTCTCCAGGTAACAGATAACTACTTACTGGAGGCAGCATTGAAGTCTCCAGGTAACAGATAACTACTTACTGGAGGCAGCATTGAAGTCTCCAGGTAACAGATAACTACTTACTGGAGGCAGCATTGAAGTCTCCAACAATGTAGATAACTACTTATTGAAGGCAGCATTGAAGTCTCCAGGTCCCAGATAACTACTTACTGGAGGCAGCATTGGAGTCTCCTGTTGGGACTTCAATGCTGCCTCCAGTAAGTAGTTATCTACATTCATGGAGACTTCAATGCTGTCTCCAGTAAGTAGTTATCTGTGACCTGGAGACTTCAATTCTGCCTCCAGTAAGTAATTATCTACATCCCTGGAGATTCTAATGCTGCCTCCAATAAGTAGTTATCTGTGACCTGGAGACTTCAATTCTGCCGCCAGTAAATAGTTATCTACATCCCTGGAGATTCCAATGCTGCCTCCAGTAAGTAGTTATCTGTGACCTGGAGACTTAAATGCTGCCTCCAGTAAGTAGTTATCTGTGTTCCTGGAGACTTCAATGCTGCCTCCAGTAAGTAGTTATCCCATATCACTGGAGACTTCACTGCTGTCTCCAGTAAGTAGTTATATACATCCCTATAGACTCCAATGCTGCCTCCAGTAAGTAGTTATCCATATTCCTGAAGACTTTAATGCTGCCTGCATAAAGTAGTTATCTGTGTTCCTGGAGATTTCAATGCTGCCTCCAGTAAGTAGTTATCCATATTCCTGAAGACTTTAATGCTGCCTGCATAAAGTAGTTATCTGTGTTCCTGGAGATTTCAATGCTGCCTCCAGTAAGTAGTTATCCATATTCCTGGAGACTCCAGTGTTGCCTCCAATAAGTAGTTATCTACATCCCCGGAGACTCCAAAGCTGCCTCCAGTAAGTAGTTATCTGTGTTCCTGGAGACTTCAACACTGCCACCAGTAAGTAGTTATCCATATCCTTGGAGACTTCAATGTTGCCTCCAGTAAGTAGTTATCTATATTCATGGAGACTTCAATGCTGCCTCCAATAAGTAGTTATCTGTGTTCCTGGAGACTTCAATGCTGCCTCCAGTAAGTAGCTATCCCATATCCCTGGACACTTTATTGCTGTCTCCAGTAAGTAGTTATATACATCCCTATAGACTCCAATAAGTAGTTATCCATATTCCTGAAGACTTCAATGATGCCTCCAGTAAGTAGTTAGTTATCTACATCCCTGGAGACTTCAATGCTGCCTCCAGTAAGTAGTTATCTACATCCCTGGAGACTTCAATGCTGCCTCCAGTAAGTAGTTATCTGTGTTCCTGGAGACTTCAACGCTGCCACCAGTAAGTAGTTATCTACATCGCTGGAGACTCCAATGCTGCCTCCAGTAAGTAGTTATCCATATTCCTAGAGACTTCAACGCTGCCTCCAGTAAGTAGTTATCTACATCCCTGGCAACTCCAATGCTGCCTCCAGTAAGTAGTTATCCATATTCCTGGAGACTTCAATCTGCCTCCAGTAAGTAGTTATCTACATCCCTGGAGACTTCAATGCTACCACCAATAAGTAGTTATCCATATCCCTGGAGATTTCAATACTGTCTCCAGTAAGTAGTTATCCATATCACTGGAGACTTCAATGCTGCCTCCAGTAAGTCGTTATCCATATTCCTGGAGACTTGAATGCTTCTCTCAATAAGTAGTTATCTACATTCAGGGAGACTTGAATGCTTCTCTCCAGTAAGTAGTTATCCATCTTCATGGAGCCTTTAATGCTTCTCTCCTGTAAGTAGTCATTTACATTAATGGAGACTTCAATGCTTCTCTACTGTAAGTAGCTATCTACATTCATGAAGACTTCAATGCTGCTATCCAGTAAGTAGTTATCCACATTCCTGAAGACTTCAATGCTTCTCTCCTGTAAGTAGCTATCTACATTAATGGAGACCTCAATGCCACTCTCTAATAAGTAGTTATCCATATTCCTGGAGACTTCAATGCTACCTCCAGTAAGCAGTTATCCATATCCCTGGAGACTTGAATGCCTCTTTCCTGTAAGTAGTTATCTACATTCATTGAGACTTCAATGCTTCTCTCCAGTAAGTAGTTACCCATATTCCTGAAGACTTCAATGCTGCCTCCAGTAAGTAGTTATCCATATTCCTGGAGACTTCAATGGTTCTCTCCAGTAAGTAGTGATCTATATTCCTGGAGACTTCAATGCTTCTCTCCAGTAAGTAGTTATCTATATTCATGGAGACTTCAATGCTACTCCCTAGTAAGTAGTTATCCATATTCCTGCATATCTTCCTCTTTCCATTGATGCACTGTTTTGTAAACTGGTCCACCTCAAAGTTTACCCAGCTTGATTAGCTGCATATCGATATATTTACCTGTCTAATGAGGGTTAAATAATTGTCCATATTTCTGGAGACTTCAATGCTGCTTGCTCCTCAGTAAGTAGTTATCTATATACCTGGAGACTTCAATGCAGAACAGTGTTTAGTCTCTATTAAAACACACCAAATATATTGCGGCTTCAGATTAAATCATCAAGGACATAGAACCCTAGACTAAGTTAATGAGTCATTTGATGAATGTCCTGCTCAAGATGTAGGCCTAGGCCAAGGTCAGAAGAATCTGGCCTTTTAGTATCAAAACCAATGACATACATTATATAAATAGTGGCTTCGGCCTAACTTTCCGAGGGCTGAAAACAAAGAGGCTATGTCAGTGTCAGTCATGGTATTCCGATGTCAGACATAGGCCTAGGCTAAGGTCAGAAGAATCCAGCCTCGTGGTCTCTACACTACCTTCAGTGCAGTGTGTGTATGTAAAATGTCTTTCACTTCTCATATGTAGGTTTGGTTGGCGTTGGCCTGCTTAAGATGTTCATGATTGACAGGAAAAGCACCAAAAGAAGGAACAAAAAATTTGTGCATCCTGTTGCTTTACTTTCAAAAACACTTCCATCTCATAATTATATCCTGAGCTGTCAGAAAGCTTTATCTGCATCTTATAAACATATATAATAGGTTGTAACAGATTTCACTGCTTTGAAAGGAAAATTAAGCTTGGTGAAATGCCAGTCAAATCAAATTTACTCAGAAAATTAAATAACAGGTTAACCATTTGTAGAAGCCTTTTGGCTACCACGTCAAGGGCAACACTAAATTCTGTTAGACCTAAGTACTGCTGCTTTCTAATCATGAGGAGAATGAATGAGTTAGGTAGAAGACCAAACCAAAACCCCCTCCCAAAAAAATCAAGAACAAGAAACAAGATATTAGAATATCAAGGGTTGACCTTTAAGCAAAGGTAAACAGAACTTATTAGACTGCAGTACCAGAGCTTTGTAAAAGAGGGGAAAGAATGGTCATGCGACCGTTGAAATACTAGGATTACTGATTTTTCCACACCACATCTCGTGAGGAGTAACCTGGGAGGTTGCAGGGCTATCCGAGGATGGAGGGAGGGTGGGACTAGGATGGAGGGATAGGTAAGGGATAAGGGGGGGGGGGGGGGGGGAGGTGTAAGAATCAGTAATGGGGGGTGGGCGGGAGCCGTTGGTTAAATGGACTCTCATTTATAATTTGATCCTAAGGAAAGCAAAAATTGACACTAATGCTCTAATCAGGGAAGGGTCAGGATAATACAAGGCTGCAATTACTGGAATCAGGAACAATGCTTTTTAAACATGAAAAAGAATGAATAACAATTAGTGGATGTGGTCAAATGAACTACGTGTTCCCTTCAAGATTAGTTTGATGCTCATTTTCACAAACAAAAAAACTAATCAAATTCGGTTTCAATTAAAATTTCATTAAAAATAAAAATAAAAAATCAATTAATGGACAAGGACGCAAAAATAGCAAAATGACAATTTGTCCTCCCAAAATTGCATTTTTCCTAACTATACAAACCTGAGGTCCTTTACAATAGGAAGGTACTAGCGGCAGCTGGATAGGTCGTAAGCTTTCGAACAAGGGGTTCGGTAGTTAACTGCTTGTCCGACAGGCGCGCGCGCGCGCACTGTAGGTAAACAAATCACTTTTGCTTTTGGTCCCAAGCAAAAAACTGCAGAGTGAGGGGTGGCATGAGGTGGGGCTATGTGTAAAAGGACCTCAGGTTTGTATAGTTTAGGAAAAATGCAATTTTGGACAAATTGTCATTTGTTCCGACACGGCATACAAACCTTCGGTCCTTTTACAATAGGAAGACTCACTTCTTGGTGGGAGGAATCTGAGTCTTTTGTGAACAGACTGGTGTTCGCCCAACCTTGGAATGCCTCCTCCCTGGTCGTAAGAGCGAGGGAGGGATCCAAGCCCTCTGTCCGATTGATCGTGGGTGTGCACCGCAGGATCAATGGTCAGATCCTCTGGACCAAGTACTAAGAGAGAGGCAAGCGTATCTCTTCGTACCAGCAAACAAGAACAAGTTCCTATTTGCAAGAGGCAACATAACGTTATGGTTTGTCTCTTGTTGGCATCCACTTCCCCCCCCTTGTAGAGGAAGTGGTGGATATTCGCTCCCATCCCTAGTGAAAGGGATAGGATGGGCTTCTGTCGAGTAGCTCACCGGCATCTCGTCCTTATCCAGCAGGTGATGACCGTATCCCCCTACCCACAGGTAGAGGGGTAGAAAAAGATAGGAAGAGAAGCCAGTCACTCTCATTCACTATCTATTCTTACAGTCACACCAGGACTCGATGCTGTTCAGCCTGCTAGGGTCTGTGGGTTAGCTAGACAACGTGTTGAGCAGCCACCACGGGTCCTAAGGAAAACGATCCAGGACCTGTGGGCAATATCCAAAAGGTAGAAGGAGGTGCCAGTGGTTCTGGTTGTACCAGACACCCTGCCTTCAGTACCTGCGCCACGGAGAAGTTCTTGTGTAACTCGAGGAGTGTACTTCTAGGTCATCTTGGTGCTGACGAAGTCTTCAACACTCAGCCTGGGATGTCGAGTTTCTTCAGAAAGCGCGGTAGCGCTTTCACAGGACAAAGCATGCATCTCCTTCGCATCGAAGGCGGTGAAGTCCATTAGGGAGGGGATTGTGAAGGACTCTAACCGATCGTCAGGAACCGAAGGGTTCAGAGTCTTCGCTACGAATTCGGTACGAAATCGAGCGTCACGAATCCCCATCCCCTGGATGCTTGACTTCGCAGGAAAAGTCATGCAATTACCTCAGAGGAAAAGAAGGGAATGGTCGTATGACCTATCCCTCTTCTCGACTTCGGTGATGTCCTGTACCCATACTGGTCTATCCGTCTGCCGCGACGTTGTTGTTCTCGGTAGTGGATAGGACATCCGACACTCAATGGTGGGTGTCGATGGTATGGGTACTGTGACAAGCCGTTAGGACGAAGAAAAAGATTGGTTATGGAACAACCGAAAACTAGTCCACAGCGAAGTTCGTAACAGACTTGGGCGCTCTGACAGCTGCCTACTGACTGCGTTCGGTAGGAGGCCCAAGTTGTCCAAGCACCCGAGCAAGTCACGTGACCTTCGCCTTAAAAGGTTCTGCCAAGAGACTAAACAAATAATTTGTTCGTCACCGATGCCAGAAGGCAAGGTGATGACTCTCTTAAGGCATGTGCCCAACAGGCGAAAGTCAATTGCCTTCTAGAGACCGAGGTCCTTGATGGCAAGATATCTCATAGTATAGTTGAATTCTCGGGTAAGGAGAAACAACACTATGTGACGTTGAAGACGAAGGTGTACAGAAAATGCAACCTACGTCTTCACAGCTGAACCGAGAGAAGGATTCTCAAGATTCTGAACCTGTGCTACAAAGACTGAGAACGCTAACCGCTATTGATTGCTGTCCGGTGAGGATCGTAGTTGCAATAAAAGCGGAGCGCTTCCAGTAATGAAGACAGGGAACTACTGCCTGAAGAACTGCTTCTCATGGGCTGAACATTTGGAAGTAGAGCTGTCAGGTCGGAGAGTAGGCGATGTCTTCTGACATATCTGTTAATTCGGGGCGAGCAATGAAATTGCACACCTACGAATACGAGATATTTTGAAGACAAACTCAGATGTCTGCAAAAATCATTCGCATTATCGCAGTGCGATGCAGCGGTTGACTAGTACAGACTTCTGTTACCGTGCGGCTAAACAGAAAGATGAAAGAGTCCAAGAGATATCTCTGTTGAAAATTCTCGCAATGTCGAAGGCGATGAAATCGAGCGTCACAGCAGTAGATGGTCCTTCATTATTGCGAGAATCCCCGTTAATCAGAGACCTAAGTCCATGATTGTTGGGCAGAGATACGGTTCGGTAGTCAATCCAACCAGGGGAGAGAGAGACGTAAACCGACCGTGCATCTCCGAGACCTAGCTGATACTGAGCCGCTATCAGGCAGTTCAATACGCAGTAGCTCTCGGTGACTCGTCATCCTGAGTTGGCCAGGTAATCCATTATTCCACGAAGGAATGCGTTCGGCTAGAACCATCGAGCATAAAGAATACGCTCGAGCAATTTTATATTTAACCGAAACGGATTTCGGTAAAATACAAAAGCTGATTTGGTGTTGTCATGACAATACCAAGTATACTAAAATCGAAACTGATAACTGCTGGGAGGTTGCAGGCAACCCCGAGTTGCAGTTCAATAAGATACAATTCGTCTCGGTCACAAACCGTAGAGTTAACTACGGTATGCGCCTACCCCACGGACAATTCAACTGTTAAAGAATCATGTCGCGAGGGTAATATACGTAGTATAGTTTGTAGGTTCTGTACCACGACCTCCATCCTAAAATCTTTTCCCCTCGAGGAATGAGAATAAGGATTGGAGATCGACCGCCTTCGTTCTCTAGTCAAGAGAGTGAAGGAGAAGTCTTTCCCAAAGGAAAGCTTCAATGGTGAACAGAATACCGAAGACGATAGTTCAGCCAAACTGGAAGTTCCCGTCCGTCTTCTCTATTCCAGGTTTAAGCGCCTACTGTGAGATACTCTTCTTTCAGCAGCAGTCTTCTTCCAAATGCTAGAAATTACAGGAATTCGAGCATAAGCGAGGTCCCGATTATCGTGTAACAATTATCGGGGATTCTCGCTCACTTTGGACCGTGGTCTCGCCTAAGTGTTTGGAGATCGTAAAAACTCGAACACTCTTGAGTGCGCTAGAAATTCCGTAGAATTCTAAGCACTCTGCGAAACCCCCCCACCGAATTCGTCAAACGATATCGGCTGGTGGTCCTCTCGATTCCCGTAGAAATCGAGAATGGGGCAGGATCCCTCCTCATGACCGGGGCTTACGTCAGGTAGGACCCGAAGGTCCCCCCGGTAGCGCAGCCCCTAACGTGGGATCTTACAGAGAAATCTCTGTAGGATCCCTCCCCTTTCCCTCGTAGCCGTAAGGAGAGAGGGAATGGGGGAGGAATTGGATACTGGCTCGCCTTCCCAGCGGAACTAGCAGTTGGAGAAGAAAAGGAGCAGCCATCGCCTTACGGCGATGGCCTCTCAGAGCCTGGGAAAACGTATCGTCAGGAGAAAACGTTTTCCCGAGGAGGGTTACGAACTCATACTGTAGGTAAGTGTCTGCCGCCACTGTGAACGTCGTCTGGGTGGGGCTGATCGACACCTGACAGGAGAGAGCCGATACCGCTCCGACTCATTCCAGTCCTCGTCGAGGTCGAAACTCAGGAGGACCGAAGGGTATAAATACGGTGTCCGAAAGACACGTAGAAACGCCTCTGTCGCAGTAGAGGAGGTGAAGTAGCTTGTTCGACCGGCCAGTAACTGAGAGAGCCTTCTTGTCCGGAGACGAGAGACTACCTGGTTCAACACAGTCGGCAAGCTTCCGATTCGCGGCAGACCCACCGTCGATTTGGGTTCCCTCTCGGGCCCAAAACGACTCGAGCCGAGACGTGGCTCTGCTGGTGGAAGCGGCGATCCTTCCCCGAGGGTCATTGTGCTGACGAATCAGCGCCGTAAACCTCGGCAAAGTTCCTCTGGATCTCGGAAGTCACAGCATCTTGCAGAGTGGGACCGTTAAGCCCTTCGAACAAGAGCATATTCCGAGAACCTTCCTCCTAAGAAGGGGGAACAGCGACAGCCCTCTCGGTCTTCCCCACCCCTCCACTTGCGCATACGTCCTGGCCGGTCCAAGAAAACCGTGCCTGGCACGTAGGCGTCGTGGTGGGATCATGAGGGGCGCACCCCTCACGATCACTCCTCAATACCTCGCTCCTCCCGGTGTAACCCGAGGAGGTTGAAGGTACGGGAGAGGCAGACCTGACTGCTCCCCGTTGCTCGCTGCAGAACCAGCAGGCTTGGAGGGCTGCAGGCGATCGTCAACCCGCGGTGGCGATCGAGCTGCAGGCCTGGTCGAACCGTCTCGCTGTGGAGAACGGCTGGACTGAGCACAGCGGCCCCGATCTCGAGTGTAAGAAAGAGCTGGTGCTGGTTGCCGTACCCGGTCGCTTTCTGTGAGAGCGACGGTCAGGCGACCTGCAGGCTCCACTGTCACAGTGAGACCAGGTGCTTGTCCTCACGGCACGTCACGTCGCTGGTTCCAGCCGTGGCTGGCACCGGGCGAACGGGAGGACCTCTTCCCAGGCCTCAGACCCGTGGTCGGTCGTGGACCGTCACGTCCCCGGGTAGCCAGCTGTTCGCGCGAGAGTGAGAGCTGGTCTGGTGAGAGTCGCATGAGCGGCTGTCACCAGTCTTCCGCCCCGTGCCGTCCCCGTGAACCTGACGCTGAAGCGGACTCAGAGGTCTGGTTCCTGGCTGCACGGTCGCTGGTAGACGACCGTACACTCGGTACCCTCCCGCGAACGAGAGGCCGAGAGGACCCTGATGCAGTGGCAGAACCACTGACACCAGGCGAGGAAGTACGGTGTTAGCCGGTATCCCCTCTGGTCCCCGTAGTCTTCTTCCTTGCGGAAGAAGAGACGGGCCGCTCCCGAAGGAGCAGGAGGACCACGGAAGGAACCCTCCCTCCCGTCCCACCGAGGTGAGACGGGTCCCAGAGAAGCTCCCGAGGGAGACTTCTTAGGAGGGAGGAGGCAACCTTCTTCTTCCTCGGCTGTGAAGCCTTAGAAGTCGCAAGGGGAAGAGGCGGCAGCCGAGGCGACGATGAAGAAGATGAAGACGACGACGACGACACCTTCCTCCTCTTCTTCGTCAGCTTCCTCAGGACAGACGTAAGATCTGCTATCCAGGGCGGAGACCGGGGCTGCTGTAGCCGAAGCCAACAGGGCCCGGACGCACCTGTACAGACAGACCAAAGTCTGGGGTAGTACCACCACGAACCGGGGACGACATCAGCAGGTATGGGCATCTCAGGAACAGCAGGCACAGCCAGCACAGCATCGGTAGGGACAGCCAGCGCAGCAACGGCAGGGACAGCCAGCGCAGCAACGGCAGGGACAAGCCAGCGCAGCAAACTGCATGGACAGTAAACCCAGAATCGGCAGGTACGGCAGGTAGCACCGGAAACACAGGAAAGGAGCAGCAGCCAGCAACATCCTGGTACCGGCGGCAGGTCAGGGGCGAGCTCTAGGGCAGCGGAAGTGTGGTCGCTGCAGCGCGGCAACCACGAGCGGCGGCGGCACGCCCCCCTCTCGGTACGGCGAACGGCACTTCACAGCGGCTGTAGGGCAAGACTGTTACCACAAGTGAGGCGAGTACACCAGGTGAGGAGGGACGTCGTCACCTGGTTGCGTGGTCACCACTCCATGGGTGACCGCAGTAGGCCCAGACATAGAACCGCAGCCCCTGGACACTAGCACGCCCTGCAAATGGAAGGACGCCCATACCTCACCAAGGTCCACCCTCGTGGCAGTAGCACCTGCGGAAATAACAGTAGTAGCGATTAGTGGGGGGGAAGTCCCCTCGCTGGGGGGTGAGCCCTCTCCGAACGAGTGGAAGACCCCTAATACAATTGTACATCGGGCACCGAGCGCCCTCGCCCTCGCTCGACGGATCGGGCGAGGAGAAGAACGCCGATAACCTCCCCCCCCCCAAGGGGAAGGGCCACTGTGGAGCTGAGCGGGGGGGGGGGGGTTTCTCGTTCCCCACCCCCGCACAGTACCCATGTACCCACAACAAAATAAGAGCCCGAGAGGCAATCGTGCCATCGGCCAGAATGCAAGGGCATAAGGATCAATCCCTGACTGAGCGGAATTTGAACCAAATAAATATTGATGCAATCAATATAAGGGATAAAATGAAAATGCATCTTGCATACGATTCACTTCACAATGAATAAGGGCTCGGATCGAGCGCTTTATTTGCGCCCTAGTACGAGCGCAAGGGTGAAAGGATCAATTCCTTACCTTTATGGATCAAGGTTTCTGGAAACCTTGATCCATAATGAATTGATGCAATCAAAAATATATGAAAATGAAAAGACTACTGCGTTTGCGATTTCACTTCATACAAATAAAAAAGGGGAAGGATCAATTCCCTGGAATAGCAGAAACATTGACCCCAGTAAACAATGCAATCTCAATAAAAACTGAAATGAAAAAGAACTGCACTTGCGATTTCACTTCATTCAAAATAAAAGGGGGAAGGATCAATTTGTTCCGGGTAAGCTCGGAAACTGATCCAAAATGAGTATTGCTACAATCAAACTAATATATGAAAATGAAAAAGAATACTGTACTTGCGATTCCACTCCATACTAAATAAGTTTCCGTGCCGAGCGCATTCGTTCGGCAACGGGCATACAGGTCAAAAAAATATAAATGAAAAGAGCACTTACTTACGATTTTCATCTACACATTTCAACCCAATCTACGCTCGGAGCGAGTGCTCCCGCCTCGGCACCGAGCATTACACAATACGAGGATCATTCTTGGGAAAATGAATTCCCGCACTTACGCCCTTCAGTCCCGGCACTCGGGTAATCGGAGGGCGGTGGTGACACCAAGATCCTTAATTCACAAAGAATTCAATTAAATGATTGTACTTACAATTCAGTTTCACTAGATAATTAGGAAAAAAAGAAAAAACACAATCATGCGAAAGCAAACGACGATGAAAGCGGGCACCGAGAGCGATGATACACGTCCACACGCCAGAACAGGCCGAAAGCAAAGTGATTTGTTTACCTACCAGTCGCAGCGCAGCGCGCCTGTCGGACAAGCAGTTTTAACTACCGAACCCCTTGTTCGAAAGCTTACGACCTATCCAGCTGCCGCTAGTACCTTCCTATTGTAAAAGGACCGAAGGTTTTGGTGTATGCCGGGTCGGAACAAATGAATCTTGAATTCATTGAACTGACAAATCCACGGGATCATAAATAGTCGACAAATTCGAGACTGAAGCGAAAAGAAATCCAGTTACGATTCCCACGAGATGAAAGGCTGAAATGAAAACTCATATCGACTGCAAACTATTCCTTTTTATCCACTCTTGGGTTGGTATATAAGGACCACCCGGGTGGTCAAGGTGTGTTGTTACTTGGATGACTCGAGTTAAATACCGACCAGAGAAATTTCCATTTAGGCTACTCTGGTGAGAAGTGGCTCGAATAAAAAACAAGTACTATGAGTGACACACTGGATTACATTTCGTAGTTCCTTTATACATCTGGTGGTCTATAATTTTTCCCCAAAGCCTTCCATATCGTAACCTGTCAATGGCTATCATAATTGCCTTTATGAAATTATATTTATAGGTCTTGGTATTTGCGGTTTATAATTTCATTACTTTATAGATGGATTGTGTAAATCCAAAGCATATTTCCATTCAAATAACGTTCTGAAATTGACACCTAATAATGATCTACCATGAACAAAAGTAGGATCCCAGCAAGCGCCTGCACAGCCACACCTGAATAGAACAAAGGTTGATGATTATGGTTAATAAGGACTGAATATGATTTTTATTGCTCTGTTACTATACTATTTTTCTATTTGTTTAACATCAACTCAGTTCACTGGTAATGTGAACTATTATTTGTATATCATTAACATATTGTCTACACTAGTGAATAGAAAATATAAACATTGGCATCCAATAGCTCGAACATTCACATCCGTCGTTACAAGACAAACAGGCTTCATTGCTGTGTTACCAGACCATTATCATGAAACAGAAGGGGACGGGGTAAAGGAACACTTTGAGGCAACTGTACCATCCGGCAATAAGAATCCACGGTCAAGAGAATTATTTCTAAAAAGCTTAACTAGATGTAGAGCATCCGCAAACACGTATAGTATTTGCTGTTCTCCATTGGATTAATAAAGGACCTTCCTCGTGGTAGTTTAAGGCGAGGTTGAGTTGACGTCACGCTCTCGACCTGGCAGAAGCTTATTTTGGGTCAGCGCTGACAAAACCTCCTATACTCTTTGGACCTTGAGTTGAACAATATTAACAAAATAGTAAATGAAAGAACAAAGCTTTTCACAATAAAACTTAGCACAAATGATTAACAAAATCATCTGTCATTGCAGTGATACACAGCTAACTTTATGTAGAGGGAGGTAGCGTGTATATTTTTTAGGAATAATGAATGAATGATTTTAAGTTATCGTGCGTCGTGGTATTGTTGGGGAGAGAAGAAGAGACAGTAAAGTCTTTACTATAATACATACATAAAAGCAGTACCAATCCACATAAAAAATTACATTTCGCAATAAATTTAACAATGATAAAACATGAAAACAAATGCAACACGGTAAAAAGAAACGCTTGCTCGAGTCAGTGTTCGGTGAGAGAGAGAGAGAGAGAGAGAGAAAAGAACGGCTCTGCTTCCCATTGACTTATTAGCTGATCTGGGATGATTATTCCCTCATTTCTTTCACTTAAACTCAATCTACCCAAGTCGCTCTTATTTTTTGTTACGGAAAAATACCAATCTAGTGATAATTGCTTTTTACAATATTTTTACTACGGTAAAAGTAACACAGCTCTGTAATAAACAAACTGGCGCCACTTTCAGATTTTGCATGCCTTCGATTGTTTGTTTAAACGGCTTCCTTGTGAAAAGTTATTTTATTTCTCTTTCCTTTTCTTGCATTCTTGACTTACTTAGTTAATTTGTTTGTTAAAATCCTCCATAATTTGTTTTTTAAAAGGTCTGTCATTTGCCAACTAGTGAGTTGATGTATTGTGGCATACTTAATCTATTTCGTGCACTTAAGAAACCAAGTGTGTTCTAAATCTCTCTTCTCTCTCTCTCTCTCTCTCTCTCTCGATCTTCTCTCTCTCTCTCTCTCAGACACAATCAGACAGACACACACACACACTATCGATTCCTTTAATTATCTTTGTACCTAATGTGAATAAAATGTATTTTGTTATCAACCTTTGCATACTGCAATCAATTTGGTTTGCTCAAAAGGGGTTCCTGTCTCTCCTCTCTCCATCGCCCAGCTGGCTGGCACCATTTTTACCAAACAGTTCATAAATCGTACACAGAAAAAATAAAATTTAGACAATTTTACTTCATATAACATACTGTTTCCTTACTTTACACACTTGATTTAACTTTTGAACACATTAATAATAGAAAAAATGTGAAAAGGGGGACTTTTTGGGTTGGCTGGAAAGAATTATCCTGATTCTCTTTATTTCTTATGGGGATATGTCTCATATTTCGAACAAATCGTACTTCGAACAGCCTTCTGGAACGGATTAAGTTTGAAATACGAGGTACTACTGTAATTTTTTTCATCTTTCCCCTTCCCCAATTTTTAAAAATTATGGGTGAAAACCCAAGAAATTTTAGGGTGGGGAGTCCTCCCATTAATCTGCTTTGATTAATGACTATCCAATATGTAATAATTTCTCATATACACTTTAATGATGATTTTCTTATGTATTTTTATTTATTTTCACTTATTCTGAAGGAATAAACCTTGTAAGTATATCTGGATTGATTTTAACGTCGATTATTTTTACAAGAAGTCTAGGTTTGTCTAGCTTCTTCGTGTAAGTGGTTCACCCAAAACTCACAAACTCTTTCCCACAAGCATCAACTTCAAATTCAAATAAAACACATTGCAATAGTATAGGCCAACAGTGAACTAAAATTCATCAATTAAGACAAGTTCTCCACTCATTTTCATTTCTTTCTTTATTAGGCTAGTGTTGCACATTAGGAGAGTCTAGGCCAGTGAAGTTCCCCATCCCCAGCCAGGTTGGGGCAGAGCACCCTAAGACAGGTTAGGAGGGTAAGGTAAGGCTAGGTTAGAATGCATCCACGTTTGAGTATGCCATTCATCTGCTTTTAAGCAGACTGCAACCTGCAGAAAGACCCAAGCTTACTATTGTGCACAACTCTTATGCACTTTTACCCTGGTTTCCCCTCTAGGAGCCAACTTTTGTCATTTGTTATACCTATTAATGCAATAATGATAAAATTGCTTTAATACCTATGTATATATACTTCCAATACATAGGCTAATTTCACCAATTTCCACGTTTTGTGTAAGTCTTATACCCAGTTTGGAGGGTGAACACATACCAATTGGCAACAGAGAGAGAGAGAAAGGAAGATGAAGGAAGGAAGAAGGAAAGGGATGGCGGTGGAGGTGGGGAGAGAGGGTAGGTGGAGCTTTTTACTGCTGTGTTCGTATCCATTTCTGGATAATGGAGTTTTTGTCTCTTGGTACAAGGACAAGTGTTGTTATTCTTTACGATTAATGATTCACGATACCCTTATAAATTACGGCACTGGGTGTAATACACTATAGCAAAATCTCGTTCTGATACGAGTGTTCGTTATAGAAATATTGCCAAAAAACGTGCTTGCACTGTCTCTGAAACCCATAGTAGGTATGCTGCTTAGTTGTCAATCAAGTTTTTTGTAATCAAGTATTTTTTACAAGCTAGCTATTGAATAAATTTGTATTTTTCTCAATCAAAACATATGCCCCTCAATGCTAACTTTCCTCTTTTAACGACTTTCTGGTCATTGCAAATTCGGCCCCATAATTTCTTATGGTGCGAAAACAGACAGAGGCCAAGGGACAACCGAAAACGATTGCGTCACACTACGGCAGTAAAACATCTTCATATATCCAAAAAGTAAATAATAAAGATAAATATGAGCAATACGATTATAACAATTACATGAATAGCTGATAACAATCTGCATGAATAACTGGTAAACTGTTCTGCAAGAAAGTTGAGTATAGCAATTATTTACAATAGGTACAAAAGTCAAGATGTCGTGACGTCATAATACAGGACTTAAAAGAACGTTCTAATTCCGAAAAATAATTACTTAAATTTGAGTCAGAATCGAGTTACTTTTTCAATAACAAATATTTTCAAATTAATCATCATAAATATGCAAAATATTGATGTTTTACTATTTATTTAAAAAATTATCTAAGTGCACGCTTCATCGTCGTCTTCTACCAAAACAGTTGTTTACTTAAAAACGTCCTGGTAAGGGACCGTGTTCCGATTGTTGTGATGAAAGTGCCCCAGCGTCTGTGGGTACAAGTGGTGTACGGATTTATCACAGGAAATGGGAAGGTTGTTGACACAAGCGACTCCGTAAACATCGAGATAGCGTCAATCTTCTAAGTTATTTAATAGTAAGTAAAAATTTCGAAAGCGTTTTGGTGAGATTTCCACTGCCGTGGACACCCTTTTCACTACCCTCTGTTTAAATCTTAAAATTTGGCCTTAATTTCTAACTTTGGAGAAAATACTTACTTCAAAAGGAGAGTAGAGGTCTTTCTTTAGCTCCGTTTCTCACCAACAACAAGTCGGGACTGATGCCTATCTCCGGTGTCAGGATGCGTTATAATGTACTTTTTCGGAGGGTGGCAAGCATTGATCGTCGTTGGCTTGATGCAGACCATGCGGTGTTTTACCCTAGGTATACTAATCTAGCCTATACTAGAAAACAAGTGTTCCATACTACCTAGGCTATAGCCTAGTCATACAGTCATCCTAAAGTAATAAATATCAATATAAAGTCATTAACCATGTGGTTACCTATGGTGATTTAACCTAAGCTACCTCCAAGACCTGCCAGCTGAGCTTCGCCAACCTTGGGTAGTAGGTAGCTAGGTAGGTATTAGCCTAGGTAGCTAGCTACTACTAGGCTAGGTATACCTAGGTATAGGCTAGTACCTATATTTCAAATCTAATTTGATATTCTCTCCTTAGCCTATTTATCAAAACAACCCTCCCATACTTCAGCCAAACATAATACATTACACTTACCAAAGTACAATTACAACTTCAAGTTTAGGGGATGTCGTGACTGCTTTGTAATTCATAACACTGCAATGAGAAGTTACGGGGTTTGTTATGATTCACTGAGAAAGTCATCGACACCTTTACTTCTTCTTCTTCTTCTGGAGTTCAGTAGCACACGTCACTCTCGAACAAGTGTCATGGGCCACCATAATAAGATGTATCTTCAAAGAAATCAAAACTTGCTTGGATATGAATAAAGTCGATAAGGTTTAAACGTAACTAAGGCAGAAAGAAGAAAATAGGAATTACCATGCTGCAGAGACCATCCAAGACGGTTCAAATGAAATGTCATTCTAATTGAGGACAAACTCAATAAGGCTGGCGCTTTAATGTAAAGACTTTGATTTATGACCGATGAGAGAAAACGAGAGTCTAAGGTACATTCTAAGAATCTTAGATAAGCATAGACTGTAGTGATTGTGACTTGTCATGTTATCAACATAAACTATTTCATTCTGAAATGAATATTGACAACATGAAAGTGTACGTTGAGTAAAGCTATCTCTCAAAAATAAGATCATTATAACCATTTAAATTTATAAAGAAATGTATAAGATTATTTCCATAAAGTATTCGAGCCGGTGAAAATACTATGATAGAATAGCCAAACTGAATCTTCAGATTCAGGTCACCGTTTACCTAAAAGTAGAAGTGTATAGAGTGATTTCTATATTGTTCGAAACAGCAGAAATATAATAGAATAGCTAGGCCGTTTCTTCAGATTTAGTTCAGTGCATACCAATAGAGTGATCAGTGTTCAATTATTGTGAAAATCAAAGGAAACTCGTCAGGTTTGAATAGTGAAGTGAGACAGGTTTTAAATTCTGTATTTGGCTGCAGCTCTCCATTTTGTAAATATATTCCTCATGTTGAAATGTCTTCGTTGGTGTCCCTTCTCGATAGTACATACATAGGCAATTTATGCACATCATTCATCTTCTTCTCCTTGTCCCTTCTTCAAGTCCTGTATCTCTTTTCCATTAAGTGACGACAGAGATTGACGAAACTTCCTTCTCTGTTCTCGTAAGAAAATTAATAATTGAAGTAGGATACATTTGATACAATTCCTACTTTGATTCGTATCTTTTGCGGTTATAGATATAGTATTGCTATGAGGTTAAGTTGGAACTGGAATACAAAATCTAAGCCAAAGACCAAGCGCTGGGACTTATGAGGTCGTTCATCGCTGAAAATAACGTGGAAACAATTGATAGGAGAGGGTGAAAAGTAAGATGGAAGAAAGAGAACATGGACGGAGGTAGAGTAATATGAATGAAAGGTGTTACAGCTATAGAGGTCGAAGGGACGCTGCAAAGAATAATGCCTACAACGCACCGCGTGAGGTACACTGACGGCACTATTCCCTAATGGGGTGTGAGATTAAGTGGTGTTTTGTGGGCGAACAGCACCAGTGTCAGATGAGAAGATGCCTCAGTTTATTCGTTCAACTTTACTTGCTTTCGTCGTCAAATGCGCTGTGCGATAACGAGGAATTTTAGTTGGCAGCTTGTTTTTGTTTTCAAATGTAAGCATTTAAGGTGACATTGCTGAAGATACCTTAATTTATTATTCGTTCCCGGCTTCGTTCCCCGAAACAAGTCGAACTGAAAGTGATTTTTCAGTTCCGGGAACTCTCTTTTTGTCAGACTTAGTTTCAGTATTTGATGACATTCGTGAACTGGATTAAGTCTTTTATCTTCCGATGTCGTGAATGGATTAATTAGTATCAAAATAATAAGTCTATTGCATACTGCTGATCCAAATCAGGAGAGTCGGTCAATATTGTTAACTTGAATTTTTCCAGTTTCCCGACTCATAAACAACTCTGGTTGCCATTTTTTCCGTAAAAAAGAGAAAAATAAACTATATTGTCAACGAGGCTTTTAATCTGTCTCATTTCAGATAATTACCGTTTCTATTTTCCTTTTGTCGATTCTTTTGATAGCCTTTTTCGGAACACTACCGTTTCTTGGTATTTTTGATGATGAGGTATTGATTTCTCGTAACTGCGTATTGTTCTTTTATCTGCGTTGTGTTATGTTGCCTCTGCTTTAATGCTGACAGGTATGTTTTTCTTCCCCTTGTGAGTATGTTGTTGCACAGCAGAGTATTACGCTCAATAATCTCTCTCTCTCTCTCTCTCTCTCTCTCTCTCTCTCTCTCTCTCTCTTCCCGACAGGGTCCGTTTGGTTGTTAGATATTGCGATTTTAGTTTTTAGACTTTCTCTTGAATTAGTATTATACAATCTCTTTCTCTGTCTTCTATTGTCTTAAATATCTTTTAACTGTCATTAGTAATAGACTCTGTAGAGTAATTTTTTCATGGATTCCTTTTTCACCAGATTACCAACAACATAATGATACCACTTCTCATAATACCTCCTAAGTTGGCGTATATGACGGGAACACTTTTTACAATTAATGGTTTGAAAACTTAAACTGGGTGGCTACTGTTTCGGAGGAATTATTATTCCCATCGCAAATAAAAACTACAAATGGTAGGTTTTGTTACAGTCATTCTGGCAAAATCATCGCATGCAAATTAATAGGACCAATCTACATTTGTGGCACTAGCCAGCAGGGTTTTTCAGACACTGAATGAAATGGAATATCTTCAGCCTTGTTCCGTATAACTCCTAGACCTATATTCTAGAATCTAGATAAACATGGGATCTGTCTTGTAAACACATTGGCATGACATTCCGTGTAATTTTCCGATTATTTTCAATTATCTTAAACCAAGTCTAATGCATTAACTGGAATATTTGAATGAGAGGAAGATCGTAATTTATTTTGAGATTATCGATACAAAGCTAAGAAAGAGTTTAGTGATTTGCTCTATTTTGTAGACTCACTTGAAAATTCCATTGACGCTCGTTTCGAAAGTTTTCATTTTCCAGCACTGATTGTAAGACGAATAACCGGTTCAGTTTTTAAATGGTGAAGAATTACTGGAGGTCTACATTGACCCGAGGAAAACAAAACACTCATTGCGCACATAGTGGAAAATTTCGTTCACACTGCCGTAAAAGAAATCAAGAAAACGCAATTTCGGTCAGTTATAGTCGTAATAACTTCTGAATAAAGTTATGTTAATTTATGTAATTTGATAAAACATCGAGTATTTCTAATTTCATACTTGTTATTATGGAATGAATACTTTAAATGACATCATCATTGTTTTTTTATGACGTCCTCCCGTTGTTAGTACTAGTTCGAGTGATATTTATAACAACATACTTGGCTACATAGTATATGTGTTGAAGCAACTTACAAGGACGACAGTGAAAGTGATCAAATTGACAAGAAACTCCAAGCTGCTTATATTTAATTTCAGTAAATCACAATATGCAGTTTATGTTTTACTCATTTATTTTTTTATTATTTTGGTGCTTTCACTAAAAAACTTCAATCGAGTAATATTTTCATGTCCTTAAATTGTTGCACTCCCACACACACACATATGTATATATATATATATATATATATATATATATATATATATATATATATATATATGTGTGTGTGTGTGTGTGTGTGTGTGTGTGTGTGGATTCTGTGGAAACGCCTAAGAGTTGTATTTATGGCTTCAATTTTTACACGGGAAAGCATTTTGTTACTACTAGTTAGCAAGTTTCTTCATAGTAATATTCTCTCTCTCTCTCTCTAGTGAACACTCACACAGACACAGACAGACACACACACACACACACACACACACACACACATATATATATATATTATATATCTATATATAGATATATATATATATATATATATATATATATATATATATAGATAATATATATATGTGTGTGTGTGTGTGTGTGTGTGTGTGTGTGTGTGTGTGTGCGTGCGTGTGTGTGTACACGAGAGAGAGAGAGAGAGAGAGAGAGAGAGAGAGAGAGAGAGAATATTAATATGTGAAGAAACTTGCTAACTAGTAGTAACAAAATGCAGTGTTAATAACTTCCAAAATGGCAGGCAAATTCTCTCAGTGGTGCGTCCGATTTCCCGTGTGAAAAATTGGAGCCATAAATACAACTCTTAGGCGTTTCCACAGAATCCATTTGCCAATTTTCTTCGATAAAAAGAAATTGGAATTCTCCGAAAACTTGGCCCGAGAACCCCCTGGCATTAGCCGAAGGGTGGCGGCCAGAATTTCCGTTCAAAAACGGCGGGTATCGGCGACGGGCGCAGTTCTCCCCTCCGCCACCAGGAGGATATTTACAGGCGCCATATTGATTTTTATTATAATGTTTGGATAGGTGTGGTTGGGAATGGAGCTTGTCGAGAGGAAGTTGAGAAAATGGAATGACAATTAAAGTCAAAACGTCCTATCCACCCCTTCTGTATGGTGAGTGGAGCGTCGAGGAGTGTCGGGAAAGGCCCCGGAGGACCTTCCCGAGGGCGGAGAGCGCCTCCTTCCGCCTCAAATAAGGTTTAATTGACCATCTTGCAGGTATATTTTGTCTCTCCTCCCCTCGCAGGGGAGCGAGAGAGAGAGAAAGAGGGGAAGCCTCTGGTTATGTTTTGTGATCTCGGACGACTTCGAAAACCGTGACGTGCGAAGTGGAAGCTGCGGTACGCCTTCGTCCTATAGGCCTACGCCCGCAGGCTCGAACCCCTTGGGTTTGGGTGGAGTGGTTAACCTATGACCTTAGCAAAGCCGAGCTGTTTATGAATTGAAAGTCTCCCAGTTATTTTTTTTAATGTGGCCTTAGTTGAAGTTGACCCAAGCGGAAGTGTGTTGGTTTTTATTGTGGTGGGGAACTCGGAGTTGGGTAGGCCTACTTGGTCCCGGTGGGTACTAGGTACCTAGGACTAGTAGGGAGTTTTGATATTGCAGTAGGCCTAAGTTAGTATATACCCAGCTACGTATGCTGTACACTAAAGCCCGTAAGCTCAACCTGTTTGATAATATAGGCCTTAAATACTTATATAGTTAATTTCGGTACTTTTTATGCGTTGGGTGTGTTTCTAGTCCTATGTGACCTGGCTTGAAATGACCTACCCATTGGTTGTTCAGGTGCTCGTAGGCCTATTTGTTCATCATAAGCTAGAATCTAGCTCGGTCATAGTCTGTTATTTTGATTGTTATAAATACCATAGGCCTATAATTTTCCTGTCAGCTCCCTTTTATTTCATAGGTACAAGATGAACTCTAGTTTTTTTTTTTTTTATACTACCTACTACTAATTTTCCAAAGATTTTGCCAATATGAAAAAACTAGTGTAGGCCTATGTAGCCCAATGCAGGCTCTTTTGGGAATTATTAAAGACTAGTTGTAATTCAGGAATGTCTTTTGATACCTGCAACAAATTATGGATTGTGGTACAGCGGGCACTGATGTTTAGCCTCCATAGGGTGGAATTGGGTACTGTCAGGGCAGGGCGCCCTAGATTAAGTTGGAATGCGGTAATTTAGTCTAGCATATTTGTTATCAATATTGATTGAATACACAAGGAAAGGCAATTTGATGTTTGTATTGGCAAAGAATTTGTTCCAGTATTCAGTTTTGGAATTGGTGTAGATGATTGGTTTTGGGATTTAGTAGATATCCCCATCGTTCAGGTCACGGAATCCTTAGACAGGTTAGGGTATTGTGTGTTGGTGTCATGTTGCATTTATGGAAGCCATTACTGATTCAGGTCTGACTACTTTAAGTAGTTTCGAGATTAATATTTTTAGTCCAGAGATTACAGTGCTAGCAATTTAAAAATGTGTCAAGATTTATAAACTAAATTTCTAACAAAGATAATTTTGATATGACATGTAGAAATACCATGACATAGCTATCTTGTCCATGTGTTGTTTTTGTCTCAGATGAGCAGTGTAGTGATTTGGGGAGGCTTAAATTTGTTTCAAGTCAGAAGGCTAAGAAGTCCATTACATAAAGCTTTTATTATGGTAGAATATGTTTTATTATATATATGTTACAGTATCAAATGTGTTATTGTTAAGGCTTAGTAGCTGGTAAGGTTTAGTTACCACTGTTGGTATATTGTATATTCTAAATCTTTAAAACCATGAATAGCATCCAGATGTTTTACATATGTAATGTATAGCATTTAGAATGTCACACATGAAAATGTACCTAATGTCAAATCTGACATTACGTCTGTGTATGCTATGTTCGTATATAGTAGTTTTGTTAGATGATTTTTATTTCAATATTGTTTCAATTTTTGCTAAATTTATTTCATTGATGGTGGGAGTTAGTTTTTTTTACTGTGGTTATATATTTGTCAAATAGTTAAAATTTTTGTGATAATCTTGTTTAAGTGATTAGACAAAAATTGACGGTTTAAAGAAGTTAGTATTATCTTTGTATACCATTATAGGTTGTTATGAGATTTGGTTGGTCATTTGAGTGAAAATTATCATCTGACAGTTTGCACCATTAACTTCTCTTTGTAAATAATTCATCATCATATCCTTGTTATTGATTAGTGTTGGTGAGGGCACATGAACATCAGTATTTAGACTGCTTTAAGGAATTTGGCTCCAGTATATTCATTCACATTTAAACAGGTCTGAATATTTCATATGTAGAGACAGATTAGGTAAATCATAGACATTCCATTCTAAATTAATTTATTTTTGCTTTTAGAAAGTGCTCTTAAAGTATAAAACGCCTAAAAGCGCACCCAGTCAGATACCTATACCGTTCCATTTTTATCACTGCACCAGTAATAATTGTGGGTACAGTTATTTTTTACACATCAAATTTAAAAGTAATTTTATTTAATGATCTGGTGTATGTGAACAATTTTACATTTATTTTAGATGCAGGTCCTCCCTTCAAATAAAGAAGTATCTTATGGTTAGTTTCAATCACTGTGGTACTTTTTTTTATATCCTGCAGTTTTGGATTAAATTAAGGGTGATTTGGAGTGTAAATATAGATAGGTGTTCTTTTGTCTTACTCTTTTTATACCTTCAGATTTGTTTCAAACATTATTTGGTCTTTTCACATTCTGATTCACTTTGTTTTTAATCAGTTGATGCCTTGAAATTGTGATTTATTGTAAAAATATATGTATATGAACATACTACAATTTATTATATGGGATAGATGTCCGAATTATGTGGAAATCTCAATTCATGCAGGAAATAAGAACTTACAAAGTAGACAGTGGTGTATACAACGACACTGAGACACTTGTATCACCCTGAGACACATTGCTAAAGAACATCCCCTGATGGCTTGTCTCAGTCATGCACTGTCATATAATGTTTATTTGGTGGTGATATCATCCTGATCTGTTTATGTATGTGAACCATACCAAAATATCTATATTTTTCATACCTATTTAGAAAAAATCTGGAAATAAGGAGTCATTATTAGAGTTGACTATTTTGCAGCCACATCCTTAGTAAACTAAGATAAAAATGTTTGTCTGTATTGTGCCTGTGGAGTTTCGGCTGAAAAGATTTAGTTGCAAAAGAATGTCTTTGGTTTTGCTACAGTATTTCTTATGTTGCTGTTGTGACTTATCAGAACATTTCTTGTAGATGTCACAAATAGTTTTTATTTTATTTTTTCCTGTTATCAATAGGAATGCTTGTGGAGTTAGAGATATCAGGTATGGTAATTGAGACCATATCAGAAGTATGAAGTTTTGGGCTCTGAAAGGACAGAGGATTGTTCATTATAATACTGTATTTGAGATTATGTCTGTTCAAAACTGGTGTCTAACATCTCGGTTATTGACACCGCTGTATTTGAAAAAGGCACTATTCTGTTTCCCTTACAATTTTAGAATATCACCACTATATTACAAGAATAAAGTACAAAATTGGTGTAGTTTTTGACTGTGTAGGTAACAGCTTTGCAGAAGTGAGAATAGCTATATCATTTAAATATATTGCTTTTCAGATGCTTTGGCGTGAACAAATCCGTGAAGGGGGAGCCAGTATGACGTAAGACATTCATGAAGAAGCCACCAGACTGAGAGCGTGAGGAGGGCCCAGCCTCGGGAGTTTTGTAAGTTACTATCTACTCTCTTTAGTGTAAATTTTCTCTGAAATGAGTATGTTTCTTAATCGTGGTTATGGCTTTACAATTGGTAATTAATTACATCCGTAAGGATTATTGTCCCTTTGGTGTGTACCTAAATTTGTCATACAGCAGCTCATACACTGACTGCTTTTGGGTACAGTAGTGTGTTTTGTGTTCGCTGTAAATTTATTTTTCATGGTATAAAGCTGGTTGTGGTGTCATTTTGAAGATGAACACCTTTAATTTATGCACTAGTTGTATTATGCAAAAAAAAAATAGAGAACACTGAAAAGTCACAAAGAATATAAGTTACTGGATGTTATCACACTCTAAGTGTTAAGTAACATTTTAGATACAGTACAGGCAGTCCCCAGTTATTGGCGGGGTTCCGTTCCTCAGGGGTGCGTCGATAAGTGAAAACTGCCATTAACCGAATCTTGGCAATTTATGGGCGCTTATGGCACCAATAACCGGTTATCGGCGCCTTAAGCACCCTTATGGCGCCATAATGCTCCATAAGCCTTATGGCGCCGATAGCCAGAACTCGACCTGTTATGGCTCCATAAATCGCTGATTTTATGGCGCTAGACAAGCTCATAAAACTGGATCGCCGATAACCAGGGACTGCCTGTATAAGAATTTGCAATGTAGGTGATTTATTTATCCATTCAAAATTGGGATTGTTTCTAATTACTAGGAAATAGACTAGTTTGAGAAGGGGAAAATATTATTTTTGGATAAACTAAAAGATTTGCGTTTGACATATTGTTTGATTGTTTTTAATGAAAAATATATTGGGATATGTATATAGATGGTGTTATTTTGTGCCTGAATTTAAGATATTTTTTATGTTGTCTGTTGTCAAAATTTGATACTTAGGGGTTTATGATATGTAATATTAATCCGTAAGTTGTGATGATTGATGCTTTTATTTTCATGTTCTATTTAACATCTCAAATGAATATTCCTCAACAGTTCTTATTCAGTGAACTGTCAAAAATCCTGATTTTATCAATAAACATACGATTAAAACTTTTGATTTGGGTCCCTTTCAAGGTGTTGTGGGTGGTAGAGGCGGGATATGAGCACGTGGACTGAGAGAATGCAACGACGAGCCGCCACCCTAGGCAATGTGGTCACCTCTTGTGGCCATCCCAATGTACCCTACCCACGCAGGCTCGAGAAGTGAGTACATCATTAGTTTCCAGATTATTGTATGCTGTTTTGATATTTTTCTAAACATTGGAATCACAGTTTTTAAACTGTAGATTCCTTAGGGTAACTGAAGCCCTGTTCATTGTGATGAACTGTGTGACATGACATGTTTTGTTTGATGACCCAACATGACATACTATATACAGGTATAAGGTACATTTAGTTGGTTGTTTGTGGTTGTAATTGCTTGTTACATTCAGTAAAACCAGAAGAGAATAGTATATGGTAATATTCTGACATTTGCTGGTGTTGGAATGGTCACTTCAGGTATTGCTTGTAGATTTTTTCAGTTCCTATAGTGTTTGGCCTATTAAGTAAGGAATTTCAGTCTCAGTTATTACTTCTGAACTAATCCTACTTCATTTGAAGTCTTGAAGGAACGAGTTGATAGCTTGATTTATATAGTTATCACTATAATGTGTAAGTTGTATTGGAACTTCCTCCAAGAATGGCAGTTTGACTGAAGCAGAATGTGTAAGTGTTCAATCAGTAATTCTGAGCGTGTTGGAATGGCATACAAATAATCACCGCACTTCTTTGGAAATGATTGAAATTTAAATTTCCATATATAATTTTATTCTGGGGTACCTATGTATTGTATCTGCTGTAGGTGTATTTGTGTTTTGGGGAAAACTGAAATAGCACAGTTTTTCAATTATCTGAACATTATTGCTAATGTGGTTTTAGGTATAAAGTGATACTGTTAAATGTTGAAAAGTTAGATTGCTGTAATATCTTTCAATAAACAATGTCATCTGCAACAGCTCATTACTATTGAATGTAGGGACAGTCTTAATTTTTCTTTGAATTGCTGCACTAGATAATAAGCCCAGTGATATCAGTCATGGCCATCTGACAGATTTTTATATTTATGTACTGCAGTCTGATGTTTCTTATTTACCAAGAAGAGAATACGTTTACATGCCAATGCATACACTTCTGTACATGAGCTTTCATCTGCTATCAGATGCAGTGATACATCCATTTAGAAATTATACTTTTTCACCAAGCTAATTTTTCCCTATTTGGTATTCAACACCATAACATTGCAACCCCTGATTTTGTTTTGTGATTTAATCACTTTCCATGCCATAATGTGGGATTCTCATTTTTTATTTGGTAATCCATGAATGAATGGTTTTTTCTGTACTTTTGCTATGATCTTACATATTGTTATGCACATCCCAGGATACTGTACTAGTATGTGCATAGGTTTGTTTTATGGTTGCATGTTTTGGATTGATGACTTAATAGACTTGACTAGGCAAAGGGAATTCCTTGATTTTAATGGAAAACTTTGCTTGACTTCATACTGTCTTTAGGTAATTTTCTCTGGATTTTGTTGCTTTTAAATGTTTAGAACTATTAACCAGGGTAACCCTTTTGACTGTACATATCTCCTGGATATAGGAGGCACAGTTTGAGTGAGGATTGTTTGAAAAGAGGAAAGCAGTTTTGAGATGAGCCATTAATGCTGCGGTTTGCATTTGAGACAGAATTAGTAATTTTTTATCAGTTTGTGTTAGATTGATTTGGTAGTTCAGAACTAACAAGCCACAAGTCAGTTTTCATTTTGCAAATTAAATGACGCTATTTCTCTCAAGATGGGACCAGTCTCATGCTGAACACCAATTATCTTTTTCTCTGATGTGTAGCATAGGTAGAGGATCCTGGTGGGAAGGTAACTGAACTAAGCTTTTAGGATTAGGGTACGAGGAAGATGTTTAAAACTGTTTTGAGAGACATTCCTAGGTTGTTGGATTTGAAAAATTTTGTGCCATGAATTGTAAAGTCACCTAATGGGCTGAATCTTCAGTGTTTAGCTTTGGTGTTGGAAGATGGGTCATAATCTGCCGCCAACTTTGTCTCGGTACTATTCTAGCAGCTAGGACCTGACAGTTCTTAATATTTCTTATAGCAAAAAATTGTCTTATCAGGTGCTGCATTTTTATTTGACCTCATTTTTGTCCTTTAATGAAATATAAGACATTAAGAATTCCGGTTGTCAGTGTTTTTATTGAGGTGTTAGATTGAGTTATCAGTTGGGTAGCTTTTCGTACGTATGTTTAGTTTTGGGCTTACACCTCTGCAGGATTCCTCGTTGGAGCAAAGGTTACTAATTCCTGTATAGATAGCAGAGTTACTCTTGTGATGATAAGAACAGGTATGGAGTGTAGTCATTTGACCTTTCAACCCAACAACCTAATTTATATTTGCAGGACAGCAGAGGGAAAACCAAGGAATATAAACTTGCCAGTGCCTGTAATTCTTAACTGTATTACAGTTTAGGGCTTATGTAAAGTAATGATATACGTACCACGTATTAAATACTGAAATCTAAAATTTAGGACTTTCCTTAAGAGAACAGATAGGTCTGAATAAATTGAAAAATTAGTGGTGCTTTTTCTTTTTTGCTTCAGTTAATTTTGAAGGAAATTTTTCCGTGCATTGCTAAACAGTAGTACTAATTGTGTTTTACAATTTCAAGGGTATATGTTTTGCTTTGATTTTATATTAGGGGACATTTCATTTGATAAGAACAAGATGATTGCTTGATCAAGTGTTGCTTCTTTTAGAGAGGTGAAAAATTAACATGTTTCAATGACTCTGCAGTAGCAATGTTATTAACACTATCATAACCAAGTCAGAATGCTTTTACATCTGCTCGTATAATCTTTCAGTTTCTGCTGGTTAAAGTAATACATTTTTATACTGTATCTTGTAGAATGACCAAAAGTAGTACTAATAGAATTTTGGGCAAAAGTGTTCTAGGTAATAATAGCCAAGGATATTTTGTCAAAGGGAGAGATGTTGGCAGAATTCTGCAATTGTTGAAAATGGTGAGGTTTTTAGGCGATTGAAATGTTTAGAAGTGATGAAGGGATATGATATTAGAGACACAGCAGTCATCTGTTTGTTGCTAATTTGAATGATGTACTATTAGGAACAGGAAATATTCATTGATGTAATAATTATCATAGTTATAACAAAGAGCAAATTAGTCTGTTGACCTCAACAAGGCTTGGACAATCTAGAATTTCGTAGCCGCAATTTGATAGGATTTCGTCTCTTCCAACTGACTGTACTATGCTCCAGTTTTCACCTCTTGCTGAAAGACAAACGTCCAGGTTACTCCGTAATGTTATCAGTCAAAATATTGAACACAAGTACAGTATAATGCCAAGTTTGATTTCCAGTGGGAAAGTGCCTGATTATTTCTTTATTCCATCCATTGCCTCTTAAAGTCTCCATTTTGGTTACATTTGTGAGCTCCAGAGATTAGGGATGGCTCATCCTTTTCATCATTGCTGAACATTATTCATTAATTAGCCTATGCAGTAGGTTGAATATCAAAGTCAGTTTTTAGATATTTGGATACTGTTTGACACAGTTTCATTTCACTTAATGTCCAAGTGTACTGAAATGGATGAAAATTGGAGCATTGATTTTGCCAAGAATACTCAATCTGTCATAGTATTTGTACAGGTAAACTGATATCCTTTTATCAAATGTTGTCTTGTTATGACTTTGTCACTGCTTATTTTTACAGTATTTGATGATAATTAGGTATTTTATATTTTTCTTTGATTTGTTGTACTTGCAGTGCTTAGAAAAATATAATATTGTAGGCAACTAGACAACATAAAGTTTTGTCACTGTTTAACATTAATCACACAAGATTAAGACCGTATTTTGTAGATAGTCTAGATGCCAGGAGCATTATTGGGTCACATAATTTCATTGCATTGGTGGATTTCTGTCTGCTAATATTGGTCATTATGAATAAAGAATCATGGGGATATACTCAATCAATGTGGGACATCTTCCAAAAACTATTCCAGTACGGAGAATGTTAAGGAGTGCCATGATATCACCGTGAGATTCTTCCTAACAGGGTTATGGTGTGTGTATGTGTGTATATTAGAGATGTTATCAAGATCAAGAAAGGGTTTCATTTCTCTAATGGTCTCATTTCCATTGACCATTTGTATTTTTACTTTTTTCGTTCTACTAATTCATTTCTTTTCTCTTCCCTCATCTTCTCGTATTTTCTATTATTTTACATATGGCGTTTGGTTTGTGATGAGCCTTGCTCAACAATGTAATGACTGTATTGAATTGTCTCTTATGAATATATTAACTTTTTTAATAATTATATCGTCACCTCCTTAGCTTTGTGTACTTCTATCAGTATGTTTTTTCTTGGCTGATTGATGGTGACCAATGTAAACAGCATTCTGAAACTTTGGGCTTTGTCTTAATTATTTCTGTATGGGGTTGGGTTTTAATTCCCTTGATTAAGAGTGCTCTCCAGTACAAACCCTTGTTTAAGAGTGCTCTCCAGTACAAATTTTTAGCCCTGTATTAACAAATTCAGAGCAATGGAGTTTTTCCCTCCACAATCAGTCTGTTTATCAGTGTGTCCGATGCCTATATCTGTGTTTGTTATTGTGGTGATTATATATTCAGTGATTGTGGTGATTATATATTCAGTGACTGACAATGAATGAGTTAAATAATGATTGCTCTTTTGTATAAAGTAATGGAAATGATTTTAAAAATTGTAGCATACAATGTTTAATATACCTTGAGGATGTATGGTCAATTTTTATTGAGAACATTAGAATGACAACGAGAGGACGGTGGGTAAAGAGGGTTGGGGATTTAGAACAGGGTCTTCTGATAAAGACTTTAGCAAGATGACTAAGATGAAAAGGAAAATACGCAGACCTAGGAAGTAGTGATAGACTTATTTTAATCAGAATGTGGCAAGATTTCAGTAACCAGAATGTGGCAAGATTTCAGGATTTTGTGTTGAAGGTTGTATTAAATGTTTAGCATTTTTTATGATGAAAACAAAGCATGGTGAAAAGGCTGGCCTTGGGAGTTCATATGTCTCCAGTGCTTTTTAACATAGTATATACGTGGATGGAATGCTGAGAACAGAAAAAGGACAGATGTAGTTACAAGGTTATGGTGTAACAAGACATAAATGGACTGTGTGAAAGGGCTGATATTTGCTGATGGTAGTGTTGTTTGGTGATAACATAGATTAAACACTGAAATTTGTGAAGGAGTTTGAAATTCTTTGTAAGAGGAAAAAATAATAATAATAATAAAAAAAGATTAAGAAAAGGGTAAGTTATGAGATTGGATGGAGGCCAGGAAGATTGCTAGGTAGTGGGAAGGGTTTACAGTTGAAAGAGGAGAGGGATTAGTTTTTAAAGTCTGTGTAATTTGAAAGTTTTGGGAGAAGAGGAGGAAAGTTAAACTTCGGAAGGTGTAAGTAGATGAAGTAAAAGGATTTTTGAGTGAAATGGACTTGCGTCCAGGAAACACAGGTACCTACGTAAGTGCAAGATAAAGGGGAGGGTCCATCCAGAGTTTACTGTATAGACATATGCTTGGGCTGATGTGGAAGATATAGGATTTGTCCTTGTCTCGGTAATGACAGCATAAATGTTGCACATTGCAGGTTTCAGAAATGATTTTAAGTACTACCTTCTAGGGAAAATGGCTTTCCCCTTTATGTTAACTTTGTAGCCTCAGTCACTTTTTCATTGTTTGCATGTTGGTCACAATAGGTAACTCGTGAGCAGTTATGACACAACGCCATTTGAGCTGCATAATCATTAAATTTAATTTAAAAATCAGTATCTTTACTCTGCCTTTTGGCATCTTTCTTTCCTTCATAAGAATTGTTTAGTATGGCTGTGACCTTGCGCACTTTTCTCAAGGTAAAAAATGACCTATCAAGGGACAGTGCATTGAGCACTTTATGGCACACAATGCATAAGATGAGAGCTTAGAACCAGGAACTGAGATTCTTCTCACGGTTGCTGTATACGATCTTTTAAAAAATTTCCATAATTTTTTTTTTAAATTTTCAAGAGAGAAATTCTGCCATTAATGTAATCATATCTTTAACATTCATGCGAACTCAACTCTGTTGCCAATAAATGTTAGCTCGTAAGGAATACGAATATTTTAGAAAATTAAAATTGGCAACTGTGTTGTTGCTGTGTATTGAATGAACTGGTAAGCTTTTATTTTGTAAGCAAGAGGAGTTCACATTAAAATGACAGTACAGTGAATACGTAAACCAGCCACATCTGTTTGTTATTGTTGCCGATTGTTATGCACAGCATTGCTTTATTCCCATTTTAAGTTGTAATGTGTCCAGTTAACTCTGCTCTGTCATGTTATGTAATTGAGATTTTTCAACTCCAATACAGTATAACGTTATGGGATCTTGAACATATAGTCAGATATAAGGCAGAGTTATGTCAAGCATTCTATTTGTATATTATACTTATAGTATATAGTTGTATGGGTGAAACAGTGTAACAGTTTTATTTGTAGATTCTTTGGTCATGTTGAAAGACTGAGTGATGATAGGTTGGGGAAAGTGTATAATTCATATATATATAGAGGGAAGGAGAGGAAGATATATAGTGTTGGAGTTTGGAGTGAAAGAGGAATTAGAAAGAAAGAGCTCTGTATTTAAGAAACAAGTGTGTGTGTGATTGCAGGATTAAGGTGATTGGTGTTATCAGTAAATAAATATAATAATGAGCAATAAGAATAACAGTTTGAAAGGTGGATCTAACTTGGAGAATGAACTGTAAGAGGAAATCTCAAAAGGCATACAAGGAAGAGGCTCATCAATGTCTCGTTTTAGGATGTTAGCCTTGTGTGAGTTGTAATTCAGAAATAAAGAGAGCATTTGTATGCCAGATGCATTGAAGAAGCGTGCATGGGGGAGAAACTGAAATGGACTTATTGGATTTATTCAAAGGGTATAGTACAAGATGAGAGAGGGTCAGTTATTCTTGATGAAGGAATAAAGAAAAAGCAGGGTGGACCATGCATTACATACTCAAGACAAAGCCATCGGCTCAGGAATAGGCGATGAGAAGCAAAAGAAGCTTTGATAGTGGTTTTGTGAATAGATGGAAGCATTTGCCCGGGAACAGAACTTTATTGAAGATGGTTGAATGAATGATGAAGCTTCATCATCTGATTCTATTATTTTTTCCTATGGTTTAAAGACTGTAATGTATTTTATGACTAGAGAGAGAGAGAGAGAGAGAGAGAGAGAGAGAGAGAGAGAGAGAGAGAGAGAGAGTGATATTTGTGCTTACATTGTAGAAACCCGATGCTGAATATCACTGGTTCCATGCAACGTAAAAATACCTTACAAACAAACAAACAAACATTGTAGAAACGTTTGTGGGCATAACTATCCCATCTGTTGTAGTTATGGCTTGTAAACACCCGTAAGTTGGAGCATTATTTCCTTAAAATATGTCGCCACCAATTGTATGTTCCACTCAGCACATACAGTTTTATAAATGAGGCATAAGCTTTGGAAAACAAATGAAGGCGTTTGAAAGAGAACGTGGTGAGTGATAAGACTCCTGTAATGTGTGTGTGTTAGAGAGTGCTGAAATTTATTCTATTTAGAATGGTAGTCGGTTGCAAACTTGCCTGGGTTGATTCACATCATATCCAGTAAACGAAGCGATTGTGTAGACACGATCGGCTGCCGGATCTGTTATGACAGTGACGCGTGATATTTTTAATTTTATCTACAATAAATAATGCAGCTTTTGATTGTGGTGGTTCTGTACTTCCAATCCGTTTGAAGTCTCCAGCCATTATGCTTTTATAGTCGCTAACAGGAATACAAAGTAGAGGCCGTAGTCAACATCAAAACATCACACAAGGCCTCCCTCCCTCTCTCTCTCTCTCCCGCACTCCGCTATCCTGCATGTGTGCGTGTGTGCGTTCACTTTGCTTCTAATGATAGACGAGCATGTAGGCTTGGTAATGGTTTGGTCTCTTGTTCAGAATAAGAATATAATTGTATAGTTCTTTCTCTTTCATATGGAAAGAAGTTTTAGCCTCTTGTACATGAGCTCTGCTTTTGCAGTAATGTCAGTACTGAAGTAACTACATTAACGCCACTTCGGTTTAACAGTAGACAGTATGAAGGCGTGAATGAAGCGCATCAAATGCAGTCCTATCCCCCTCCCCAAAAGACCTTGATGCAAGTACAGTACGTAAGCAAACTCGACTCCGACCGCGCGAGATTTATAATACAAGATTTCGAATATTAGTGAACTCAGCCCCTTTATTTCGAACAATAACGTGGAGCCCGGTTGTGTCATGATTGCGCGCTTGAGAAAGAGAGCGAGAGTGCACCTGAGGCTACTTGGGCCCTCGACAAGTTCCTAAGTAAGACGAGAACCGAAAAAGAATGTGCTGTGAGGCAACCTGGAAGAAAGAAAGAAAGAAGGAACAAGAAAAAAAGTGGAAGTTTTGTTTGTTGTCACCGGTCCGTGAACATACATGCACAAGACACTGTGTCTTTTGGGAGCTAAGGAGTCACAGTGTGAGTAAGGAACGTGGCAAGTCCCACTCCCCTAGACTCTCTGAAGAACTGAACTGAAGACTCAGTTCAGTTTACGTCTGTCTGTTGTCGGGGTAGGCCGTTGTAGTGGATGGCTGCGCGCTGTTGAGGGAGGTCTGGTACAGCCATATACGACATCTCGACCCATTTCTTTTTTTATCGTTATTTTACGATGTCATTTCTGCTGTACACACGACCTTATTTATTTTAGGTGTTAAGTGATCATGTGCTAGTTAGAACCATGTTTGTGAATGTGCTCTGCATAACGATTGTGACGGGAAACTAAAAAGATAAGTAGGAAGTAGAGTGAATGTGAGTCTAGCTCAGTGGCCAAACTTTCTTCGTGAAGTTCCCAAAGTTAACTCGTGTTTCCTTCGGTCGACCTTTACCAGTGTTGCAACGTGTGCTGATTATTGCCCCCCCAAGTGCATGACCGACTTGTACACAGCACAGCAGAAGCTGTAGAATTGACTCTGGAGTTTACAAAAACTTGTTGCCACGGGTGATCACTGTAGTGTTCATCTCCTCTTGTCGATACGATACAGGATGTTTATGAAGATTTGTTTTTCCCGTCGTTTCGTGAATCCCAAACCCACACTGTTTCCATTTGTGTGGTGGAATTTAATAAAAATTACCACTTATTTTGAATGTTTAACATTGATTTGTATTTGTCAGCTTAAAAAAATGTTTGGAATGTTATTGCCTTATGCTGGCGACTCGGCGATAACCTAGGCCTAATCATATGTGGTGTTTTGTGTAATTTGTGGGATATGTTATGAAGACTTGATCATTTGTATTGTAACACAGTCACGTTTTCCCATTCTTTTTCTCATTATCACGGGAGTACTGACGTCTTATAGCGGTCGACTAATTGTCGTAACGTATAAAAACGTGTTTTTGTACATGGGACTAATATTAGGTGCACCTTTTGTATGGACTAGAATTTCACTTTTATATAATGAAGTGGTGGGTTTGAATCCCAAGAGGATTAATTCCCTCCGACTTACTGTACAGAGAGAGAGAGAGAGAGAGAGAATTAATTTGTTCTTTTTGTATATTTAAGACTGGTTCGTGACACGGTTGAAATGGAGACATGGAATGCTGTGAATAATTAAGTTTGGTCTTTTCATTTAATTGAATGTCATTATGGCCAATCTTTCAATTTACTGCTGTGGTCAACAAAGATACTGAATTTTGTGTGTGTGTGTGAGAGAGAGAGAGAGAGAGAGAGAGAGAGAGAGAGAGAGCTATAAGCACTTCACATGCAGGCTCAGTAAGCAAGTGAAGAGAGTTGCATGACAGTACTGTACGAGGGGGTGTTTATGCTTCTGGAACCGTGCTATATAGCTATGAATGAACACGTTCGAAATTCTGTTGTAAAAGTTCCACCGGCTGCTATATAAACAAGCTCTTGAAGGCCTGTCAGTGCAACTTGTAAGGAATTTGAGTTGCTCCATTCGGAGGGACCGCATTTTTTGGGTGGGGTGGGCGGGATAGGTCACTAATAATTATTGAGGATACCTTTCATAGCTTGGCCTATCCCTTTCTATAACAGAATCCTTGCCTAGCCTGGGCCTCTCCTCCTTAGGACACTCACCACCAAATTGTACACTCCACCTCTTCCCCCTACCCCCTAAACACCAAACCCAAGCTACGATAATTCTTTATTTAAAGTTCACGCACTTTGCAGGGAATAACTACAATTGAGTCATTTTCCGCCCCATTAATTCGTAATCTTTTCCAGCCTCAAAATGTCGATGTATTTTCTGAATTCTCTGCGTGCCTCTGTTCTCCCCTACTTACATTCCTGCCTCCTGAAAAGGGTAGATCGCCCATCCCGTCCGCCTCTTGAAAATCTCAGGAGAATTGTTCTGCCCTGTACTTTCTCTTCTTTCTTGAATCACATCCAAGAAGGTCATTCGGGATGTTTACAATGCCCGCTTTGGTAGGTCGGAAGACCTAGCGTCTGTAGTTTTGATTAAAATCACAGAGCTGGGTGCGAAAAAAAATGTGTACTCTCTCTCTCTCTCTCTCTCTCTCTCTCTCTCTCTCTCTCTCTCTCTCTCTCTCTCATTATGCTTGTAATCTCAAGGAGTTACTTTCCTGTTTACAATTAACACCGAAGAAGCTCACACTTGGGTGTTGAAATCGTACTAAGTCCATCAAAGAGAAAGTCGCTGCTGCATAGCTGTGGTCTACACGCCCTCTCTTGATATATGGTTCGGATTCCACGTTAATGAGTGAAGAACGCCCCGAGGAGAGCTTGAACGGACCATTTGCCCCACTCTGGTGTCAGTGACCTATGACTTGTGAGACTTGTGTGTGTGTGTGCGTGACAATAAGTTGGTCACGCCAATGACTGCGGATTTCTTGTACAGTACCAGTCTCGCACGTCTTTGGAGTCCCTTTAGCTTGTTTTGTATTTCAAGAGTCATGTTGTCAAACATTGTTTCGTTAGTGTAGTGGCTTGCTTTTGGAGTTTGGGAAATATAAGTGTCAAGGATTATTTTCAATTTTGAGACCAGTTCATACTCTGGTTGATGCTGTTGCAACTTCAGATTGCTGTGCTGTTGAAGATTTGCTTGTGAACTTCATTTGTTTTTATCAATTTTCTCTCTTAAGGCCGCCATGCTAGCCACTCAAGTAGCAGGAAGGTAATAATGAAGATTTGGGAGAAAACAATAACGATTCTGATTAGGTATGGGAGGTCATAATAATGATGATGTTGATAAAATAATGATCTGTTAAAGATCAGTATTTCTGAACTAAATTATGTTCTGTATTTGCTGTACTCTAGTTTGAATTTAACACGAACTTCATATAGACTTTTTTTTATGTATTCACTCTTAGTGTATTGTTTTTACGAATCGTCAACATCTGCGTTTAATGTTATTCTCTCATTTTTAAACACCACTGTTTTGAAATTTCAGCATCATTTAAGATGTATGCCTCTGTCAGCGGGATTATTGCTCAGCTCATCTCCTATAGTACGTAGTACTTCCTCTGTCGGCTGATTATTCATTCTATAACCGCGGCCGCTGACCTTAAATGTACGTGTTGATAATGAAAAGGCCGTGCACTGCATTAAGAGCATTGGATAATCCATAAAAATGTTAGACGCATGAAATACAGATATATTACTGTATTGTTTTATCCGCATCGATTCGATTAACCGACGTGACCCACCCTTGCCTCCCCCGGGGGAAATTCGTTATCTACACTTCCGTGTAACCGGTTCCACTCCACCCCCCCCCCTCCCCCTCCCCATCCCCCTGTCACGTTTAAATTTTGTTTTTCTTATTCTAATTGGGTTGAAAGGCAGAGGTCGATCTGTCTTTCCCATTATTCCAGATATTGTTGCTTTTGATGTTTTCGAATCTTCGCTTCATCATTGTCCGGCAATCGGTTCACATGCAGCGCGCACGCGCGTCGTCGATTCTTTTTGATGATCTGTCGGCTTATTGTTTTGACGTCACTTCTAAAAATGAGACACTGGACGTTCATGTCTGAGTCTGGTAACCCCCCCCCCCCCCACATCATTCTCCCCAGTACCCCATGTATCCTATGCCTTTCCCCCATCTCTTAAGTATACTAGGCCTCCCCCTCCCCCCGATCCTCATTCCCCAGCCTGTCTTCGGGGAGAAAGGAATCGCTTCAGTGTCATCTCTCTTTAAGGTCTCGGCGAACTGGTTGTATTCTGGATCTCTTGATGGTGGGAGAGCCCTGTGATATGAGGTACAAATTCCTCCTGGCTGTGGTTCCGGCTTGGGCAACGTATGGTATCGATTGTCCGTTGCTGGTGGTGGTGGTAGTGGTGGTGAGCCCCGCGTGGTAGTACTTTGCTCCGAATCGCCAGCTGCATACTCAGCGTTTTTTTTTTTTTTCCTTGGTTTTTAGACTTTTTGCCGAGAGAATATGGACGACTATATTTTTCCGTGTTAAGTCATTTGCGTGTTTGTATTTGGGGTTTTAGGGTAAGTGTTTTATAGTTTAAAACGCGAAACTTAAGTCGCTGATCGTTTAGTGTTTGGCTTTGCCTATCAAAGGCCTCCGTTCACGGTTACGTAATTTATAGAAATTTCCATTGACACGCCTCCACCTTCGTTTGGTCGCTGCTCGATCATCCATAGCATGAAAGTTGGTTGTAACGCATACGTACATGCTTTTAGTATGACGTCACGGGATGGGTAACAAATGACGTCACCGGTTGATAAAGTATATTATGATTATATAGGCCCCAGTCTATGGAACAGGTAAGGGTCTCGTTTATACATTTTTTTGACAGTTACCTGAGCAAGGGGAGGAACGAGCATTCTGCCTACGTGCTGGAAAACTGACAGGTCTTGTATGTACGTACGTATATACGTTCGTCATTTTGACCCATACGTTCCACTGGCGTCTCACCCACCGTGAGAGTCCGTGACCGTGCTATTGTGCGTGTTCGTGTGTGACCTCTCTCTCTCTCTCTCTCTCTCTCTCTCTCTCTCTCTCTCTCTCTCTCTCTCTCTCTCTCTCCTTCCTTGGCCCGGCCGGGAAAGGCTCGGTATGGGCGTGTTTCCTTGGAAATCCAGTATGTGTCTGTTGATACAAACATTCAGCTATGAACGTGGTTATTAGCCGTTTGATGTGGGTCGCAG
This sequence comes from Macrobrachium nipponense, assembly GCF_015104395.2. NCBI lineage: Eukaryota > Metazoa > Arthropoda > Malacostraca > Decapoda > Palaemonidae > Macrobrachium > Macrobrachium nipponense. The sequence goes on along the minus strand of NC_087215.1, from coordinate 19,029,571 downwards.
CTTGGGGTGATAGACAGGAAAGACTACGAGAGTAAAATCTGACCAATGATCAAGACTTCTGTAAAATAATTATTATACGCATCAATAATGGGAGGGTCTCTATAAGGTAACCCTCACCCCAACCGTGGGAGCCATATATATTATATAGATATATATATTATATATAATATATTATATATATATATATATCTATATATATATATTATATATATGCAGTAATATTTTAAGTGTCCAGCGCCTCTCTCACTCTCTCTCTCGTATTGCAAAAATCCCCGATCCCTCGCCAGCAGATCTTCATAACTGGTGTGTGTATGTGTGTTCTCATACCCTCCCCTACATCGCCCCCTGCAGTAGTGATCAACATGACGCGCAAGAGCGCGCGCTCTTTTAGGAACCACCACCGAGTGGAAGTTTCTTTCTTGCGTCTCCAGATACTGGGAATTTGCCGTATGAGAAAGGGCTGGGCTTCCTTGGAAGCACATGTGTTGTGTGAGTGAAGAAAGAGCAAACACGAAATGATGTTTATTTTTGTTGTGTATTCTTTGCGACATCAGTTTACCCAAACAAAGGGAGAAATGTTGCTGTTGTGAGCTTCCATTTGAAGGCCTGATTTATTCCAACCGTATTTTTTTCGTGTCCTTTTAAGACTTAATTAGGTTGGTCCAACGAAAATTCCTCTCCTCTCTCTCTCTCCCCCCCCCCCCCCCCTCCCCTCTCTCACTCTCTCCATGTTTTTCGTCTTGAGCTCCTTGCATTGCACAGAGTACTTGCAATGTAGTCCGTAGGGGCCCCATTTAGATCCCCCACTGTGGGTGGAGGTGGGGCGACTCCGACTCCGAGTGACGGCATAGGAGGGTGGAGTCCGTCACTAACTGTAGACATCTGTTCAGCTCCTCCTCCTCCTCCTTCTCCTCCTCTATATCGCTGTTGCACTCCCATTATCTCCTTGTTTCTTTTATGACGTCTTGTCATGTGAATCGCTTTCATTGTCATCTTCGCCGGTCGACGATCAGACTTGGAGTTCCTTCGTGCTGCTGCTGACTACTGGTCGGGTACTCGCGCCTACTTTTATACGTGTGGGGTAGTTAATGTTGTGAAAGTTTGACTGCAATCGGGGTTCATCCACATCACTCGGAGACAAAGAATATGTGTGAACGCGTGTATTGTAAATATAAACGAAGTCTCGAGTATTGCGCCCTCCCTTTCATATGTTACGGGATTAGAAATCTGGCAAATTCCATCTGATCAAGAGCAGTAGAAGCGCAGCATTCCCACGGTCCTTTGCTTAGCTACCAGTTGCGCCGTTCAACTAGGGGACCCGTATTCTTTCCATTTAACTCATTACGCACTTGGCCTCTCTTGAGTAACACATGAATGCCAGTCCAAGTTGACATTCATGTGGTCGGGGGAGGAGGAAGAGGACTAACTGCGGTTCAATGAGTAGGATACGGGTGGGAGGAACTCGATGAGAAGGGAGAGAGAGAGAGAGAGAGAGAGAGAGAGAGAGAGAGAGAGGAAGTATGTAACTAAAAATTCTCGCGCCCCCCTACGGTTACGAACATTCTCTCTCTCTCTCTCTCTCTCTCTCTCTCTCTCTCTCTCTCTCTCTCCTTTTAACATTTTTTGATGACATCATCCCAAATAGTGTGCAATCGCCCTGGCAGCACCTGTTGCTGAGAGATGATACTTGGTCAGTGAGACGTCTTTGGTTCTCTCCATTCGAGATTAATCTGAAGTATTTAGGGCTCTCCATTGCCATTTGGTCGGTGAAGAGATTGCCATACACACGCATTGCAAGGGCTTGAGACCTTTTTCTGTTGCGTTGTGTTTTGTTTTGTTTTTTTCAGGGGTCAGTGGGACAGGGCAATCCAATGACCACTTTAAGCCCAGATTTAAAAAAAAATGAAGGGGTGGGCGAGAAAGTGGTTGGAGATATAGGGTCAGATAAATGGAATAAGAGGTTGGATCGCAATATTTTAAATTACTATAAGTTGCGTGTCCCCGTAGTACTGTCAAAAATGTTAGCAAAGTAAAATGATAAACCCTGACTCGAGGCAGGGTACCTACCTACCGTCTAGAAGATCGTATTATGATCCCGTCATTATGTTCTTACGAATTTCTTTGTTGCATGTAAAGCGAGTAGGTGTATAAATTCACAATAACAACTACGACAGGCTATGTTTGAAAATCCTTGAAACTCTCAAGTTTAAATAAAATGAAAACCGAGAGTTACTCATTCTTCCGGAACCAGGCACCATTACGCTGCATAGGCCAGCCCTACATTCTTGCATCTTGCCTCGAAGAAGGTCATAAGTGGGAAATGAAGGACGTGACCTCAAACCACGCACAAAGGAAGGAGTTTCTGTGAAAGTTTAACCAGAATAATCTTTGCAACATAATGCAGAAAAGTAAAGTTGTAAAGCATGCAACATAATACAGAAAAATAAAGCCGTAAAGGATGTCAGAGGATTGTTGATGCGTGCCTCTTAAAGATAAAGAAGCAGGGCAAAAGATCCAGGGGGAAAAAAAATAAGAGGAATATAGAAATCTCCACGGTTTGGTAGTGAATGTCAGTGTAGTACTTGAAGTTGAGCTCTCGGGATCATTTAAGACGAAAAGAAAGCATCTGGTGTCATTCTGTTGAGAGGAATAAATCACCAAGAACCCTTGTGGGCATAGGGCTGTACCCCATGTAAATATCAAGAGTCCTAGACATAACAGGACCTCGTATAATCAGGAAGAGCCTACATAGATATAACAGTACCTCTTATAAGCATGAACCCCTAAATATAGCAAGACCCCCTGACATGAGAACAGTAAACTACCGCACTGTAAATAGCATAATATTGCCCCATATAAATATTGAGGGTCTCCGTTGACATAAGAAAAGCATCCCATATAAGTAAGCGTGAAAACAGCAATTTCATATAAATACCGAGAGCCTCCCTAGACAAAAGATAGCCTCCCTAGACATAAGACAGTGCTGTATGTAAGCATGGACAATCATGGTGTAAACGTACCATGATAATGTATATCTCACTTCACAGGGACATAGCTCAATTCTTATGCACTTTCTAGGTTTTAGGCGCATTATATTTCGTGGATAAACGGATTCCACCCATGACGTCGACTTTTCCGCATCAAGACCCAATTGACGAAACTTAACCGCAACGTTTGTAGATTGGGTCGCTAAATTTTGCAATGTGTGGAAGGATAATCCAACATTTCCTGCAGTGGATATGCATTGAACAGTTCATCTCCCGTCTGAAAATATTGCCTTAAAGGACGCTTGATAGATCATAGTTGTCGGCTTTGTGTAGTTCCAAACGAATGCCATTTCCTAGTTCAAGTATGAAGAAACAAGAAGAAAATAGATGTTTCTGTTATTGATATTATTAGTGGAAATGGATGTTGTTCGAATTGAGTCAGTACGTGAATCTGCCCTGCAAATCTCATCCCCTTTATTAAGCTTAATATTCAGATATTAGGGCCCTGCTTCTGCTTCTGCGACGCGAGACGTGAAGTGGGTCATGCTTTATTCGTCTCATTTTTATTCCCTTTCTCAAACAACATGAACCCGAAGGGGGTAGTGCCGTCAGTGCACCTCATGCGGTGCAACGTACGCATTTACTGAAGGTTTTTTGCAGCGTCCCCTCGGCCCCTAGCTGCAACTGCTTTCGTTCCTTTTACTATACCTCTGTTCGTATTCTCACTTCCATCCTACTCTCCACCCTCTCCTTATAGTTGATTCATAGTGCAACTGCTTTGAGGTTTTCCTCCTGTTACACCTCTCAAACCTTTTCACTGTCAATTTCCGTTTCAGTGCTGAATGGCCTTAGTTGCCCCAGTGCTTGGCATGTATGCCTAAAAACTAGAAATCAATCAATCAACATGAATCATGAAGATCCTAATATTTTATCTTTATAAATGACGGAGTAGCTTTAAAGTCATTACGGTTGTTTATGAGATTTATCTTAGAAGTAAGGGCTAGAAAATACACCTTCCATCGTCTTGACACGTGACACGCCCTTTTAAAAGTTGCTTCTGCAAATATACGGAACCTGGTGATTTTCAGCTGTGCTCAGATTTTGGTCACAATAACTTCGCCTTTAAGCAACCCGACATTTAGGGCTGGACTTGCAAAGGACGATTTTTTTTTTAATGTTTTATTTTGTGCCAGTAATTAATCGATGAGTTAATTAATTTTTGCTTCCGGTTGGTGCTCTGTTCAAGGTGGGAGGGAGGAATCTCTCTCTCTCTCTCTCTCTCTCTCTCTCTCTCTCTCTCTCTCTCTCTGTGAAAATGACAAAGAACAGTCCTTGACCAATTCATGCACGTACCCTTCTTCTTCTTCTTCTTCTTCTTCTTCTTCTTCTTCTTCTTCTTCTTCTTCTTCTTCCCTTGAGCGAATCGTGCATGGCTGGCAAGATTTGTGTACTTCGTCAGATGGCTGTTATCATCACGCGTTGTTCCAGCGATAATGATGTGCTGCCTGTGGGAGGAGATTGCCAGAAGGGCGTCCCTGTCTGGTCTCTCTCTCTCTCTCTCTCTCTCTCTCTCTCTCTCTCTCTCTCCTTTTCTCTTGGTGGGGAGGTAAGAGCATGGCTACAAAACGGGCAAGAGAAAGAATCTCTCTCTCTCTCTCTCTCTCTCTCTCTCTCTCTTGGTGGGGGGTTGAAAGGATGGCTGCAAAACGGACGAGAGAGAGAGAGAGAGAGAGAGAGAGAGAGAGAGAGAGAGAGAGAGAGAGAGGAGCAAATTTGCTTATACGCAGTTGGAGGGAACTGGTTTAGTTTGTGCAATTGTTTTTTTTTATTTCTTTCTTTCTCTCCAGTGTGGAGGCGGTGACGATGGATGTTTTTTGTCGTGTCTGTTGTCATGTTTTCAGTTTTGGCATGCCAGAAAGCTTAGTAAATCAGTCCTGTTTTCTGTATTATTATTATTATTATTATTATTATTATTATTCATAAAAATCTTATATCACGAGTCTCTAATGTGGTGAAGAAATCTACAGTGGTGTAGATGTCATATATTTTAGAAGTATATATGTAGAGAGAATTATTATTATTATTATTATTATTATTATAACTCTAACTAGCATCATTTTGGAAGTATAATGGAAAACATTCACTCGCCGTACTTTTGTTATCAATAATGTTTTTATTGCTGCAAATTTTTTTTTTTCATCTGGGATGGTTTTATTGCTACAGAACAACACTGCTTCCACAATATAATGTATGCGTTCATATATTAATACTGTACTTACATATATTGCGAAATTCATATATTTTGGATACTTTCCAAATAATTGAAAACAATTCTCACGAGACGCCTTACTACTCCGGTAATTATTTGCTAATGGTCCCTAGTCGGGTCAAGGATTGTGTGGGCAGCTTGTTATACGTTTGTTGGCCTTGACTCATGTTGTGGGGAAATAACGATGTTGTTTGCATAGTGTTGTTATTCGACAATATTTTTGGCAGAATTCACTTAGTCTCAGAATGTGGCAATTGATGAATTGAGCTAGTAACTTTGTTTTTGTTTGCTTGTATGGTGTTTTTACGTTGCATGGAACCGGTGGTCATTCAGCAATGGGACCAACGGCTTTACGGGACTTCCGAACCACGTCGAGAGTGAATTTCTATCACTAGAAATACACATCTCTCACACCTCAATTGAATGCCCAAGAATCGAACTCGCGGCCACCGAGGTGGTACGCCAACACCATACCGACCACGCTACTGAGGCGCTCTAACTTATCTTTTGAGTGATTTTAATTCTGTTTTAGTTATGGCTTAATTTTCGATAGTTATTTGCATTCATTTGTAGTTATTACATTGTTGAGTCTTGCCCGTGACTTTCTTTAATTCGATATGAAAGAAGTTTATATCAATAATGCTACAAATGGAATATATTGTAGCTTGTAAAATTTACCGTTAAGAGGGGGAGACGCGAAATGGTTTATTTATGATGCACAAAATCCTTTGACGATAGGAATTGCCCTCTTCCGTGGCCACTGCGTTTATAGGTGTCATTTTTCCAAACCGACATCTTCTTTTATTTTGATCTAAAAGCAAGTCACATGTAATGAGTTGCATTCTTAAATGGCTGTTGCCACTGGCATTCGCCTCACGAAAAATGGTTTTGTCCACAGCAAATCCCAGGCATATGCTGGTATTGCAAAGACAAACTGTAGACGTCATCTGATTTGACGTATCCATATCATTGTAGTATTTAGACTTTGCACATATATATTAAAATATTTTGGTTATTCCCATACATAGTGAAGAATTGTCTCAGCGAATCCGAGATGTACTTTATTCTTGCACAGCTCAATCCTAGCCATGCTCTGGAGTTAGACACACTAATCTCTGTTGCCTTTTGGTAGCTAACTTATGAATACCAGACGTGTTCAGGTATTGTACAGGAAAATCCCAAATGTATTCAGCTATTGCAGAGCCATATCTTGAACCCATTCAGCTATTGCACTGTCATATCTTAGATCTGTTCAAGTATTGCGTAGGTCGATCCCAAACGAATTTGAGTACTATTACATAGGCACATCCCATCCCAAGAGTGACATTGCATTGCACATATGTTCCTTAGACATATGTAGGTTAATATTACACTGACAAATTCCAGATGTATTAAGTTATTAATTACATAAATTAGAAAAAAAAATCATGATAGGGAAGCAATTTAATTATGACTAGTGTAGTCCTGGGTGGGTGGGGGGTTGTGGGCGGTGGCGGCGAAAGAGAAAGTGATGTAAATTAAGCAGAGCGTAAGGTTTTAAGGTTGTGGCGAATTGGATTTTGGGTGGGGTTTGTTATTGGGGGGGGGGGGGGGGGGGGGGGGTGTTGAAACGGGTTCATAGGGTCCTCAAGGTCTGATATGGTTCAACGACGCCCAATGTCTTTGACGAAATAGATTTGTTATTATTATTATTGTAATTCAAACTAGTAAAGCCCTTAAAGAGTAAATTGTTAAGTTTCATTTGAACATGGGTGTTCATTATTATTATTATTATTATTATTATTATTATTATTATTATTATTATTATTATTATTATTTTGTTGAATACTGACTGTCAAAATTTACAGAATTGATCTTACACAGAATTCTCTCAATTCTTCAAGTAGCTGTAAATTATGCCATTGTATTCAATAAAACATGTTTGAAAGAAGGTCTGTTTTGGGCATTTGTATTATATTATTATTGTTATTATTATTATTATTATTATTATTATTATTATTATTATTAATATTATTATTATTATTATTATTATTATGAAAAAATCCCCTTTTTCGAAAAGCCAAGTCATTACAGTGTAGAATCCTCTAATATTTAAGAAATCAAGCTATTTGAAATATTTAAATAGTCTAGGTTTGAATTGGCCAACTCAGATGATGAGGATTTATCGCGAGAGATTAGTAATGCCTATGGTATTATTGACTTTGTTATACTAAAAGTCCATGTAGATGGTGTGGACGATGGCAACATAGCAAAACGTAATAGAAAAGATGAGAGAAATAGATCGGTCGATGGGAATCAAGAGGGAGAACTATTTTTGTGACGCCACCATTAAAAAACTCAATCCGAACAGGTATAAACATACGTTAATGTAGAGGGGTTGTAGGCTTGATTTGGAAAAGAAAGGGTGGCGCTGACACAAAGCAGAAGAGTGACATGAAATTGCCTTGTCATCGCAGAGACAGAAATATGTCAGCTGTGTCATAGAGAGACACTTGAGGTTCATCAAAGCGCCGTTATTGATCTAGGATCATCTCGAGATGAGAATTGATCAGACTACATCTATGAAATATTGATTGTCATGATAATAGCATTGCTCCAAGTCAGTAATATAATATAATGATAATCGTTATTTTCTCTTAAGTGAATGAAGTTGTTCTCGTTACTTCGAAACTCTCTCTCTCTCTCTCTCTCTCTCTCTCTCTCTGTGGGTATCTGATTTGTGTTCTGAACTTGACAGTACACTCTATATCATATTTTCATCATTTGTATTATATAGCATTTATTTATGGTTTTTATATCCATTCCTTACCTGTTATTTTACTAAATTGTGGCACCGTTTCTTATGATTTCGGATTTAGCGAGTTGTTTGAGTGTAAATAATTGAATGTTAATGCTTTAAGACACAACTTTCCGAGGAACTATGAAGTCTTGAATTTTGTAATGAACAATGAAGGCTGAACTTTGGAACGAATACCATTCGGAAGATGACGACTGAGTGCGGGCGTGTTTGCGTCATAATCGTAATCGTAAGTGTGGGTGTGTGTGCGTGGTCTCGTCCGATTTTGGATTGTTATTAAGAGCAAAAAAAATGTGTTCGTGTTATCCATAAGGGTCCTTCCGAGGAGTATATGAAAAAGAAAAGTTGTTTTGAGTTATTTTGCCTGGTGAGAGAAAGGGAATGTAGGTCTCTCTCTCTCTCTCTTTTATAAAGAAAGCTACACAAAATCATTAAGACACTGAATGAACAGTAAAACCTGCTCCCAGAGATACGTGAACACATGTCTCCTCGGATGGACTAACAAGTCTTTGAGACATCCTAATCCTTGTAACGCGCACTCTCTCTCTCTCTCTCTCTCTCGTTTGCAAATACAGAACATACATCCCTTGTGTATGACCCAGTCATAGTTTTTTTTTTCCAGTACTACTTGAAAGTGGTTACAGCGATAGCCAGGGGTTACCAGAGAAATCGACGAATAATGAGTTTTAACCTTAATGATATTGGAGGTTAAAGTAGAAGGCTGTAAATAGTGACATGTCCAGTCATTCTGAGTGAAATTTAAATGTCAGAGAGAGAGAGAGAGAGAGAGAGAGAGAGAGAGAGAGAGAGAGAGAGAGAGAGAGAGACGTTGCAAACGAAAACAAATGGTTATTTGGCATTCGGCCTAGAATATTTCTGCTCCCGGATCTAGATTATAAGCTGACACTTCCTAACTGATCAGACTCAGTTCAGGGTCGTTTATCCCAAAATTGTCTTGGAAATGATTTCAATTATTTCATAAGATTTCCGTTTTGATTTTGCCCTTTATAACAACCAGATAACCAAATTTGGGAATTGGATGACCTGTGCTCAAGAAGCACATTTGAGTAAAGTTCGACTTGAGTCCATTGCATTCCTTCTCAGGATCTGTGTCAGGCAGAAAAAAAAAAAAAACAAAAAAAAAAAAAAAAAAAAGTAAAATGATTTTCGTCTTGGGCCAGAGGACGTTCTTGCACGAAGGATTAAATGAAAGTCGTTTTGAATATTTTGCCTTAACCCCTTTAAGCAAAACAGTGGAATTTCCAGTTAAAAGTGTACCCTGGTTGCGGAGGCGTGATTCTCTTTATATATTTATTATTATACCAGTGTACCCACACCGTCAAAAAGTGGCGTTGATGCCATATTTTTCGTAAACAAAAATATATTGATACACGAAGCGTTTTAATGGGGAACTAATTCACGCTCTCTGCTCAACATGGACACAAATACAACTAATACGTGGAAATCAGTCATTGGATTGCCTTCTGGAATTTTTTCGTCGTCCACTACCGAGCTTTGGAACTCTTTCCTTGCTTAAGTTTTCCCCTATTGCAATTTTCCATCTCTCTCTCTCTCTCTCTCTCTCTCTCTCTCTCTCTCTCTCTCTCTCCTCACGAGGTAGTCACTCATTCCCTGTTCAGTATAGAGAGAGCCATTCTCTCTCTCTCTCTCTCTCTCTCTCTCTCTCTCTCTCTCTCTCTCTCTCTCTCTCTCATGCGATTGCGTGACTTATTGTCTTCGCTCTTAATACTGGTCGAGTATTCAGCTGTTCGAATGCTTCGTCTTAACAAATAAACTCTGTTCCACCCGAGATTACTTAAGGGTTTTTGCAGCAGTCCCTTCGGGCCTTAGCTGCAACCCCTCAACATTCCTTTTGCTGTACCTCCTTTCATATTCTTTCTTCCATCTTACTTTCCACCCTTTCCTCATTATTGCCTCACCGTGCATCTGCGAGGTTTCCCCTCCTGTTACACCTTTCAGATCTTCTTGCTGCCAGTTTACCCTTTGGCGCTGAATGACTTAATAGGTCCCAGTGTTTGGCCTTTGGCCTAGATTCGAGGCAAGTACTTCACAGGGCCGGTACCTCGAATGACCAATGCATTGGGAACGTCAGGGGTGATTAAGCGTCTCCCACTAACTCCATTGTGTAGGGGGAAGTCGATAATCACATGTAGGTAGTCTGTGTTGTCACCGCAGTTTCTCGGTAATAAGTACCCTGAACCACATTCGACGTCAGCACGAGTGTTGTGTGTTTTAGTATAGCATGGAGTTGTACGTTTATGTATCATTATTTAGTGTTAGTATGTAGAGGTAGGTCACGGTGAAAGGTGGTTAAATTCCATTATACGGCAGTGGAGGTCAGTCTGGGACTAAACAGTGAATTATGGAGTAGGTTTTAGTTTACTGTAAATAAGTGGTTGATGTGTGTGTATGTATGTGTATGTATTTATTATACACAGTACAACGCCCTCATATCAGGCACTCATTGTAGTCCTATTCAAAATGGAAACGTTTTATGAAAATTTCCAATTTTGAGTTTCCAATTTTTTTACGTCATTTTATCCCGAATGTAACATAAGCATTTCGAACCGACGTAACTTCTGTTTGCCAAACTTTCGATGCGACATATGAGAGTTTGTAGTTCATGGAAATTCTTGAGATAATCGTCCCGTGCACATGAGTAATTGTGGCCCTATCCTGACTTCGGCGCTGTTATCAGGGGAAATGCTCTGACTCAGGATGTTACACAGTACGTAGCTTCTTATCTAGATTGGAATACACTCGGTTTCTAGTTTCTAGCGAAGACGAAGAAAGTCACTTTCTCGCCTTGTGCATCTCGTGTGTGTAGTATAGACTTTGTGAACGTGTTCGTGTTGGTTGGTGGTAACGAAGACTTATTATTTTTTTTAGAAGAAAACGAAAGTTTGTGCTTTGAAGAAAGTCTCGAAACTAATAGTGGTTTCCCCTAAACGCGAATTTTTGACTTTCATTCGTGATTTGGTTTCGTGGTGAAAGTATCTTTTTCTTGATTTAGTTGAGTCAAGTGGACTAAATTCAGAAATGTTTTTTTTTTTTTTTTTTTTTTTTTTTTCCCAACAAAAATTAGGTTTCACTTCACCTAGTATTTTGCAAAAATTTACATATTTTGTAAAACTTCATGGAAGCACCGTGAGGGTTTAAAAAAAAGCTATTTCCAGTATAATATTCTATTCTTCATCGCCATTGATATGAGACGCGAAATCGATGTACTATGCGTATGTTGTTGTGCTGCAAGATTCGTGCAATCTGTGGCCATGATAGGACAGGTTGCACAGTTCCTGGAAAATCAATTTGGAGCCAAACTACATTTTTTTCTTATTTTACTCATTATCTCGATTGATGTCAGTTTCCTCTATGAAGATTTAAGATAACAGATTCGACGATCTCTCTCTCTCTCTCTCTCTCTCTCTACTTCTCCCTTTCCTCTTCCTCCCCTCTCTCCTCTCTCTCTTCCTTCTCCTCTCTCTCTCTCTCTCTCTCTCTCTCTCTCTCTCTCTCGTAAGAGTAGAAGGAACAGGTGCGTGGCAGGTGTGGCTTTTGCTGCCTGTGTTCTGCTTGCTAGGTGGGAGGCGACCAGTCGGACTCAGAGTTCACAGGTAGCAATTGCGACCTGGACGCCCCTTTTCCCCTTGCCTGAAGGATATCATGCATTTCATGCACGTCATTGCAGCATATGGCTCGGACTTGTGCGATACCACCTCCCTTCCGAAGTCTTCGACGTGCCCCCTCCCCGTGCCCTTGTTGTACTCTCCACCTCCCGCCTCTTAACACCAGTACTTCTTGCCACCTTCTCCCCCTATCCCCTCCCTCCCCCTCTCCTCTAACTCCCCCAGCTGCCTCTTCTCTCCCTCCCTGTCTCTCCTCCTGCCCTATAGATTCCCTCTACCCCGCCTTCATGAGTGTCGAGGTTCGAGGTCAGGGGTGCCGCACGCTGGCTTACACCTCTCTCTCTCTCTCTCTCTCTCTCTCTCTCTCTCTTCTTCTCTCTCTCTCTCTATGGACGTGCTTGTGTATCCGAAGCAGAACTGTGTTATTAGAATAACGAATGGCTTTGGAAGGAGGCATGCCGCCTCGGCGTATGTTACCTCCTGAATGTGTTTGTGTGTTTGTTGCAGGTGTATCGCCAAACTCGAAGGCAGGTTTTCTTGAAAAATTTCGGGCAAGGTCTCTTGCTGGTCATGGCCGGAATCATTAGAATAGATGGTTATCCGTCCGGATCCCCCTGATAGTCATTTGTCGGATCTTGGGTAGTGATCCGTCCGGACCTGCATTAAAAAAAATAATGAAAAAAAATAATCTTTAGGTCAAAATGGAGCATATTTATCACGCAGTGAATAGGAAATACTGTCTGTCAACAGCGTTATCTTGAATGTTGTTGTTAGAATTCTTAGTATTTATAAGCGGATGTTATTCGGTTTTGTATATATGCAAGTAGATGGTGTGGGCATAATTCTAAGTCTGTCTGTATGTATGTAAGTATGATCGCTCACGATCTCCAATGCCTGTTGACGCTCATTTTATTATCGTTCTATCGTAGTACATTCCGATTCGTGCATTCCTAGAGGGAGAATGCCCTTGGGGGTCTGTCTTCGTGGTCTATGGTGTAGAAATTGGAAAGCAATGGCGGCTTTCATCTCCATTCAGCTGTTGTGAAATTCATGTACGGGCGAAGTAAAAGTTCCGCAGGATTTACAGCCTCGTAAAGAAGCACCACCGTAGATCTTCCTTTGTGTCACTTTTGCATTGTTTCTGACAATAAGAGAAATTCGCCCCTTCGGAAAGTGACTTTTTCACGGGCTAGTCTCTCTCTCTCTCTCTCTCTCTCTCTCTCTCTCTCTCTCTCTCTCTCTCTCTCTCTCCTTTGTCTCGGTTACTTTCACCCCTTCCTTCCTAAAATCCAAATGCGGAATGATTTCAATTTATGGTCGAATATACAAGGTCTAGGTATAATGATTCCTTAATATATAATAGAGAGCAACAACAAAATATAACTGGATTAGTGTTTTGGTTGATGGTACGTTGTTCTGAACAGAAATTTCACTGGGAACTTAGTGAAAACATCTTGCTGTTATTATTATTATTATTTTTTGTTTTAGTTATTATTAGTTATTGTTAGATTATTATTTTATTATTATTATTATTATTATTATTATTATTAAAATCTGTTGCAACGGCATTTAATTTATAGAGAATGTTTTCAATTAAATGCCGACGAAACAGTTACAATATTCAATGCTACTGCTCTCAGATAAGGCCTCCTCCCTTACTACTATTATTATTATTATTATTGGTAGTCGTAGTCGTAGTAGTAGTAGTAGTATACTGTAGCAGCAGCCTTTGCATGGTACAGGTTGATGTCGGTGTTGTCATAGACCAAACGAGGAGGTTGCGGGAGGTTAAGGGTTAAAGGTAAACAGGGAATTCTTCTTTTTCTCTTTTCTTGTGGTGCTCTCTCTTATGAATGGTACCTGTGACTTGAAGTGCGCGTTGCACAGTCTGCCAGTGTTCACCTCAATGAATGGGAGAGTTCAATGCTAGTTTGTTCAAAGTGAACGTGTTCTGCGTGAGTGTGTTGTTCTTCTCCCTTGAAGGTCTTGCAGCTGCTGCGCCTGCTGCTGCTGATATGTACGTATGTGGGTGGGCAGGACCTTGCTCGCCCGCCCCCCCCCCCTAGAGTAAGGGGGAGGGGTAGGGGGGCCCGGGGAGTTATAAACATGTGAAGTGAGAGGGTGTGTTTGAAGTCTCGTTGGTGTGAGGGGCCATAGGTGAGAGACCCGAAATATTTCAGTACTGAAGCTTCAAAGACGTTTATTTGTACTTGTGTAATTAGTTTCAGAGTTTGAGTGCTTCAGTGGTGTTTGGATTTTAACGTGGTTGTTGTGTGTGTGTGGAGAGAGAGAGAGAGAGAGAGAGAGAGAGAGAGAGAGAGAGAGAGAGAGAGAGAGAGAGAGAGAATCGATGCTGGGCGTTTTAGTCTTAGATAATTGATTTTTAAACATTATAATCCTCCTCCAGTCTTTTCGACATCCTTGAATCCTGGCCTTGGAATCGTTCGTTTGTGTGGGGTTGAACTCATTTGTTTTTTAAGATTTTGAAAACTGATCGGTCGTCGGTCGGGAAGGCTCTTGCTTTCACTCTGTCGTCTTTAGGAAGAGACGAGAGAGAATGGGTAAAACATTTGTGAGCATCTCCTCGTCTTCTTCCTCTTCTTCCTCCTCCTCCTCCTTGTACTGCGGGAGTCATAGCTTCTCAGAACAACCAGGAGCATTTTTCCCCTAGACAAGGAACTTGAGTGTGTGCACCTGTGTCCGGCGGTGTTGACTCTTACTATTCGTTTGGATAGGTTCGTGTGATGGCGGTGGAATCTCCCCGCCTTATGAAGACGGATCATTTATCCTCCGGGAACCTTGTCTGGTTGTTGTGTTGTGTTGTGTTTTGTACGTTTCGGCTTCTGGTGGTAGATGATGGTCATGGTGTCATAGTGATAAAACCACTTCTTCTTCATTGAGCTGTGACGCCAAATCGATAAGACAATCAGCTGATCATCACCATGTTCAACTTTTCCTGTGTTATACATTTACACTTTTTTTAAGGTACACATTTTCACGCACATTATCCAATTGTTTGATTGAACATATTTTTCCAGTTTTATTTTTCATGTTCATATATTTTTTTGTTACTTGACTTTCATAAATAGAAACCTTTGATGATGAAAGTCTCGTCTCGTGTTCTGGTGTGAAAATGCAGCGTAGAATTTGCCCAGCCATGAATTGAATTGATTTAGAATAAAATCAAGATTTTATGACAAATATATAACAACGTGAGGAAGGGAGTGAGAGACATATTGCTTCAGCTCGTAGCTGTGTCTTCAGATAGTTGTGTGAAAGTCCGTCTATGCTGTAAGGGATTCCAAAATGATTGAATAAAACTAATTTTATTTTATGGAGGAGGATTGTGTATGTGGTGGAGGGGGGGGGGACGGAGGTGGGGGTGTTGGAATGTGAGGGAGCCCCCACCGATAAAATGGGAAAAGAATGGCAGGGTTGCTGAATAGACCCACTTGTTTTATGGGGACTCCCGAAAACAGGAGAAAAATAAACGGAACTCCCCACTACTACAACAGACGCATCTTTTGTAAAGGCTTTTGGGGGTGGGGGGTTGGGGGGGGAGGTCGTTCTCTTACCAAGGAAGCTTTCTACTTGAAGATGATCTGTGTTGCTCTTGTCCATTGCTGTTCATGAAGCAACCGAAGAATATAAAGAGTCTGGTATAACCTGTGATAACAGGGCGAAGAAGTGGAGGTGGATTGTTTTCATATTTGATGTCCATATTGATTTGCAATTCATGAGAGAGAGAGAGAGAGAGAGAGAGAGAGAGAGAGAGAGAGAGAGGCGGGGAAGGGGGTGGGCCATACCATACGAAATTCTTATGAATGGTTTCACAGAGTACCATGTGAGGATGCCACATTAGTACGTGATAACGTGCAGTGGTGGATTACCGTGTACTTGTGTTCGCTATTCTCTCTCTCTCTCTCTGTGTGTGTGTGTGTGACCAGCAGCAGTCGACTAACATCCAAGTACACAGTCTGAGAAGAATCGAGGATGATGGCGAATGAATGAAAGACCATGTATATAATGAACTCCGTTTCGAAGGAACTTGATGGCGTGACCATCGTCTGCGTGACGTTCCGGGAAGATTTTCGATTTTCTGACCGATCCTTCAACACAAGTACGTGTCATGTCCGTTCTCCCTCCCACAGGGAAGGCACGGCGGCGGAAAAGCGCAACAACCCCCCCCCCCCCCCCCCCCCCCCCCGCCCCGCATTCACCGCCGGTCATTTATGGGCCGATTCTCACAGATTAAATCAAACGTTGACCTGAAAATGATTATTACCATTGTTGCGAACGAACTCTTCCGCGTGGGATCGCTCCTCCCTTCTTTAAAAGCCACTCACTGGAACTCTTTCATTGTTTGTGGGGGCGAGGGGGGGGAGGGCAGGGGGAGGTGGAATGAGGGGTACGCTCCGCTGCTGCTGGAAGGATTGTCGCAGAATGGACGGCCATCGGTAGGCGAAGGATTTCGGTGGAAATAATAAAGTCGTGTTGTGCGTGGATTTTGGAATTACGACTTTCCAGTTTGGGTCGCAATGAGCGAATGAACATAGCGTACAATATTTATAGAAAATGATCATGTTTGTTGATTTATTTTTCCCAAGAACAAAATTGTATGATTGCGACTATCAGTCGCTGTGAAGAATTGTTTCTACTCAACTATTTTTCTCAAAGTCCGGATGGATACGGATTAGGCTCATCAGTTGCAGATGTTGTGTAATGTATAGGTGTGAATTGGCGTATCTTGAAACATCGACGATGGACGACTCGTAAGTAAGGAGTTGAGCCGAAGGCTGTGATTGGTAAACAAAGCGCATGTTGGAGTTACGGCAGCGTCGCCTTCCTTATTTGAGCTTGAAGATGCATGGCTAGATTTTTATATTTGAAAGAATGACGCGATGAATTAAGTGTTTAAGATGAGCGTCTTCATTGAAAGTGTGCGGTGGATAATTGATGAGTTCGTGCCCTGTAGAAGAACGAATATACGAAATTTGTCTGAATTTAACTTCGTAACCATACCTTTGTTATTATGACTTTCATTTTCTTTCGATTTCACGAAAAGTAGATCGTGGCAACTTGGCTCATTTGTTCTTCAAACTCCCATGCTTAAGTCTTCCCCCCTTAGAAATTGAGGGCCAATTATAAATGTGGCAATTTCCAGCTGTTTCATCTCCAATTCTCTTCATGCTTTCTCTTCATGGGTTCGTCGTCTTTTTTTCGCACTGATAGCGCCTTCCATTTTAGTCACGGAAAGTTCCTTATCTTTGTTTTTGAGATGTAAGTAGTGCAGAACGGCTCCCTCTTCCCCCCCCCCCCCACCCCCCTCTCTCTCTCTCTTTCCCTCCAATTTATGGGCCTTTTATAAGTCATTGTTCCATTCGTTTAATGGCTGGAATATTTCTTCTCGGTCGGACGATGACCGGTTCTTGTTCCGTGGACTGTGATTACTTTTTGTATTCTTTGCACGTGGCACGTAGGTAGTGCGCCGTATGTGGGCCCCATAGTGTATTTCCGCACTGGCGTGTAACGGTGAATTGGGACGTCGTGACGTCATGAGCTAGAGCAAAAAACGGGTGAGACTGTAGTCTTTCACCTCCCCTCATCCTTCCCCATCCAGCAGGTTGTCCTCCCCCTTTCCCTCAAGAAAGAGAGACATCGGAGAAAATTCAGATTTTAAGCTCAGACTTGTGCAATAGAGTGCCTTGAGGACTACCAAGATGTGAACGCTAAAGTTATATTTCCGAGGCAGTGAAAGACATCATACCTGTCGAGAAGCAATTATTCAAGAGACATTTGAACGATGACTAGTAGGCAAAAGGGATCCTTCTGATGGAAAGAATGAGACCTCGTGTAGTAAACCGGGATGCACATGGTACTGTTAATAATAACAGTAGTGGTGATGATATCCTACGTCCCCCCCCTCCAACCCCTATTCTTATTGCTTAGGTCCATGGCATATTCATAATGAATGTCTTTTGTCTTTAGTTCTCCTCAGAATGTACCATCTCGGCTGCAACGCAACTAACATACAATACGCTCGTGCGTTACCCGACGTCATGCGCAACACGTCCTTATCAATCCTACGCAACTTCTCGTGTTCGAAGCAGCGAAGACGCAGTAACGCAGTTCTCCGGTGAAATCGATAAACGGATGTAAGTCATACGTTCTTAGAACGTCGTCATCTTGATGACAACGAGTCACGCACTTGGCGTTCGTCGGTGGATGTGGATGTGGTTGTGCACTCGAGCATTGCGCTTTATGGCGAAATTAGGGAAATTGTCTCCTATTATACTACTATCGTTTACTACTACTACTACTACTACTGCTGCTGCTGCTGCTGCTGGTGCTGATTGTGATATTACAATTTGAATCAGTATTTATGTCGTTCATGATTTGCGCTTTTGAGTTTTATATGCTGTCTCTATTCTAAGACCTTGATGCAAGATGATAGCTGACAGGAAGTCGAGCATTTTCGACACAAGTTAATGCAGACGCGTGTCTTATGTATACTGCGTAAATTCACCGTGATTTGTACACACAAAACACTTCGGTAATGTCGCAACTTGCGTTATGGGAAAGTTACCACGAGGTTTGCCTTAGGGTCTGTTTACAATTTTCCATGGGACGTAAAAGGCTGCAAGTACAGAATCATTAGAAATAATTGACAAAATAGAAAACATAAAGATATCTGTCATATCATCTTGTTTTGGGTGGAGTTGAGGGGCCAAGATGAGGGCGCTGCGGGTCCCGGTTCCTTGCGCTGTGGTGGGGCAACTTTTCATATGTATGTATGAATGTATGTGTGTATGTAATGGATCTTCGGTACTGGCGGTAATGTGAGATGGTGGCAGTGTTGCTCTGGTGTTTCTCTTATAAGGGTTAGTCTGTCATTACTTGTGTAGTTTCAGCATTTTTTACTCCATTCCTGCTTAGTAAGTGACAGTCTCGTACGCTTAGAAATGAGATATAGTTGTCGCACAAAATAAAGATTGAAATTACAACGTTGCTTCAGTTTTCAATAATCTGCGTAAGTGCCAAGTTGTAGGATAGAAACATAGTAAAACAGCTGTATATATATTCATATATGTGTGTGTATATATATAATTTATTAGATAGGTAGTAGATGTTTTATCGTTCATGCTTCATTTTAAGCCATGACGGTTTTTAGACCCATCGTTATTTTATTTATTATATATATTTCAATTCTATAAACAGTATTTGCCCAGTTGATTATGAACGGGTAACATCGTCGTTTATTTATTTATTTATTTTTTGCAACAATGTAGATTAGACGAATATCCTCTTGTTTCAGATGAGGGGGCGGGGCCCGCTTTTTGGGTGTCATTCTGGTAACTGTGATTTGGAAGGGGCCGTTGCGTCATCTGTCATCACTTTCTCCTTGCGATGACCCGGCAAATGTCGATGGTGTGTGTGTGTGTGTGTGTCCGTCCGTCTGTCTTTCCCCTTCGTCCTTTGTTCTGTGGCACAGGAAGAAGGAGGAGGACCCTTTGTAGGTGACGTGATCTGCTGTTTTATGATTAGGTCAGACGGCAGCCACAAAACGTCGACTTTCTCTCTCTCTCTACGCTCGCCCCCTTTTTTGACCTCCATTTTGGGGGAACCCTTTGTTTCAGCTCCCCAATTTGTGATTGTACTTGAATACGCACATAATTCTGTCTCGTTTAAGCTTCAATAAGTCTCATTATTTTGTTCTTTCGTCGGTGGAAAGTGGATCAGATATAGAATAGGGCTGTTGTTACAAGTCGTCGTCTTTTTGTGTCTGAAGTTTTAAAGGTTTGGCGCGTTGGTTTTAGCTGTCAATTTAAAAAGGTTTCCCAAATCTAACTTGAACTTTGTGGTTAAAGCTTGCCGAGTCTTGGGATATTTTAATTTTGAAGAATGTATTCAGTCGTAGGAACTACGTTAAACGTGTGATATGCACTTTAGATTCAAACGATTTCGTTATGCAGTGTCTATCAGGTTTAGCAAAATTTTGAATATGCAGCGCAACCACTCTTATTCTGCGGGCTACAAGTAGTAGTAGTAGTAGCAGTACTGGTGGTAGTGGTAGTTTCCACTTAATTCCACCAAAGGAAGTTTCCTGTCTTTCAAAGAATATCTTCCCCTCTTTCATGTTTTAATGAATCAGTGTTATCTTTTAAAGAATATATCCAAGAGGAATTGTTGCTCGTTCTTTCGAAGAATGTGATTGTGGGATTTGTTTTCTTTCTTTCTCCATGTTATTAGGGAAATGTGAAAGTCTCTCTCTCTCTCTCTCTCTCTCTCTCTCTCTCTCTCTCTCTCTCTCTCTCTCCTCCTCTCTCTCTCTCTCTCTCTCAGGAAACGTGAAGCCGATGAATGTCGCTGGTGTGTATCATTACAGCAGAGCGGCCAGTGTTTACTTATCCGTGTAGGGGAATTATTTACTGTGGCCATGTGAGAGAACCCTGGGTAATTTATTGTGGAACAGTATATGATTTTTGCTGTATTTTTATAAGAAATGTCGAGAACCTTGATTTTGATTCTTCTGTTTTGTTAATAAATCTATGATGCAGTAGTGACCGTTATCATCTTTGGTTTAAGTCATAAATATGGGCTTATTAATAGAGAAAGGTAGATAAATAGATGGGTATTGAACATATTAGCTAGTTTTAAAAATCTTATCCGTAGAAATCTCGGCTGCCCAAGAATTGAGTAGAGAGTACGTCTCTTCCACCCACTCAGGTCGAGTATGTAAATTTGTCTTTGTTTTCTGTAGACCTTCCAGTTCATTGACATCTCAAAATTTACGTCAGTCGATCGTTAAGTCTTGTTAGAGAGTCCCTGCATATGGCATTGCTTCAAATAAAGCGGCTTGTAGCCTTCGTAAATTGATGGTTCTCCTCCTCCGTGTGGCCCTTTCCATCTTTGTAGCGGCGCGGCGTCCCCCAGGCATTGGTTCTTCCTTCCCAGCCCGTTTCTCCTTTTCATGAATGACCTCCTTCAGACCCTCTCTTGTCCCAGCCATTCATATTCTGTGGTTGGATTTTGTTCTTGACCATCTTCCCCTTACCGTCTCATTATTGCCTGAGAAGCCCTTTCATTTCCTCTTGAAAGTCCGTCTCGGGCTGCCTTGTGAGTCCGTACCTTGTAGCAGAGTGGGATTAAAGAATTGATGGTCTTGTATCTTGATTCCGAGAGAAATCCAGATTTCGAAAACGCTTTAGAATGGAGATCCCCCCCCCCCCCCCCCCCCCCCCCCCCCCCCATCACGGCTATCTGCGCGTTTCGTGAAATGGTAAGTAGAGCCTTTGGGGGGCGTCGCGTTACAGGTCTTGCCAAGATTTCCGGTGAAAGGTTCCGTTTGCCGTTTGGCTGTTTCAGACGCCACTGAAAGCGTTGATCAGGGCTTTACTGTTTTATATTATTTACCGTAAAGAATGGCGTGTGTCGATGACTGTCATAGTTGACGAGCGCACGTATGAAATATTGGTCCCGTTACATAGGAGGGGTCTCTCCTTTCACCTTGCTTGATAGAACGGAATGGAAAGGCTTCCATCTCATCAAGATAATCAGATTCTCTCTTCCTGCCTGGAATCACTTCGTATCTGACGTGAGATTGCCCCCTTTCTCTTTTCTGTATTTGCTCAGATTGTGTAGTTGAGCCATTCTGTGAGGTTGGAGCGTCGTCATAGGCAAGTAGTGAAGTAGAATACTTTTTTCAAACCACGTAGAAAGTATTTTTCTTTTATTACAAATGTACAAACACACACGCATTCACATACTTGATACGTTTACATATAAGTTTGCTTCTATAGACACTGCCTCCTGCCATTACAAATATACAAGCACACACATACAAATATACATATAGTTGACTTTTATAGACACTGCCTCCTACCATTACAAAAGCGCCTCAGCGGCGGGGTTGGTATGGTATTAGCGTCCCACCTCGGTGGTCGCTGGTTCGATTCTCGGCCATTCCATTGAGGAGTGAGAGATGTGTATTTCTGGTGATAGAAGTTCACTCTCGACGTCGTTTCGGAAGTCACGTAAGCCGTTGGTCCCGTTGCTGAATAACCACTGGTTCCATGCAACGTAAAAGCACCTTACAAACAAACAAACAAACAATCCTACCATTACAAATACACACACACACACACACACACACATACAAATAGACATATATTTGGCTTCTATAGACACTACACTGCCTCCTGCCAGTCTTTTGCACGCAACCTGCTACTTCTCTCGCTTCGTCGTTTGTTTAGTTAATTCCAATACATGTGCGAATCAACTGCTGCATTTCTTCCGCCAGTCACAGTATCCTTTTGGTTTTTGCATAACCTTGTCATTTTGATCCTGCTTACATTAGCTTTTCACTTTCACTCCTGCAAAATCTTTCAAGTCCCTTCGGTAGTTTCTGCAGTTTCCCCTTACTACTACTACTACTACTACTACTAATGAGTACTGTCCACTGCAGTCTTCATCCTATTTCATCCTTTCTCAATTCGCAGCTCAGTTTTACAACTCTGCATCTTGGGTAATTATTTGCTCTGCTTTTTTTGCATCACTCCATGAGAATATTAAACAGCCCTTGAGGCATAATATATTCTTGGGCTAAGCCAAGAGTGTATTATGCCTCAAGGGGTGCTTAGTATTTTTATGGAGTGGTGTAAAAAAGTATTACACATAATACTTATTCTCTGGTTTATTCTCTGGCTCAGCCCCGGTTTTGCGCCAAACCAGTAGCTCACTCGTCAAACCTTTTTAAAAATTTAATAGCTCCTGTGTACTGTATACCCCGAATACCTGCATTATTCCCCTATTTAGACTCATGCTTTTTTCTTTTCTTTTTTTTTTTTTTACAGATTCGTGTAAGCCCCCCCCCCCCTTTTTTTTTTCTCATTTGTGTATCAAACAACCATCTACTCCATACATTCTCTTGTCCAAACTTCCATTTTTTTCTCCAATGCAAAAGCCTTCCTTTTGTCATCTGTCATACTAAGTAACGTCAAGCCTGTGTAGATTTTGCGGTCAGTTTCCCCTCGTGCCGTTTTCCCTGACGGTGCGGAATAATAATCATGTATTTGATGAATGTATTGTCGATGATATTTTTAAAACTCATTCTGTTGCTGCATTCACATTTTTTTTTCTTTTTTTTATAGAGATTCGTTTGTATGTATGTCAAAGAATAATCACGTTTTTGTTTGGAGTTTTCCTCTGTCGAGTGTGGTTGTTTGTCACTTGTAAGATTGTTTAATTTGTTGAATTTACTGTAAATTCGTCCTGATTCAACGAATGAATGAGTTTACACTTTCCATTGATTATTACTGTATGCATATTTAGTTGGCATGAGCCTGGTTTCTTGTGCAATACTTTTCACCAGTAAGTGAATATTATGGATGATTTTTCATTGTAGTTTTGTGTCGGTGACAATTTGCTCTCAGGTTTACAATGAATTAATTCCCTCCCCCCCTCTTTTTTTTTTTTTTTTTTGTTTTTTTTTTTTTTTTTTTTTTTTTTTTTTACATTTTGATGCGAATGAATGACATTCAACTTCCCCTTTTGAATGAGTGATTGAGAGCAAGTAGAAGTACCTCCAAAGTGCGTCATTCATCGACGTCATTTTAGAGGCAAAAATAATAAACTTCGAAGGAGAGAAAGAGAGTAAACTTCATTTTCAAAAGTTCTAACGCTGACGTCATCGCTGCTATAGACATTTCCTTTCTGGGGATGTCCTGTGTCGTAATGCAGAGGGCGATTAGAATTCTCTCTCTCTCCTCTCTCTCTCTCTCTCTCTCTCTCTCTCTCTCTCTCTCTCTCTCTCATTGTTTGCGTTTGGAAGTCTCTCGTTTTTAAAGTATGTATTGTTTGTCATTTAGAAAACAAATTTAGTCCTAAAGAATGTTTAAAAATCTCTCTCTCTCTCTCTCTCTCTCTCTCTCTCTCTCTCTCTCTCTCTCTCTCTCTCCATTTGCAAGTCTCTCGTTTTTAAATTGTGTATTGCTTGTCTTTTAGAGAACAAGAGTGCTCAAAGGAATGTTTTCAAATTCTCTCTCTCTCTCTCTCTCTCGTTCGTCTATTTGAACTCCTTTCTTGGTCGATTTTGCGCCTGATTTATTGATTTATAGACTTTCGACGCTGTCGTCCTTGTTTTTGTCTTAACTTCATGAATAAGCAGTGGTCTTCAGATCATTTGTTTATGTCTAGTGTTAAGTTGACGATCGATGCTGTTCTTAGTGCATGGAAATGTTGAAGACGTTTAATATTTTAAAAGAAAAATATATTCAGTCGTTTCTGAGTTGTTGTTGTTATACTTTTTATTATTTTTACATTACTTTTTTCTTCAAATTATGAAAGTTTCCAATATACATAGACTAATTCAAAATAAAAAGAAAAGGCCCCTCTATGATACGAGCCCATATATTGTCAAACCAAGTCGAGGCGATAGTCATTATCAGTGAATAATGCTAGCTGATCGAAGTTCTTAGTTAATTGATTAACAAATGTTGTCGCCATATTTGTTATTCGCGTCGAGAAGCCTGTGGTTGACCACCGTCGTGACCTCGTTTGGATGGCAAAATATGACCGGGAATTGTGCGCGAACTTGACCCCTTCATAATGTGACTGATGCTCCGGACGAGGTCACGTCTTTTATATTAGGGGACACTTTATCTGATACATTTGGTAGATTGGTGTTCTTGATGTTGTGATGTATTCCCCTTACAAGTAACTAATACATAAACTATTCTCTAATTTATTTTCTATCTAAAATGATCGCAGCTCGTTTCTACATAGAGTTCAAGATGTACTGGTTGTTATGGACTTTTAAATGAAATTATAGGAAGCATTGGTGTGTAAAGAATAATTAAACCTTGGCAGTATCTCTCTCTCTCTCTCTCTCTCTCTCTCTCTCTCTCTCTCTCTCTCTCTCTCTCTCTCTCTCTCTCTCCTCTTCATTATTCTGTGTTGGAATTCGTTATCTATCATTCTTGTTTATGCATATGCATCAGCTTAAACTAATGGTTCTCTGCGTCCCTGTTGCTAATAATTGGTTTCTTATTAACAAATTTGCAAATGGCCGGGTACGATTAGGTCAGGGACTTCCTGAGCTGGTCAGAATCTGCGGATACGACGGAAATGAGAGAAATGTTCCACCAGAATTTTTTTATATTCTTTTAAAAGTCTTATTCGATTAATTTGACGAAAAGATTTGGTCGTTTCTTGTTACCTGTAGGAATTGAATTGAATTTTTGTATTAGTATTACCACTATATAATAACTATTATTGAGGCATTGTCATGGAGTAGCGACGGCTGAATAAACAGCCCGTTGAGGATTACGTCGTGATGAAGGTGCGTTTTGCGGCTGTTGACGAAAGTAGTAGTGTGACTCCGCATTACTTTTAATCTCCTAAGTGGGGCGAGGGCCACGCCAAGCCTCGGGGCCACGCAGAAGCATTAGATCTATGGCTGGCACAAAGGGCAAAGGCCGTTTCCCGAGACGTGACCTCTTGTTCATATGGCGCTCTTTCCTTTCTTTCTTGGGTTCGCGTGTCGAAGCGGGTGGGTGAAAAGAAAAGAAAAAGAGTAACAAATAAATAAATAAAGACGTTTGCAAATGTGTTTTTGCTCTCTCTCTCTCTCTCTCTCTCTCTCTCTCTCTCTCTCTCTCTCTCTCTCTCTCTCTCTCTCTCTCCTTGTTTTAACCATTTTCAAAATACTGATCAGCCATTTTTTTTACTGGGTTGGTTCGATGCTGACGACTGACTTTTTAACAGTAGATAAATGCAGGTGATCCTCTTATTGTTTTTAAATGCCCACCGCTGATGGCTACTTCCTGGAGGAGTTGATGGGATGGTAAACTTTGTGTGTGTAACTTTTCTTACAGGGTTTAAATCACGGAATTGAAATGATTCGCATCACATCATTAACATTTAACAGTTTTTGCTAAAGAAAAATGTCTTTAGATCCCAGATCCTTATTTTTAAAGGCTCGATTTTTCCATCTCATCTCGAGGTCGCGTCATTGGAAAGCTTCTGGGTGGAAAAATGTGACCTACAGGATCCTTCCATGTATATAGGAAACACGGCGTCCCCGAAGAGTTGCAGATGTTAAACCCAGCAAAATTTGCACCCTTCCTTGCTTCATCCTACCTATAGTTCTTGGACACATATCCTCAAATCGTTCCACGTATTTTTTTTTATATTTTTATATGGAGTAGTTATTTTTTATAATTTCTTTATATTGAATAGTTATTGTCATGGCGCTCTTTGTCTCCAGGGGTGTTAATTGTAATATAATAATAATAATAATAATAATAATAATAATAATAATAATAATAATAATAATAATAATAATAATAATAATACTTCAGATTGTCTTCCAGCGAATATGACATTCATTTGAAAGACATAATAGAAGGTAACAGGAAATAGAGAAAGAACACATTATGTACTAAAAAGAATGAATAAACAAATTGATAGATAAATGGATCAAAACGCTAGTCAGTTATAAGATACAAGGAGAATTTCTTTAGGGTAAAATATAAATAGGGCGATATAAGAAATGGGGGGGCATATTTTTGGTATTTGAACTGGTTCAAGTTTTGTGCGGTTATAGAGTATAAACATCACGTGCTCAAAGTTTTGCCCATGGCTATATATTATATGTGTAGTAGCAATGTGCGTGACTTTCATTAGTTTGCGTCTCTCTCTCTCTCTCTCTCTCTCTCTCTCTCTCTCTCTCTCTCTCTCTCTCTCTCTCTCTCTCTCTCTCTCTACCCTTGGGAAGTAAGGAAACAGTCATTTATTTCATGGCCAAAAAGTACAACACGTAGGTTATTATAATTTTTTCTCAAGGGTAGAGAGCTATTATTTCCCCTGGTTATGTGGAAGTCACGCCTTTGAAGGTCTTTTGGAATTTGGGTGATTTCTCCAAGAAAATGACCGTAGCACCAAATAGCCAGGAATCGTCGCTTATCTGGAGTTATCCGAATAACTTATATGTAGTTTAAATCGTCAAACCTTTAGGTATCCTTGAATCTGTGTCATTATTTGAGTCTGTCAAGTTTCAATGCCACCGCCGGGTTATTTTAAGCTCGAGTTCGTCTGAATTTTTTTTCGGGGTGTCTCGCGTCGTCTTGGAATCTCAATTGGCAAAGTCCACAAGTTTCGACGGAGTTCTTTTTTGGATTAACTGTGCGTTTATCGCCTTAAAAGATTTCGAACCCCGGGTGTCTGTGCGCTCGTGTTTTGGGTTTGGAACCTTTGTAGATTCTGCTGTTTAAAGTTAAAAAAGCAGGGAACTAATTCCCTTTTCATACGTGTCGAACACTTGATTGCAGTTTCCCCATCTCGTGGAAGTTATTATAAATGGTCCACGCTTCAAAAGTTTATGAGGTTTTACGATCAGGCGGGTGTTCTCGATGTCTGCTACGACGGGGTTTTCGATTCTAAGGAGGTCCGTACCATGGTCTGTACAGTTTGAACGGACTCTTCCTTATTCGTTTTTTCTTCGCCGCATCTTGTGAGCACTGCATAGTCCTGACGTCAGTTTCCGGTAGTGGCGTACTTACAGTATGAATGCATTCACCTTCAGCTACACTTGATTGGTCTCTTGCATGAATGGACGCAACACCTCGCTTTCTGTGTGGGAATAATGCACACACACACACACACACACACACACACACACACACACACACACACTGTTCTTGAACGCTGCATTCATTTTTTTCTCCCCCCCCCTCCCCCCGGTCGTGCGTGATATGGTCAGCCACCTGAGACACTCTCTCTCTCTCTCTCTCTCTCTCTCCTCTCTCTCTCTCTCTCTCTCCCCTGAGACCATTTACCACTTCCGTTTATTATAGACGGAAGAATTCGATCTCCGAAGGAAGGCTGCCTACTGTTTGTTCTGGGGGATCCTGACGGAGATCGAGTGGATGCTGTGTGCGACGGTAGTGAGAGAGGATGAGGAGAAGAGAGGTGGGGAGACTTCAGTCCAACTCAAGGACGACTTGAACTAGTTTCAGTTGTTGTCTTCGGAACAAGGAGTGGGCTGGGGGGATGGTGGGGGGGCGGGGCGGGCGGGGTGAGTGGGTGGAGATAAGACGGGGAGCTTTTTGCTTCGTTCTCCTTGAGGCGGGGAGGGGAAGACATTTCTTCCTTAAAGGTGT
Source organism: Macrobrachium nipponense (assembly GCF_015104395.2). Taxonomy (NCBI): domain Eukaryota; kingdom Metazoa; phylum Arthropoda; class Malacostraca; order Decapoda; family Palaemonidae; genus Macrobrachium; species Macrobrachium nipponense. The sequence goes on along the minus strand of NC_087215.1, from coordinate 19,001,711 downwards.
GAAGGGAGGAGCGAACAACTTTGCTTCTTCGGAGATGAAAGATTTTCTTTAATTCTTTCGAGAGGAAGGGGTGGGGGGGGGGGGGGGGGGGGAGGGGGGGGGGGAGAGGGGGGGGGAGATTGCCCTCTTCCTCGATGAGATAAAGCTGACGACGTCTTTCTTAATAAGAGTAACGGTGCCACTCCAGCCTTTAATTGAGGGCCAGGAAGTCGTAAATCTCGGGAGAATGAAGGGAATGTGGGTGTGTGTGTGTCAGTGCGTGTGCACGCGATCGAGCGCGCTCATGAACGATCGTGTCCGTTCGTACGCTCGTCACCTGTCATGCTCATCCTGTATCTATTGGCGAGGTCTATGAGCTCATATTCTCATAGCGTGTCTCACTCCATTGTAATGATTGCGTCGGTGATTAAGGCTGATTAGATAAGGTGGAGTGATGGACGTGTCCCAGTGAGGGTGCCTACCTGGTCTTCTTTCCTTTTCCTCTCAGGTGCCAACACTTCAGAGCAGTCGAGTGGGGCCAACTCGTCCAGATCTCTGAGAGAGAGAGAGAGAGAGAGAGAGAGAGAGAGAGAGAGAGAGAGAGAGAGAGCGATTGGTATAATATATAACGTTACGTGCAGTGTCGTTAGCCTGTGATTTTTCACGCCTATTTATCACTAGCAAGTTCCGCGGAGGTAATACCTCCCTCCCTCCCTCAGTTCGCTCCTCGACAACGCCAGGTAACTAACTGTTCATTGGCCTCACGCAGAGAGACGCGACAAAGGCGCCTTTTCCTGAAGAAAAGGGATAACATATTTAACAGCATCCCTATACCACTCCTTTAAATTCTGACACAATTCTCTTCATACCTGTCTGCTTGTCGAAGGCAAGCCTGCTACGATTTGATTCGAGCATTCACTGGCACGTGTTTCTCCTCTCTCTCTCTCTCTCTCTCTCTCTCTCTCGTGTGTGTGCTGTGTGTGTGTGTGCGTTTATGCATGCCAATTTGTCTTCTTAATGGGTGGAACATGACTGATTCTGTATTTTTTCTTGAAAATGACACCAACTATATCAGGTTTTGCGTTGTCGAGATGTGCTGGGAAACAGATTTATCGAGGGTAATTACTGAGTTAGCGTTCATTACTTTTGATTTGAAGCGATTTTGCTCAAGCGAGGCAGTTTTCAAGTATTGCGTGGTGTGCTATGCGTTTAAATCACCATTGGTATGCTGTCTGGGACGAGCTCTTGATGAAGGGAACGTCGACAGAATCGAGTTTTGTGTTGTTAGTATTCCTTCGGTTGTTCTTTGTACGTAATGTGCCGTCGACGTCATGGTGTTGGCTGGATATTGTGTGTGGGTCTGTCTCAAGGTCGTGTCTCTACTTCAGTAGAGTGGAAAATGAATGGTCAGGTATAGTTTTAAGGATATGCTAATAACTGTTCGCAAGGTCTAGTGGTCATGATGTAAGCCTCATCAATAAGGTTTGATTGTCACGAGAGTCGAGCACTTTAGGCATGTTCACTTCCATTGTGCCTCCGTTGATTTGAGCAGTTATACAACTTGATGACAGAGGAAGCATGTCCTTCCTTTCTTGAATGAAGTTCAGTCTATGTTTGTAGGAGACGCAGCAGCTGAGAGTGGCTGGTGGAAAGTTTCACCGAGCAAGTAGATTCGTGAAGATCACAAGGCTGTTTATGTGCAAGTCGTGACGAACAGTTTGCAAGAGATAGAAGAGTGTAATTAGTCATTAGATGGTGGTCTTTACGTACTGGAGGATACTCTCACTTATGGGAGTTGTACTCCGAAATTAAATTACTCATTGATTGAGGCGTCTGATGTGTCCCTTCTGCGACACACTAGATGACAATAAATGTTCCTTGCTGCAGTGATGACTACCTTCTTACATCCATTTTATCTTTGCTTTCCTCCCACCTAGCTGTCCATCCTCTTCAACTCGACGTTTCTACCGTACCTTTCATCCAAAACCTAATAATGGTAATAATAGAAGACGTATGAGAAGTTCTTCTCGTTTTATGTAGAGCTGAAGACCCAGCTCTTCGTCGGTCTCTGCAGAGGAGCAAAGAACGAACGCATAGCCCTTGTGAATGGAGTTATTTGGTGATTGGTTCTCTTTCTTTTCACTTCCCTTCTCTTCTTAACTGTCACTTAACTCTTAACTAGGAGCGAAGAAAGTGCATTCACACGGTTCTTCTCGCAATGTACTCGTCTCACGTTCAGTGTTGCTCTTGTTAATCTGGGCGTCATTGTGTTTTATCTACTATGTAATCCCCAGATTTGGAGAGTATTGAAAACAAGTATGCGTTAAGGCAGTTAATCTATCTGATCTTCTTGGAAATAGATGACGCAGTAGCTTGGGTGTAGACACAAACCCATTCAGTCTTCTGTAAAGATAGATTACGCAGTACTTTGGTCCATTGTTGCTATGAAGTAGGATCCACTAAGGGTCCTGCTATGAAGTCATTCTACAGTGTAAGCCATAAAACAATTCGAATGTCGTGTGGTTTTCCATTGCTCCAGGCTGTCTATGGTCATTCTGGTTTTCCGGTGATTGTGTTCACTACGGCTATCTCCCCAGGAGGCCACGTGAGCAGTTTTATGTCCTTCTCACCAGGGCTTCGTCCAACATGTTTGAAAGGATATCTGTACTTTGCTCCATCTCCGGTTTTTTGTAGCGTCCCTTCGGCCCCTAGCTGCAACACCTTTCATTCCTTTTACTATACCTCCTTTCATAGCTTTCTTTTCTCCTGTTACACCTTTCAGACCTGCCTACTCTCAATTTTCTTTCCAGCGGTGAATGATCTCATAGGTCCCAGTGCTTGGCCTTTGGCATAAACTCTATATTCCATTCCAGTCTTGTTCAATTTTGAGGTCTTCATCCGTTCATCAATCTGTCCCCTTTCTTCTTTTGTCCGATTATACCATTTCGGTTTTCTCAAGTCGTCATAATCGTCACAATCCACGTCGCTCACTGTCATCTTTCGTACCTGGTAGCACTGATGTTTCGCGTGAATCCGGTAGCCTGCTTATCTGTCTTATCTGCCTGTCTGTTCCCGGATGATGACAGGCTTCCGCTGACGGCCAGTGAGTGTTTGATGGGTTGGTTAGAAGGGAAGGGAGGGGAAGCGTTTGTCCAAACATTGATTGACCTGCTTATCCCAGCTGAGTCAAGGAATAACAAGGATCTTAATTGTGATGATGCAGCTTTTCACTCGTGTTCAGATTTGTCTTCATGTTTCGAGATTTACATTGTTTTTGTGGGGGTGGTTGGAGGTGGGGGAGGGGAAGGTGTTACGTAGGATGGCTCTTGAAAAGACGCTTGTTCCATAAATGAGAGAGAGAGAGAGAGAGAGAGAGAGAGAGAGAGAGAGAGAGAGAGAGAGAGAGGGGGGGGGGGGGAGGGGGGGGGGGTGTTGGACCTGGAAGAAAAGGAAGCCTCATTGAAATATAGATTATATTGTCTTTCCAACCCGGATCACAAAAGAATTCTCAGAAGATCGGAAAGGGCCCTTCAGCGTTAGGTTTTGTATGCGCCCTTCCTCGACGTCTGGTGTCACGTCCAGGTCATGAGGACATGGTGTGTTTACGTGGGTGTAATCCTTTCATTTCTGTACTCAGAATTTTTTTTCGTATATACTATATTAGATCATCTTGCTCTTTGGTCCACTTTTGACACGAGTCATTTCAACAATTTCTCAGATTTTCAAACAAAAAAGGGTCCTTTTTTCTTCTTTCAAATGAGTAGTAGTTTTTTTTTTTTTTTTTTTTTTTTTTTTTTTTTTTTTTTTGCTGCTTTCAAATGAATAGTTTTAATGTGCAGAACGTTCCGATTATTGTATATAATCAGGTTTTATTTATTTTTCTTCCTGTTTCGTCGTATATTGACCCAGCCTAAGAAATAGGATAGTTTGCCAGTAGAATTTTTGTCTCATACGTTTTTTTCTTTTTTAAACAAAACGTTTAATATGGGATTCACTGTACCTTGAGAAAATTTGATTGATAAGGGTTTCTGTTCCGGCTAGGATTCGAACCTCTGCTCACTAAGTCAAACAAGAATCCACGGGGCCACATCTCAAACGTCAGTGCTCGTGAGTTTAATATGTTTGCTACTAATCCTGTTTTCACTGTTGTGGGAGTCACTAAATAGGAGCGTTTTTATTTTTTGCGATTATTGTCATGATAGTCCGCCAATTAATGTTTTATTCTTTTAAATTGCACTAGACTTTTTATTAGTCTTCTATTCGTAATATTTTCCATTATCTTCAGACGATAATTCGGCAGGCCATGATAGATCTACACAGAGAAGTTTGACTGTCAAGTGAAATTATTGTGTGCAAGATACATCAGTGACATCATAATGAATTAATATTATTATAATAATATGCTCGTATGTGTTTACACGCATACATACATGCATGCATTATGGTGGGGAAAATGATTATCAGTTATTATTCGAGCGTCATTATGAAATGACTGTGGTTGGAATTTGGTTCCTTTAGTTTGCCGGCTAATTATTCGTCCATATCAACTTTGACTCATCAAGTTCCGGTGACGATGAACAGGAAGGAAGCGTTAATCTTGAAAATTGAAACTTGACTTTCGACGCCTATCACTTCAGCTCATCTGACCATTTTGACGTAGAATGAATGAACCGTATTTTCTCCTTTGGTATTCATCTCTTATGTGGTTTTTTTCACTGCATTTTTTGTCAGGGATTTCCTGAAGAAAAGTAAGGCGTCTTCCAGGAATTTAGTGTTGAATGTAAACAACAGTGGCCTTACAAGTGATATAATTGCAATTACTGTTGTTTTGTGCAATTTGTGAGAACTGAGTGTTACAGCAGCAAATGGCCGGATTATTATTATTATTATTATTATTATTAATAATATTGTAGTTGTTGTTGTTCATGTTGTTTTAGTGTGAAAATTTTTCATAAACGCCGTATTACAGTCGGAAGTTCCGCTTTTATTATTATATTATTATTATTATTATTATTATTATTATTATTAACTCAGAGGCAAAACAAAAATTGGAACAGGAGGTTCCTCCCCCCTTCCGCATATTCATATAGTAGTTACTTTTTGTTTTTGGAAGGTGAAATCAAAGTTATCTTTCGTAATATCCGCCTGATTACTCGATCTTTTATCTCTTACTGGTAGTAGCGTCACACTTATATGTTTTTGTGGTGAAAGTGGCCCTGATAGTGTTATCTTCGTTTTTAACGTTACGCATGATTTGCAACGCGTAGAGAGAGAGAGAGAGAGAGAGAGAGAGAGAGAGAGAGAGAGAGAGAGAGAGAGAGAGAGAGAGGTGAAACAGTTTTTGTCATTAATTCGTTTACGTGATGAGAAGTGGTAATCAGATGTTTTTATGTCATGTTTTATTATTTTCTTTTTGGAAGGTTAAATATGAGAGAGAGAGAGAGAGAGAAAGAGAGAGAGAGGCTAGGGGAACGGAAAACCGATCTTTGTGTATGCTCTCCTTACGGAGTTCAGCTTGTAGTCGTCCCTTATCAGTTTAAATCCTGATAAGAACCGTTTCCTCTTAGAGTAAAGTTAACAATGCTTTGTTTTTGTTGACACGGTTCTTGGCTTGCGTACACATTATTTTGCCGTCTTCTCGTCGAGTTATTTTACCAAGGTTCCTGTAGCTATTGCTCAGACGTCTAACGCGTTGCTTTTAGAAGTGTGAAGTCACTTAACAATGATCTGTATGGCTTGCTAATCGTTGGTCGAATTTTTATCAAAGTTATTTGAAACGTTTTCTACTTATGTGATTTCAATCGGGCGTCAATATCGAGGGTATGTATACCCGACATTGAGTGACAGTTGTTGCTTTAGGTGTTTATTACAATTGGCTGAGCGAGTTCCAGTGAGAGAGCTTGGTTCTCAGATTATGGGAAACAACTGTGAATGGAGGAGTCGATGATGTTTCGTAGGATCATGTCCGTGCCGTGGAAGAGAACGCAAATCGAGCGGTAAGTTTGCTTCGATGTGACGACGTTGATGCCGTCATTGATGATGTGTGTGTGATGGGTGTTTGCTGTTCCCGGTGAATGACATCCTGATGGTATTGCTGTTTACTTTTTTTTCTTGTTGCCAGAAGTATGAGTTAGAAGATTTTAAGGGAATGGCTAATATTCGCCGTTAGATAAGGGAAAGACATTGCCATTTCTTGCAAGTATTATTTATTATGTTTTATATGAGATCATTTATGAAAGTGCTTGGTAAATTGCTTTGGGTAATTTGATAAAAATGTATGATGGGCAGAATTCAGTGGCGCGATTTGCTCGTCAGATTAGTATGGACTGCAGTAATGACAAGTGCCATGGTTTGGTGTGCAGCAAGTTTTTTTTTATTTATTTTGTGAGTCCTGGGGTTTTGTTGGGTGGTTGGGGAGGGGGAGTGGTTGGTTGATAGGAGGGGGAGGGTAACGGACCGTGGAATGTGTGGTACCCAACACCAAATGCAACTTGATCCTCAGACCTCATCCACCTCTCCCCTTTCCTAGTATGGTGGGCAGACTTGTACAATGAGGACCTCCAGTCTTCTAAACATGGCTTCTAGGCGGTCTTAGAGTAACACTTAACGCTCTGAAAGGTTGGGGCCTTCATGTTGCTTCTTTTTTTTCCCGAAATTATACTTCATTTTTAAAAAAAATCATAAAAAATTAAGTTGTCATTCATGAGACTGGAGGTGTATTTCCCCCTACATCAGCAAAATCCAATTCATCATAAAGTACAAATTTAAATGTATTACTTCAACATAAGCTTTTGTTTTTTTTCTCAGTAAAAAGGGACTTGAAAAATAGACAATTTTCCTTCTTACATTCATCCTGTAGTTCGTCTGATAAGTTCTACATACCACAGGCCTGTGTAATTAAAAGAGGATTACTTCTGATCATGTATTTATTCCATATTTTATCTTCATTTTAAATCATATTTTTCTCATGGTACTTGATTTTTCATGACCCAAAGTCTTACTAATCATTGTTACTAGCCCAAACAAATACTTTAGTGACTGAGATGTAAATGATAACTTGAACTAATTTTATCATTTGTGAAACATTACTCGCATTTCAGCAAATTTTCCTGTGAATTCCCTTTTCAGATTGCCACCTCCATGGGTTTTTAGTGTTATACATGGATTAATGTATTTTAGAGATGATATAAATAGAACATTTTTCATGTAGTATACTTAATGAAAGAGAATGGAAATTTTAACTTGGTTATGGAAGCAGTTTTTTTTACAATAAATAAAATTAATTTACCTAACTTCTATGAGATGGAACTTTCCACAGTTGGTTTTGTTTGAGCTGTCGGGTGATATCAGTAAACAGACATGAATTGTTCTTGTGAAAATTTAGCAGGAATAATACAGTCTTAATTTCAGCAAGTCCTTTGGACAAAGCTTACGCACTTGACTTGGAACTACAAAGTTGCAGAACTGGTCGAGACCTAAGACATTTCACGCCTGTCTTTCCAAATAGGTTGTATGTTTTGAGTAAGAAAAACACTGCTTTTACCACAGTATTTGGTAATGATTTACAGGTACTAGCATTAACATCTTTTGCAGCTTAGTGACTGATATGTGTGGTAATACTTGTCAGTTAAGTTAGTGCTTTTATGTTAAGAAAGGTTTCATTGTAAAATTTTTATATTTTTATATTATATACATACATTCAAATTTTATTTTATTGTGGCACTAACAGATGTTTTTTGGATAACACTGAATTTTTTTTTTTTACACTATAATTGTGTGAGCTTTTTTTTTTTATTTTCCTTTTAATTTTTTAAGTTAACTTTGTTTTGTATCAGTTTCTCAGGAAGTTTTATGACCATTGTGTAGAGAGATGTGACCTGTATGATAATAAGTGGAAGAGTTTGATGTACAAGCACCCTCAGTTTATGAGAAAGACTCAGCAACAGGAAGTACTCATCTTGAAAATACTGTGTTTTAGTTGTAAAAACCAAGTTGAAAGGAACATTATGGCTTAAGTGATTATGGCATGTTCAAGCAGAAAGTGAACTTAATTGCTACAGAAAGAGAGCAAGAGAGGAGGGAAAATTGATGAGAGACTTGAGGTGAAGAAATCCATTCTGAATGAAGATGATGTTACATAGGGGAGGTGGGGGGGATCATTGGTGTCCTCCGTCTGATCCCCCCATTCCCTGCTCCCCTTGCACCCATCCTTATCCCCCATACTGGACCATCGGCAGGTACTACCAAGATTTTGTATTTTGTTATGAAGATGCACCTTAATATGTACACTGCCCTATTCATGCCTCTTGGCTTACCTGCACTTCTTTTTTTCATATATCCTGTATAGAAATATGTGCCCTCACGGACATGCTTATGATAATGGTGGTGGGAAGCGGTTGAAAAACTTGTGGTGCATTTTTCTTTCTTTTGCAGATCTTGTACTTTATATCGTGATATTGTATTGGGCATGAATTATGAAATAGATCTGTATGATGGTGGTACACTACTGGGGTTTTAGGCAAGTAGCATCACAGATACATAATAGTGGCAGAAAATTTTGACTTGGAAGCTCTTCGCGCACATGCACACATTCACTAGACAATTGTTTTTTCTTGCCCTTGAACAGAGTGAATAAGAACTCCTTCAATTCTCTGATTCCCATTAAGTGGTATGACTTTCATATTTATGATGTGGTGAATGACTTAATAACCTGAATGTAATGCTTCTCAACATTATACAAATAGATTGACTTGAGCCAGATTTGGCCTTATGAGTAACATGAAGTGCATGATGATTACCATGATTTCCCTGTATTCAGTCATATTCACTGTATGCGGAGAGGACAAACAACAAAGATTTGAAGTCAGATACATCCCTTGTATTCCTCATAGCATGACTTGTATATGCAAGTTAAAGTTTGGGGCATGTTGGTGAAGGGATGCATGTTTGATGATCAGAAAGCTTTTTGCCATGGAGGGTTTGGCATTTCATGGTTAACAGAGGATAAACTAATTAATGCTGTGGTAAGAGTGCCTTGTATAAACAGAACTAATGATGGTGATGATGGATCATGTATATAAGTCAAGTATGTACAGTCATTTAGAGTTCAGTACAGTGCATATTTGTTTCGTTCGCACATCTCGTCAGTTTATCGTTTATGGCCAGCTAAGGTGCACTTGCTTTTGCACGTCTTCACCACAACTGTAGGTATGGTAATCATTTAATGTGTATATATATTGAATTTCACATACTGTAGTTTGGTGTAGTCTGATCTTGTATTAATATTTTAGTTAATGTATTTACTGTAGTTAGGTGGAATTGTCAGTGGTTGTTAATTTCAGTTTTCATAGAATATATTGGCATAAAAGTAAACCATATATTGTCCACTACCTGATGTGAATAGTGTTGGATTTTAGAAAGTTTAAAAGCAATTTTTGTGGTGACTGAAAGATTTACACTTTTTTGAAATGTCTTGTAAGTTCTTTAGTTTCATGTGTAAATATAAGTTTATAAAATCCTTGAATGTAGAACATTACTGTAATTTTATTTTTAAGAAGTTAAAGGTTGATTTTTTCTTGAAAAGTCACCACTGCAGTGACTGGAACACTGCACTGCTTTTCAGTGTGGTGAAATTTTAGTTAACTTGTGGAAGACATTTGTAGAAATTTCTGATGGACTTCATTGTATGTTTAAAAGACAGCATAGACCTGAGTCTTGTGAGGAAACTGCAGCTGATCTAGAATTACAGAAAAAAAAAAAAAAACATATATGATGAGATTACCAGACATAGACATACATGAAAGTAGATGTGGGCAAACAAATTAAACCAAATCACTGACCATAACTTCTCATGCAAATAAAACAGATTTGGGGGTAAGATTTGTAATTATGACAACTTTGAATGTCCTAGATCCAGTCAAACTGCTATTACAGAACTAGTTACTCCCTGTATGACATACAGAAAGAGACTAGAGCTTCATGAAATACAAGCAGCATTGATAGATTATAATGAACAGTTGCTGAGAAAATAATGCAAAGTGAAAACTGCACCTGTGGAAATGTTGAAATGGACCAGTGGTTGAGGCTGTTAATTTTCCCTGTACTTTAGATATCCAGAGTATTGTATTTTATATAAAAGCAATCTGTGCATAACATACTGACTTAGTTTATTATAATTGAAGGGTTTGTTTATTAATTAATAATAATGCATCGCTTACTCATGGCAAACTTTCTTACTCTTTAAGGATAACCAGTTTAGACTTAAATTCCTAGTCCATTCTAAATTAATTGATTGTCTTGGTCAGGTGTGTTGTTTGGTCACTTAAGAAAGTTGTGCACAAGGTAAGTGTAAATATAATGTACATGTTGTTTATATTTTTTGCTCAGAGTATACAAAAAACTTGTAACTCTGACCCAGTTTGAAGAGAATTCTTTCTCTGGCACACCATTACAGAGCAAGTATAGTAAATATTATGTTTATAGCTGTTGATTCAAATGTCCTCTCCTTCTCTGTCTGCACTATAGCCCTTTATTAATTCAGTTGATCAAGGATATTGGTATTGTATATAGTGTTTTAGTATGCAAAAAATATCTTATTTACACAATTGGCCTTTTCAAGATTATGTATATTTTATAGATTACAACAATATTTTTATAATATTTTAAACCATGGTTATCTTTCTCATTTTTATTGATAATGGTAGTTTAAGCTTAAGTAAATTTAAAGGAAAGACTTGGACCCTCTTTGCATTCACAGCTGCCATCAATATGAAAACTTTTGCAGTATTAGATTTCAAATTTTTTTTTAGTCTGTTCAGTGATAACATGAAATTTATGTCTTGCACTTTGTTTTATATAGTGTCTAGTGTGGTATACTTATACTGTATTGTTAAGCATTTATGGAAGATTTCTTTATCTAAAATTATCATTGACTTTTGATTAGGGAAAGGTGTATTTTCATGGTGCCTATGATGGTTGGAATGAAAGCAATCTCATTTAGCCGCTCTCAGTCAACGTTAATGCCATGAAAAGATATTTTGGATAGGTTTTCTTTTTTTCCTATTCATTGTAGTATACTGTTCTTTAAGATGATTCTGTTTTTTCTTGACAGGGTCAAGTTTGGTGTGTCGCTAGAGCAGGTATGCAAGAATGACATCCCTGGGCCATTGCTGGTGCTCATCCTCAAGCTTAACAAAGAGGGACCCACCAAGAAGGACGTCTTTCGTGCCCCCGGTCATCAGGGTTCCATGAAGAAGCTCATTCATTTCTTGCAGAATGGGCGACTTGTCAACATAGGTAGGTTGTTGCTTTTTATTAAGATAGAACTGTTGTTTATAGATGGTAAAAATATTCCATTATTCAAAATGGTAGTGTTTATTGTTGGAATATGCTGGTGCCTTCTCATTTTTTCAGTGTTTGTCAGTCCATGGTCTATTGGATGTTTATGAGCTCTGTGGACCAGTCATTGAGATGTAGTTAAAAACATCAGCAACATGAAAGGCTTACATCAGGAATAGTGTTATTAGACTTTTAACTGTTATCCATTTAAACTACATAATAATAATAATTAAACAGATGGACCATCCTTAAGTGCTCCATTCTATAACCTGGACAAAAGTCTTATCATCACTATTAGGTACTGTTTACGCTTTTGATTTTTGTGGTAGCAACCATTATATCCTAATTGTATTGTTTCAGTAGTATACTAGTGGAGATTGTGTATTAGCTTTTCATTTAAAGTAAAATTATTTAGTTGCATCTGGGCAGCTTATTAATCTTTGTGTTTAAAAATGGAAGGGTATTCTTAGGTGGTTTCTTTAATAATTATGCTCTCAAGCTAAAGTGATTATGTTAAGGAGTTACCAGTTTCATGACAATGCAGTGTTTGAACACTGGTTGGAAATCACTGATTCCTGGTTTAGGTTGCTCTTTTGGATATTACTTAATTATTAAAGAGAAAAACAGATAGTATCACAGTGATATTTGCGTCAGTGAAAAAAATGCTGTTGCCTTTCTTTGAATCTGTGTTATTATTTTTCTTTGCTCTTCTCTGTACATGTTGTCAACTGTAATGCTAATGACCCTTTTTGGTCCATACCATCAAGGGCATTTGCATAGGTGTTATTGCAAAGTGCAGATTTTTCAAGTAGAATTGTAGGTTACTGGAAAAAAAGATGGAACTTCAAATACAAAAATGTAGGTTACTGAAGTAAGAGTAGACACAAGAGGTTGGGCCAGATCTGAGGAACTGGACAGATACCATGGAGAACTTAATAATCAACAGCAGGTGTAAAATGCTAGATTTTTTTGTCAGCATAGGTTCAGCAGGATTCCCATTACTTGTCTGTTATGTATCTGTATCCACCAATACTGAGAATTAGAGGGAGATGATTAGAGATTAGCTGCTGACAGAGACAATACGATGGGCAGTGTGCCATATCATTGTCTCATATTGATTTTTGTAATATGATGTTGACTTAGAGCAGATGTCAGATCTATTTATCTGTGGTTGGAGATCTATGTTTGCAGCCAAATATGTTTGAATTGTTAAAGGATACCTGGTAACTTGAAAGCACTCAACCCAGAAACCATTTCAGTTTTGTATGATTAAAAAGCTTTGACATTACATTCCATCATTGTAAGCAAGTACTAAATGAAAGTTGTAGCTTTTGACATATTATTTGATGTAAAATATCTTGGACAAAAGGAAAGCTCTTATGGCTGGAGTTGTGTTTTCTGTCACATGCAGTAAATTATTTCTGATTTTATATTTAGTAATGTTTTATCTTTTTGTAATTCCATATTGATATGATTATACTGTATTCAAGAAAAGGTAAAGGTAGAGAGGCCTCATCTATTTAGGCATTAGTATGTAACATAATTTAACTTTGTGTATTTTTTAAAATCATTTCGTTCTTTTTTTTTCGTATTTTTTAAAATTGTGAGTTAATTTTCTTTTTCTTTTGGTTAAATAGCCACATTCAGTCTTGGCTATGAAGCATATTTACTTATACTATAAAGTAAAGTAAATATTTACTGAAATGTATCTTTTCAGATAACTTTTCTGTTCACACAATTGCGTCTGTACTAAAAAAATTTCTGCGGAAGCTACCTGATGGCATCTTTGGGCGGGAGGGTGAGCAGGAACTCTTTTCCATCATCCAGCTCTCTGACACAGAGCAACAGCGCGACCAGATCCATCACCTTATTACATCCATGCCTGTGGTTACCCAACATCTGTTAGTTCTGCTCTTTGGTACCTTCAGGTTAGTCTCTATAACAGTGTTGCTGGAACTGGGACTGATAGCATGATTAATTAAGTATTCTTGCATTAGCTTACGCTTTCGTGGCTTATATGCAATATCGCATACTATATAGAAGTATCAAATATTAAATGGAAGTAGTTTGTTTCAGAAAGGAGATAGAGCTATAGAATAGAATAGAATATTATAGTCTAGATACAACTTTTACACATAATAAGCAGATGTTGAAAGGAGGTAGAGTTAGAGAATAGAATATTTGTCTAGATACAACTTTTACACATGATAAGCAGATGTTAAGTGTAAACTAATGAAGATAAATATGGTTATGGGGAAAGAAATTTAGAGCAAAGAAATGGAAAAAATATTGTCTATAAAAAATATTTTTATAAGTAAACTGCAATATATTTATTTAAGATAATAATAGTATGTTAAAGTTCTTAAGAGTGTTCAGCTTTCCTTGCCACATGCATTTATCATAGCTTCTTATGTACAGAGATAGAATAGGAAGTACAATATTGCTATTTTATCCTAACCTCAAGATTTGAATGTATCTTAAATGAACTATCCTGTGTCCATGCTTTCTTCATGAAATGGTCTTGGAGTCCTTGAGGACCAATCTAATTGAAAAGTTTTCCCCACGGGAAATGAGATAGATTTTGGTTAGTTTGTTGCCTTTTGAGAAGGAAATATCAAATAAGGTTTGACAAGTCATGCATATGTATGCTGCTTAAAAATTTTGATGTATTTTTTATTTTTTGAATAAGGCCTTGAAGAATTGTTTCTGTTACCAGGGTGATTGCCATGAATTCAAGTAGAGCACAAACCGGGATGACCTCAGAGGCCCTGGGGGTGTCGGTTGCGCCCTCCTTTTTCCAGTCGTGCGTGGCAGATCGCAAGACAGCACGTATGGAGGATGTTATACGCTTCAAGGTAAGGAGCTGGCTTGTTCTTTCTCTTTGTTTTGGTTTCTCTCATATTTTACACAACAATTTTCAACCTATTTATTTGAAATGAGGATCCTGGATTCATTGGATCACAGGATAAGTTTTTTCCTCATTGAACAAATACAGTTACTTTCACTTTGCTGACTCCTGGGAATATTTTGTGCAGGATTCAGTCTACCTTTACTTGGAAAATATGACACTCATGTCAGGTTGAGCATTGTTGTTACAGATATTAAATTTATTAACAGATTTTTCAGTATTTGCCTGATTCACTAATGCAGCATAGTTGAGCCTGAATGTGATTGTAGTCTGTCTGTCTGTCTGTTCATGCTTAATTACTTGTTGTTATTATTAATTGAATTTCACTATTTTATCATACAGTTATATTGTTCTTCATTTCTCATATGTATTTGGCTAAGGCAAAGCTATTTATATTTGAAAACTTTTAAAGCACTTGAGAGTTTCTTTTTTTTTTTCTGTGGAATAGAAGGGGATTTCTAGCAGGCTTGGATTTTTTCATACTTTTTATACCCAATGAACTTATGAATTAAGTTTACACAGCATGTCTAATTGCATTCATGATTCTTTTGTCTCTTGTGTGTGGTGTAAAGCTTCATGCAGTGATAAAAGCTACAAGATGCCATTTTAATTTTTAAACAGTTGAAAATCAAAGATATAAAATTTGAAGAGGAATTTTTTTTTTCCATTTACTTTTTATTAATTTTGTGTGGTTAGCTTAACACAACATGTTTAGGTATGTTAGAGAGTGGTTGCAGTACAAAGAATAAATGCTGTCTTATTAAGGAGAGGATCTGTTGTTTTTAAATGAAATTTCATTGTGTTAATGCTTGAAATGTTGTTGTGTTGTAGAAGTGTGAACAGTTGAGTACTATTATGGTTGTGGTTTGAATTGGTTGGTATTTCATTGGACAAATTTGCTTATTTTTCAAATTATATAAACCAACAAAAACAGTAATGTACAAAGAAGAGAAGATTGTGTATGAAAGTAATTCCTTTTAGAACAAAATTAATTATAATTTATGGATATAATATTCCGTCTGAATATCTTCTTACCGTGCGGCATTGATGTGTATGGGTATCATAAACCCTCAGAAACCTGTAATTCAGTTATAAAGCCTAAAGTTGACTCTCCAATTGAAGTAACTACTTAAGGTAGTAGTTGGCAGTTTTGCTACTCAGCCAACATTTAACAAATCACCTGAGGAAAGTGATGTTAGTTCAATAACCCCTGTTGGTAGGTATTCTTTTACTGTAGATTCCCTCCTTCATGATATGGTCTTCTGACAGGGATGCAGATATCATCATGGTTTGTTAAAAGCATTAGAAAATCTTTTCCTTAAGAGTTTTGCAAAAAATCATAAGTAAACTTAATCTTATGATTCAGCAAGCGTTAGGAACCACATTGCCCATTAGATATATAGTACTGTACATGGATTTTTTAATCATCTCGCAAAATATCTTCTCAGTCTGGTGTGCAGTTTTATCTGAAGTTATTCCTTTTTCAGTATCAGTTAAGACTTGAAACAAAGTTTTTTTTACTCCCTCCAATTTTAAAGCAATAAAATGTATCTCTGGCTGATAGGAATGGCCACAAAGAAGTGGCTCCTCCTTGCTCTGCTGGGCTCAGTGGGTCTTTCTGTTTATAAAAGGTTTTACACTGAGAAAGACTTATGATTTAAGGTTTGTTAAAACAAAAGGTTTCGGTATTTAAAAAAAGTGTGAAAAATCATCACCTACCCCCCAAGTTAAATCAAAATCGGAGAGAATTTAAATTTGCCCCTTTGAAAATTGATCTGGCATCTCAAAAAAAATTATTCTTAGTTAAAATTTTTGAAAATTATCACTAATCCTATGTTACCTACAATAAAATTTTATTAAAATAAAATTAAGTGTGTACCTTGACATTGAAAAAAGAAAAATAGCTTGTCAAAATATTTGGGACCAGAAACCTTGAAAGAATAAGCCATGCTAAAAATACTTGTATATTTGCTGAGAATAATCACCAGTCCCAAAGTAAGCTAACTAAATTTCATCAAATCATAGGAAATAAAAATGTTGACATTTTAATTAACCTTTAACGTGACTTGAAAACGTGTCAAATGGTAATAAATGACTTCAGTAAAGTTGATTCACTAGCATTTGACACAAGCAGTTTTATGTAAAGTGATTTGTATGTAAGATAAGCAAACCAGGAATTTATGTAAGTTATATTTTGATTGAAGAATACTTATTCAGTTTTAATTTTGTGTAGATTTCTATAACCATACCTTGCTTTATTCAATAGATCCTCATTACCTAGTTTATTCTATAAAAATAACTGAATTTGCACCAGCATAAATCTTAAATTCATGAGTAAGTGGTTTGCAATACATACGGTGTGTCAATATGTAGTGGTTTTTAGTCAATCTTTGTCAAACTTCATTAACTTACTGTGTCTGTGTCAGAAAAATGGAGGAAAATGCTGATGCCTATTCTTTTCATCACTTACACCTGAGAGAGAAGCAGCATATTTAAATAAGCTTTGCATGACTTATATAGTATATGAGAGAGAGAGAGAGAGAGAGAGAGAGAGAGAGAGAGAGAGAGAGAGAGAGAGAGAGAGTTAACAAAATTTTTTTTATTAGTATCATACTTAAGGTGACGCAACCCCAACTTTGAGCATGGGAAAATAATTTCCATTTGTTCATACACGAAACAAACCTTCGGTCTTAACATTAGGATTTACTAGCGCCAAGCTGGAAACCGGTAGAATTAAAATTACACTTGTGAGATCCAGGGACTAATGGCATCTATACCAGGTCACGGGGCATGTATACCCAGAATGCCCACGGCTACCTGTGACCCATCAGTTATTTTCCTACCGCCTTTAAGATAAGACGTGTTACTGTCTATCTCATTTAAAGCCGGTTTTTCAGTTTGCCCGTTCTTTATCCATTTCATTGATTTTTTTTTTTTTTTTTTTTTTTTTTTTTTTTTTTTTTTTTCATTCCTTTTCTTTCTCCAAGTGTGATCGGTGTGTGGTAAGAGTGTATACGTGGTATGATGGAGAATTTTGCCTCAACATCGGGATCGTCTACCGCTTCGAAGAGGAGACAAAGGAAATGCCCAGGAGTCAGTGGCTTCCCTTGTTCTAGGTTCCTAACCTCGGTGTCGACGGATCCTCATCCAACGTGTAGTAGGTGCAGGGAAAACGTATGTACGGTTTCTAATCCGTGTTCTGTTTGTCGCGGTTGGTCGGTGGAACAGTGGAAGAAGTTCTATGGGAAAAGCCAATACAAAAAGGAAAGGGGGTGAAAGTGACGCCATCTTTGGATGACCAAACCTTACCGGCTTCTTTTGTATCGGTAATAAACCAGGCTGCTCCATATGTTTCTCCACCTGCTTTTGAATTGTCTCATACCCCTTCGGTTTCTCCTAGCGGTTCTGTATCGGAAACGTCAGGAGGGGCCTTGGGTAATTTTATGAATAATTTGCACTCTCCTTTGTTCCCAGCAAGTAGAGGGGGAGATCCGCCATCTTTGTTCCAGGCTCCTGCTACGCAAGCGCATAGGTTAGATGGTACGTGGTCAGCGCTAGGCCTACCAGGCGTACCAACCTTGGATGGTCTGCTTGCGCATTATATGACGTCACGGTTCCAGCAGGGTCCGGCAGCGCTGAATGTTCCTCATCCCCCGGGCTTGCAATTTTTATGGGAATTAATGCCGCTGCTTCTCCATCCCACTCAGTATTTACAGCGATGCAGAACGTGGGAGGTAATTTGGCAGCAAACGTGCGGTTACCAGCAGAAACCTCTCAGTCTCTCCCTACGAGAGCGATGACGTCACAACATACGTCACACTCTGAGATGGCAGGCGTGATGACGTCACAGACCGATTCTCGGCCTTTTTCGCTGCACCCAGACGCTAATACGCCTTCTGATCCGTCAATGCAAACTGTAATGCAGAAGTTACAGGATATAGAGGAGAGAATGAATAAGAGAGACAAAAAGAAAAGTGTGATTCGCCTTCTTCGTCTTCTTCCTCTAGTTCGGCGTCATCGCTAAGTCCGATAACGTCACGGCGAGCGCCAGTCAAGCGTTGGAGGAGGATTCGGGAGTTCCTAGCGGATCCTCGGGCCAAGAGGAGAAGAATCAATTCTTCCTCTCCTTTGGACGAAGACTGTCATTTCCAAGTCAGCAAGAAGGTCGGAAAATCAGTGGCTATTAAGCACAAGGTTGCCAGACGAAGCCGTTTCGCGAGAGTCCGAACAAGCGAGAGAGGTGACGGCCGGCGAGCTAGCGGCCGAGGCGGAGTTGCCAGTTCGGATCGCAAAAACTGCGATACCTCTGGTAAAATCGACGTTGGCGGCGAAAGGTGCAGCAGAGGATGGAATGCAGGTCCCAGTTTCGCCCGTAAGGCCGTTCAAAATACGTACGGAGGACGATAAGGCTCCTATTAAAAGTACAAAAAATAGAGAGTTGGCAACCTCGGCGGATACGTTCGTGGAAGGCAGTGTCCGTCTGGATAGAAGGCCGAGGCCGGGCTTGCCGACGCTCGAAAACGTTGCCAATGCTAATAAAGACGAACTTACCTCTGTCTTAAGGGAGCCTTCATCTTGGAGATCTAGACGAGATTCTCGCTCTAGATCCGTGAGCAGAGAAAGAGTGAGACGTTCTCGTTCCCCTGCTGACTATCTGGGATCGAGCCAACAGCGGCCAGCAAAGATCAAAGAGGCCGCGGCCGTAGGGGCAGGCGGCCGTGGAATTCCGGGCCGTCTGTCAGAAGATAGAGGCGAGACAACATCTCTCGTGACGGAGAGTGGTACACTAGAGCCGGAGGAAGGAGAAAACCAGGAGTTTCTGGCTCGTAGCAGAGGTTATTGATTTGATTCGTCAATTCAATAGCCTTTCGGAGAAGACAGAAACACCGGCCAGTATGCTTCCTCCTGGAATTGACATGGCGTTTGGACTAAAGAGGGATACCAAGGTGTCGTATGAATTGCCTTGTTGTTCGAGTCATGCGGAATCGGTCTTGCAACACGTAAACGCAAAGATTGCAGGGAGGGATAATTCCTTAAGATCTAATAGATCATTTAAATTTATTCCCCCTCCAATGATAAAGCAAAGGAAATATTATACGACACCGAAGGTCCCTTTGCTGTCTAGACAAATGAACCCTAATGTTGTAAGGTTAAGGCCTGGATTAACCTTGGATCAGGTTAAAATGGAGTGCCCTTCGATGACGTACCAAGAGGCTGCCACGTTAGAAGCAACAGCTTCTTCTGTCTTTCAGGCTGCGTCCTGGTTAGACCTTTGGTCAACAGCAGTGGCGAAAATTGCATCCTCGGAAGCAACAAGGAAAGTAGTAGATGAACCATTGTTCATTAGATTACTACAGTCAGGGTCCAAGGCGATTGCGTACCTGACAAACGTAAGTGCCAATGTTTGGGCAAATATCCTGCTAATGAGGAGAGATGCAGCATTGGCTAGACTAAGCCGCAATGTGGATTTGGATTCCCTGTTAGCAATGAGGAATGGGGATATCTTGGAATCGCAACTACTGTTGCCAGAGGTCATACTGGAAGAAGCGATAGATAGAAGAAGGATGGACACTAACGATAGGTTGGTGCAACAGGCAGTTAGGAAAACCTCTAACAGTCAAACTATTCCTTTGGAGGGAAGACAACAGCAGATGTCTCGAAAGAAACCAGTGAGACATAGCATCCCTAATAGAGTCACAAGACCCTCTTCCCCAAAGAGGATAACTCATCGGCCCTTTCACAATAGAAACAACAGAGGAAGGGGCAATAGGGGAAGGGGGAGAGGCTCAAGAAGATAGGATGGGCGCCTCCCATCACTCGGCCACACCAGTGGGGGGTTGCCTGGCAAATCACTGGAAGGTGTGGCAGGAACTAGGGGCAGAGCAGTGGGTGGTGGATGTTCTCAGGATCGGGTATTTGATTCCGTTCGAGGTAACCCCGCCCCTGACAGATCAACCATTACCCACGTCACTTATGCCCACAAATCTCAGAAGGCCACTATTCTGCAGGACGAGGTGAAGAAGATGATGGAAAAAGGAGCTGTGCAACAAGTATGCAGTCCGACAAAAGGCTTCTACAGCAGGATTTTCCTGGTACCCAAAGCCAACGGGGAGTGGAGGACAGTAATAGACCTGTCAACGCTGAATCTGTTTATAAGGAAAACCAGTTTCAAGATGGAAACTCCGAAAACGGTTCTACAAGCAGTCAGAATCGGAGACTTTATGCTGACAGTCGATCTAAAGGACGCATACTTTCAGATACCAGTCCATCAGTCTTCAAGGAAATTTCTCCGCTTCAGTCTTGCAGGGAAGCTTTCGAGTTCAAGGTCCTGTGCTTCGGATTGACAACGTCTCCTCAAGTTTTTACAAGAGTGTTCACCCTCGTGTCGGCATGGGCGCACGCTCAGGGGATCAGGCTGATAAGATATCTGGACGATTGGCTGGTGATAGCAAAGTCCAGGGAGAAATTACTCAGGGACAGGGCGGCCCTCCTGCAGCTTTGTCACAGCCTAGGTATTGTGGTGAATCAGCAGAAGTCGCAGCTGGATCCAAGTCAACGTTTGGAATATCTGGGAATGGTGATAGACACAACACAAGCCAAAGTATTCCCGACAGACCAAAGAGTACAGAAATGCAAACAAGTGGTGAATGCCTTTCTGGGAAAGCAGACACAGCCAGCAAGACAGTGGCAGGTGGTGCTGGGAATCCTAACCTCCCTGGAGAAGCTAGTACCACAAGGAAGGCTACACCTTCGGTCCCTACAATGGAGGATGAAGGAGTTTTGGGTCACCAACAGTAGATCACCCGTACGAGCAAATTCCCTTGTCGGCAGAAGTGAGGAAAGACTTGCTGTGGTGGGTGGACGACGACAATCTGACAGTGGGTGTCCCCCTTCAACAATCCTCCCCAGACCTCTTGCTGTTCTCGGATGCATCACTAGAAGGCTGGGGAGCCCATATGGAGGAGTTGATGGTGTCAGCAAAATGGAGTTGCAAGGACAGAGAACTCCATATAAACGTGCTGGAGTTGAAAGCAGCTTTCCTGGCTCTACAAGAATTCAGGGAGAGAGTAAAGGGACACTCGGTGGTATTGATGTCAGACAACACCACAGTAGTAGCTTATATAAACAAGCAAGGAGGCCTAGTTTCTCGGCAGTTACATGTGATGACAGTTCAACTTCACCAGTGGGCTATAGAGAACCTGGTAGACATCAAGGCCAGGTATATTCCGGGAAAAAGAAACATAGTGGCCGACAAGTTGAGCCGCAGGGATCAGATTCTGGGAACGGAGTGGTCCCTACACCAACAGGTAGTGGACAGGATGCTCATGTTGTGGGAAGGACCGATCATAGACCTATTCGCAACCAGGTACAACAAAAAGTTGGAAGTGTATTGTTCAGTAGTCCCGGACGCAGAGGCAGCAGCAGAAGATGCGCTACAACACCCCTGGGACAATCTGGACGTGTACGCATTTCCTCCATTTTGTCTAATCCGTCAGGTTCTGAACAGGGTAATGCGGTCTCAGAACCTCAAGATGACCCTGGTAGCCCCGTTATGGCCGAAAGCAGAGTGGTTTCCAGACCTACTGGAACTCCTAGTAGATGTGCCAAGAGAGTTACCTCCATGGAGCAACCTTCTGTGTCAGCCTCACGTGGAGAGGTACCACCAGTCGGTGAAGTCCCTATCGCTTCACGGGTGGAGACTGTCAAGTATCTCCTCCGAGAGCGAGGGTTTTCGCAGAAAGCAGCAACTCAGATGGCAGGTAATATCAGAAAATCATCCGCGAC
This sequence comes from Macrobrachium nipponense, assembly GCF_015104395.2. NCBI lineage: Eukaryota > Metazoa > Arthropoda > Malacostraca > Decapoda > Palaemonidae > Macrobrachium > Macrobrachium nipponense. The sequence continues at coordinate 18,979,702 of NC_087215.1, read as the reverse complement.
AGTATACCAAGGGAAGTGGTCAGCATACTGTGATTGGTGTCGTAGGGGGAACGTGTCTCCACTCGGTACCACTATTCAGCAGTTAGCAGACTTTCTGATATATCTCAGAACAGAAAAACATATGTCTGTATCTGCAGTGAAGGGGTACAGGGCTGCTCTAGCCTCAGTCTTACGAATGAAAGGAGTGGACATATCGTCTTCATGGGAGTTGGCCATGCTGATGAGGAGCTTTGAACAGTCATGCCCACCAAAGGAGCTAAAAACCCAGATTGGGATCTGACCAAGGTACTGAGTAGTCTGACAAAACCCCCTTACGAACCACTAAGGCAGTCCACGGATAGGAGCCTGACCCTGAAGACAGTCTTCTTATTGGCCCTGGCTTCACCAAAGGGTGGGGAGCTACATGGCCTCTCATATCTCATAAAGCACTCGAGAGGTTGGAGATCAATGGTGTGTGAGTTTGTCCCAGAATTCGTGGCAAAGACCCAAAATCCAACAATAGTAGACGGCAGATTCGACTCCTTTACCATACCTTCCTTGGCAGACTTTGTAGACAACGACAAAGCTGAAATGCTCCTGTGCCCCGTCAGGGCACTAAGGGAGTACTTAAAGAGAACAAGGCACCTCAGGCCGGGGTGCCAGAGGTTGTTCGTAAGTACAGGACGGAACAAGAAGGAAGTGTCCAAGAATACAATATCATTTTGGCTAAGGGAGACAATCAGAAATGCTTATACTGCAGAAGACAGAGGGTCAGATAGCCAGGTGGGAGCTAGAGCTCATGACATCAGGGGTGTGAGTGCTTCCCTAGCATTTAAGAAGAACATGTCTGTGGATAAAATTCTGAAAGCTGGCGTGTGGAAGCGCCAAACAACTTTCACCTCATTTTATTTGAAAGATGTTGCCATAGATCCTTGGACACCTTTTCCTTGGGTCCAGTGGTGGCGGCCCAACAAGTGATATAGTTCATCCAGTGCCCCTGGCGGGTCAGTTTGCGTCTAGTCTAAGATGAAGGTATGAAAGTAGAATGAATGGGATGACTGGTCTTTTTTCTTTACTACTTTCTTCCTACTCCTTTAACTACGGGCAATATGAAGGAGAGTACCGTCATGTGCTGGAACGGACTAGATGCAGGTGAGATGGTCAGCCATACTGTGAAGCTATCTTAGCTGATGATATACTTTTCAGTAGCAACACACCCCTCTGGATAATAAGGAAAGAGGGGTGAAGGTGGATCCAGTCGCAAGGGACAAGAGTAAACAGTAGAATGGTATCTACACCCAGTGGGAGGAAACCAATAGATCCGCTTATATCTTTGGTACTAGGTTCATTGTCCATTCTCTAGAATTTCCCTATATATTCGGAAATGGATAAGGTGGCAAACTTCCAGTCAGTTGTAGAGACTTACCTCCCTCCAATAGTAAGTCTATCCTAATGTTAAGACCGAAGGTTTGTTTCGTGTATGAACAAATACCAAATTTGTAACTAATTTGTATTTTTCATAACTAACAAACCTGAGGTCTTAACATTAGGATTTACTAGCGCCAAGCTGGAAACCGGTAGAATTAAAATTACACTTGTGAGATCCAGGGACTAATGGCATCTATACCAGGTCACGGGGCATGTATACCCAGAATGCCCACGGCTACCTGTGACCCATCAGTTATATTTCTAACCCAGTTTAGACTGCTAGAGGGGTGGTTCGAGGTGGGCCTTTAACTGTTAAGACCTCAGGTTTGTTAGTTATGAAAAATACAAATTAGTTACAAATTTGGTATGTTTAGTGCTAAGCTTGCATGTTTTTGAGAAGTGCTTGCAGTCTGTGTGCATATTGATGGCTTAAGAATTCAGATGAATTGTATTATCACTCTTAGCTTTTGTACTGCCATGTTGCTTAGAGTTTAGTGTGTTTTCATGAACAATGAATTGCAGAAATGCCATTTAAATAGAGAACCAGGTGAAATCTGGTGTGCTCTTCTTAGATCTTCATGCACACAATTATAATGATTATAGGGTTGGTAAATTGAAGGTTTGTCTTGGAGTGCAGTCACTATTTAAGATGCTGAAATTCCTTTTCCAATAAAATAAGATTTTTTGTAGGTTTACTGGAAAGATCAGTTGAAAGAGGGAATCCTTGCTAACTTTATTCTTGCAGATGCATTCTTATTGTATTTTATAATCTTTTGATGTTAAAGATGTAGCACCAATTTGTGTGATTATTACTCTGGCTGCTTATTCTCATTCACTCACATCTCCCATATGCAACTTACCCAGCAGCAATCAGCTAGTGCTATTGAATTATGTTTTGTGCGACCATAAGGGGAGGCATGGGGTTTAGTCATCAGGCCATTTTCAATTGTGTTAATCCTTCAAGTGGGTATCATATGAGGTAAGTTTCTGTGCTTCAGATGTTAGGGTTGAGTTAATTATGAACATGTTTTGTTCACATTAATATATGATGGTGCTAACCACCAGAACATATTAAAGAGAAGGCAATAGTTACCAAAGCTTTAAAGAAAGAAATCGAGGCCTCTTAAGATGCTTAGTACTAAAATATGATAAATTTGCAGGCAGGGTAAAAAACTAACTAAACTGATAGAAATGTTTTCAGATCTTGATTGAAATTGAGGAAGGAATACTTCAAATTAAACTTTTACAGTCTTGATGACATCAGATGACATAAAAATTTTGTTTTTGAGAGCCCTATGATGTTAAATGACATGAACTGTGGAAAAAATATTTCAATATCAGGTAGCATCAGGATAGTGTTTGGAGGGTGGGCCGTTGAAACTAAATCATAGTTGAAAGGAAATCATAAAAAAATTGTCTTCTTTGTATTCTTGTTTCAGAATTTAGATCAAAATTGATGGTAAGAGTTTAAGAGTTTTTATTTTTACAGTTTTATTCACGTACTACATTATTTCATTTATATCTTGGTTTGCATATGATTAGAGTACTATATGGTCTACATATCTCTCTCTCTCTCTCTCTCTCTCTCTCTCTCTCTCTCTCTCTCTCTGAAATGTGGTGCTTATCAGTTTTAACATTTTCCTGTAAAAAAAATCAGTGGTGTTATTAATATTTTTTATAACCATACTGAAGGTTTTGGAGTTTTATTTGAAAATTCAGTTATACTTATAACCTCAGTGGTTTATTAATTCAGTGCTTCTAGTAAATCAGTTCCAGTGATGTTTTCTTTGCCCTTAAAAGAACAAAAGGAATTCCATTCATATGTATCAAGGCTTCTGTGCATTAATCCATAGCTGTGGATATGTTTATTATGAAAAAGAAAAATTAGGATCTTATGAGCATTATTTGTGTATGTACTGTATATACACAATTACATTCAGTTTTTTTTTGTGTAAAAAACCTTCATCCACTTTTATGTGAGATCCTCTGTTGCTGCTTGTTATGGTGAGTGAAAGGCTTGACTGTAATGTTGAGTGTGAATTCTACAAAGCATTTTCTACCAAGAAATTAATTTATCTGCCAGGATATTTGGAGATTTTGCCCTCTATTTTTTTCAGTTAATAGATATTTAATATATCAGCAATGGCTTTATTATATGTTCTTATACAAGATATATTGCATTAGCTTATTTTAGAGGCATAATAAGAAACAGTATGTACTATTAAAATATGGAAAATAAACTCAAGTTGTAAAAAGGCATGCAGATCTGGCAGACTTCTCTCTATATAACAAAGAATGAGCATGGGACTCGGGAGATGTGTCATGTACGATTCTTCAGTTCAAGTATGCATATCTGTACATAATCTGAGTACTGTTTTGTGAATGTTAGTGATCATTGGAGTGTTCTGAATACAGTATACAAGATATCTTGGAGCATGGGTTATTCAACTTAGTAAAGTTAATACCATTTTTAGTGCTTAGTAAAATTAATACCATTTTTAGTGTTTTATTAACAATAACTAGATACAGTGTCTATGCACCAGATTCAGATTACATGCACCAAGAATATGTTTCTGTACGAGAGCATTCTGCTCTTCCCAAAATGCAATTATTGTAGAAATGGGAGAGCTTCCTCTAGATGATCATACATCTAATGACAGTACTGTATGAATGGATAGGCCTTGAAGTGGAAGTCTGCAGTTCTTGAAGGCAAATTTGGATAATTCAAGACCTTTTGCTCCCAGTATTAACTAGATATTTGTTTAATTAATGTCTACTATAACAAACCTCCTCCTCCATCCACCTTAGGCACAGAGTAATGTATTCTATATATATGCACATACTATTTTCATAAAGCCAACAAACCAGGCAGTTTTGAGACCTATAACCTCATCTTTTTTATATTTGTGGGATTGGATCCCACCATCCTTATGAGTAATCTGTAGGGGTACCAGTTGCCCTTCTGCTCCATTTGCATTACTCTCTAACTTTGACTTTTCATCTGTTCCTTTTGGCTCTTTCAAGTGTTACAATTTTTAAGTTTTAAAAATCTTGCATTTTTGTGAGATTACCATACATTGATTATTAGTATTGTTAATCAGCGCTAAGATAAAATCTACAAACAAGTAATTCTGGTGAATTGCAGTTAACAAGATTATAGGAAGATATTTTAAAGCAGTTTATTGGATTTTAAAAATGAAATTGCATTTTATGACATAAAACTATGCAATCAGAATAAAAGATGAAAGCTAATTGTGGAAATTGTAAGGAAAATGTACGAAGAAGATTGAGGGCATTTGACAAATATTTTCATAGTCAAACATTGGCAGTAGGTATTTAATTCTCAATTCCAAACTTAGTTCTGAGGTCAGATTTATATACTTCAGGGTTCATGAACCCAAAGATGTAAACCCTTACTGCCTAGTACAGTAGTAACTGTAAATCTTAAAACTTTTGGTGGCCTTCTCTTGTGATCCAGTTTCTGTCGGTAGAGAATGCCGTACATATTAACTGTTCAGCATTTTTGTGTGAAAGAATCTGTGAGAAGATTATATAATTTTGTTTGTGAATTACTTACGCTATCCATTCATTAGCAGGTGAAATTGAAAGTTACACCACTATTTATTTATTAGCAAATGGTAACTAACACATTTTCTTAGTCAGGGATGGTCGGTACTAGCTAGTGTTTAGTAATCTATGTAGGAGAGGAAAAGTTATTAGATTTCTCACTAAAGTTGGCATCAGACCATAGCTGTATAACATTGATTAGGTATACGTATACTGAAAAAAACAAAACTGATGGGTATGGCATTTGTTTGTCTTTTAGTTATGGTAATTTGATGTAAATTTCAAAGGGTGTATCTTGTATTCAAGACAAAGAAGTTTTATTAATATTTCTAAACTCTCAACTTCAAAAAGCACTATACGAAAACATGGTATATTATTATTCTGCATGGTTAAAAGACTAGTATGTTAGAATTTTTAGCTAGTCCTGAAAATAAGGTTTTGTTCTTTATCTTATATATAGGGCAGTATACAAGTATGTACACCCCTCTAGTGTATGAACACCTTTGTTAGTTGAAGGGAATATGAAGAATATTTCAGAAATCCAAGTAACCTTTAAATTTCTAGATCTGCATTCCCTTAGAATAAGATTTTTTTCATTGTTGGAGGGCCCATAGCTATGAAATGTAATTTGTAATAACAGCATATGCTTTTGTGATATTGCTGACTGTCAGTGAAATTCTTGGTAGGTGTGATGACTAGAAAAATAGCTAGGATATTTTAGTTCTAGCTGTTCTAAGTAAGTATTGGCAACAGTAGTTTGTGGTTATGTTTTCATATCCAGCACTATAGGGAACTGTCATAGTTTTCGATACATTATTAAAAAATTATAAACTGCAGTTTAAAAAGTGATACTGTATTTAAAAAGTTAGAGTTTTTGAATGGTGAGAGCTTTCAAATTTTGTTTTTGTTTTACAAATATTAGCAGTTTTATTGATTGTTGAGTTGTTTAGTTTGTTTTAAATTATACAATTATTATAAACCGTAAATATTTGTTTTAAAAAATGAGAAATCATTGGTACTATACTGGAGTTTACCAAGCTGTAAAATACCACACATAAGAGTAGTCTAGTTAAATATTTCTCTTAAATTTGATATATATTCAAGTGACTGTTGAGGCCTGATGTGTGCATGGTACTTACTGCCAGCATGAATATCACCACAGTTAGAAATTAATTATTACTTTTTTATATCTCATTTGTGTGTTTGTTAAAAATTAATTGAAGAAAAGTGACCAGTACATGACCTTAACCAGAGTTGTTGTGCTGTTTTACCATTTTTATTAACTTATATTTTGTGTTATCTTTAGGATTGAAGAGTCCCTCTTGGCTCAGGTATAATTATAATAGGCATTGTAAGTAACTAACTGCTGTTGTTTTTACGTGTTCCAACATTCCCCATTATTACCCCATAGTAGAGTCTTCCGTTGACATCTCATCCTATTTTTTTTCGTTTTGTTTTTGTGCCCCGTAAATTCCCTGGGACGAATTTAGGCTGAGGTTGATGTAAGTACACCTTTCCCACCGTTCCCTTTGGGTGTTTGGTTTTTCTTCTGTAACTTAGATGTTTAAGCAGCAGGATATACTGTATATTCCTCTCTTTTTGTTTTTGTTTTTTTTTGTTTACTTCAGTATTTATATTATGTGGTGTGTTTCCTATCCCAGAGCCTTTTTAGAGACATTACTGTTGCTTGCCTTTGGTTGCTCAGACCCACTACTGTTTGATATATAGAAACTTGCTGTTGTTGACTTTATTTCTCTTCATGTTACTTAGACCTTGAAGTACTGTACGTCATAACTGTGTTGATTCTGAGAGAGTAAATGATTGTTAGTGTTCCAGCAGTTTTATGTCAGTAAGTACGTAAATAAGAAATACAGTTACTATAACTAAACTAATCACTATCAGTACTAGTGTATCATTTGACTGCTATTTGGGATAAATGTAAACTGTAGTTTTAATTAACGTTTGTAGCTATGTACAGAGCTCTTAACTGGTTTATAGTCAATGTAAAATTAGTTAGTTTCCTTGTACTGTACTTTTATACCATGGTGGTTATGTCAGGGTCTGTCCACCAACTTCACTTCAGCCAATTTCATTAATTGGCCTAATGCAGGTTTCAAAACCAGTGTAACTTCCATATATTATAGATGTTAAAACTAAGACTATACATGACAACTGCATATATTAGTAAAGGTATTGAATAAACGGGCTAGTTTTTACTTGATTGCTTGCCTTAGATTGCTGGCACTTCTATGTCCAGTTATCCTCAGCATGAGAGGGCATGGACAAAAGATGACTCTCACTTTCACTTCTGTTTCTTCTTGAAATGCTAAGATGCTGTGAGTGATTTATGGCATTTGTACTGATGGATTAAGGGGTTTGTTAAAATTGGTGACTCCTATATCCATTGAAGCCAAAGTAAATGAATGTCAATGAGTTGGTAAAAGTGTTTACCAGTCTATCAGTGGAGGATGAGAACAATCATCTGCAGTTTGAATATGTAATGTAAATTTGTAGAGTATCATATTTGCATGCAGTCTTAGATAAGCTCTTACTTCAAGCTGAGGAGATGGGAATAAGAGCGTGCGGCACTCACGAAGTCCTCAAGTGATGTAATGGGCTCATGTGAAATGCACTGCAGAGATGATGTACGGTACTCTGCTTTTGTACTTTAGAAGACAGTTGTATTACTCATTAGATGAGGATCTTTTAAGCTTTGGTGAACCCCTTTTATTCCTTTTTATTTTTATTTATTTATTTATTTTTTTTTTTGCATGCATGTTATCCGGTATGTTTGTGGTTAAGCGAAATTTGTTTTGCACCACTGGTAATTCACTATACCTGTAATGCAGCTTTTTATATATGTATATAAATTTCACATTTGCCTACCATTGTCAGATAAGTTTGATTTGATAGTCTTGGAGAAGATTAAAGACAAATTTATATTATTGCAATGTAATGTTTGTATTTATTTTGCAGGTTACTATCCATAGATGTTCAAGTAATACATAGGTGAAATGATCTTTTATTAATATTTAAGTACAGTATTTTGACTGTCATAGTAAATGGAAATGCAGAGATTTACATTTAAGAAGCTAGAATATATTTTCCTTTTCTCTAACAATTAAGTGTAGATTGACTTTTGTATAGTGATATTCTTAACCTCAAAATATATTTGTTACAGAACATTCATCATTGGTGTTGATGTTGAAGTAGTAATAGCAAAAACAACCTGTAGTTGTGCTTTAACAAAATACTGTACACAGTATTAAAAATAGAAAGTTTTTAGAACTTAAACAGCTTCTAATTTTAAGATAATTGATTTTGGAAGCTAGGCAGACTGTTGATTTCCTTTTTCTTAGTTTCCATGCAATTATGAGTCACGTATTGTTGTTTGGCAGAAGCTTAAATTTCAAGTCAGTGGGCCCTGTGGACTAGTTCCATATGAAAAGGGTTCATCTCTTGAGAATAATAATAATGAATAATTGTTATTACTATTATCAATTATTTAATTTCATTAAAAATTTTTTTGGCATCAGTGTAGTTTTAAGTTATAATAAGGTAATTTATTTTTTTTTAGTAATTCCTTTCCCTGTAGGGGGAAAGGTTGTGTAATAATTGCCCTGTAATATTTTCATAAGATAAAGGTGTAGACAGAAACATGAACATCTTCATTTTACTGATATAATATACATTCATTTATAAAAAGAATGAAATTTAAAATATGGCTGTTATTGTTAAACTATTGCAGTTCAGCACAGGATGGTCTCAATAAAAGTTGATGTACTGGGTTATTCAGCAGTTTCTGGTAGTATTTGTGGAGGTAGCACAGATGAAAATGATTTTATGGCCATAGGGATGGTTCCCAGGCACGCCATTGATTGGTGTGGCACCAGACAATCCGCAATGAGTACCAGAGAACCATCCCCTAATCCTTAAAACCACTTTCACACCTACCTACACCAATGAATACAATCAGACACTGCTTTATAATCCAGTACATCTCTATGTTGATACTATGTTGTACTGAACTTCAGGGGGTACATTAATGGCCTTATTTTAATTGTGATTGTTGTTAAACTTAATTATTAATAGTGCATTTATTAGTAAACTGAAGAAGTTTCCGATTGCTTTTATATCCACCTTTTTATGAAATGAATGTATGATATTTGTTACATGACATTGTCCGACAAGGAAAAGAATACTAGAAAATAGAAAATCTTACATATAAATGAAACTCCACTGACTGTCATAATTTTTAATGATAAAGTATTTAGAGGACTCATTCAGAAATATACTGTATATTATTACCTAAAGATAGATTTTAATTGCAGTGACATTTGTAACTAAATTGCCAGATATTTTGAAGTTTTACATTCTTCAAATTAGTTAGAAATGCTTTAGGTTGGTTTCATCCATCTGTGTACGGAATTACTTTCATAATTGGGGATATGTTTTAGTATATGAAACATACTTAACAAGATTAACTCAAGGTTCATCTCATCATTGACCTAACCCTTATTTCTTGTCATCATCATCTTCCATTGTAAGATGGCCTTACTACATATAATCTGCAGATATTCTCAGCTTAGTACAGCTTAGCTGGAAAGTATCCTCTTTCACCTAGACAGCCTCATAATGCCTGCTAGTCAACCATAACTTCACTAATTCTGTAAAAATTAGCAGCTTCTCTCTACCACCACGGTTAATTTCTTTATGTGCTCATGTTCCTTCATTGCTACAATATCCCTTCTGTCTGAGGGTGGGTGTATTGTTCCCTAAAGCTTACTTAACTGCATCTCATCCCTTCTTTGCCTCTTTTTCTTCAGACCTTGACTTTGTAATGGATGATGTAAACTTTTTTCATTTGCGAAGACACTGGTTATTTCAGTTGCAAAGGTTGATGCATGACAATTCTTGCAGTTCATTTAAGCGAGAATATTAGTAGAGTTTTACCAGAAGAGTTAAAAAAATATATATTTTGTTCATGAAACTTACCTGTCAGATATATATATAGCTGTATTTTCTGAAGTCCGACAGAAATTCAAAAACTTCCGGCACACACAGTGGTCGGCCAGGTGGTTAGTACCCATTCCCGCCGCTGGGAGGCGGGTATCAGGAACCAGTCCCATTTTCTATTCATAATTTTTCTGTCGCCGGTGCTGGAAACACCTGTTTTCAGTACCTCCGTCTTAGGATTTTGGAAACTTCATGGCCGCTAAATATCCTAATTGTCTTTTGATTTATTGACTTGGATTTGTGGCTAGGCATACGCTATCTTAAATTGTTTTGAATATGATTCATTTTTGTTTATCTGAATCTAGTTAGGCTAGTTTCAGAGGGTGTTGTCTGCTAAGATAGGGTGTGGCTACCGAAAGCTTCGGTAGTTCCGCACTCGATATGCACGAGGGCTATGTGTCTTGCTTCTTTGTTGAGATTTGTCATGTAAGGAGTGTGAGACTTTGTCTAATTCCATAAGGAAGACGTATGATTCATATGTACGCAATTAATCAGTAAACAAAGTCAGGGTAGGCTAACCTACCTGTAGACTATTTTGCCTAACCCTGTAGTATGGCCTACGGGCTATAAATATGTCTCGTGAGGTAATGCCCTTTACGTTATAGATTCCATCTGTATCTTGGAATCTAAGGTGCTCGCTCTCCTATCATTGTGGTGAAAAGTGCTACTTCTGTAGTTACTCCTAACCCTGTAATGTTGCCTTCGGGCCCTAAACAGTTTCTGTAGAGGGTATTGACCTTTCTCTGATACTCTATCGATTCGTAACTTAGAATCGAAAGTGCTGGCTTTGGAGAGCAAAAAGTGAAGTGGCTAAGTGCAGTGACAGTGCCCCTTGTGTAGTGGAGGGTGCGTCAGATCGGCCTTATTTCGCCTCTAGGCCGGGACCTCTGCTTGACTCCCAGGAACAGGGAGAGAGCATGTCGAAAGCCGAAGGAGGGTTACGAGGAACTCCCACCGATCTGACGTGCCTTCGGCAGACCTGAAGTTACTCCCAGGCTGCCAAAGTGCGTGCACGAATCCTGAAGGATTGCTTCTCGTCCTCCGAAGCGTCCTCCCTGCGCAGGGTTTGGAGCTTTCGGAAGGACTCGCGCCCTCTAAATAGAAGCTTTATAGAAGAGGACGTTTCACGTCCTCTCTCTCTCTCTCGTCATGCGTTGCAGTGAGAAGTAAGAAGGCGAACGTCGCCTGAACTCGTGTACGTCTTTCCACCGAGAAAAGGGAAAGCAAGTCATATTAGCAGGACGCTTTTGAGCGCGGACGTCCTAGCTTTGTTGCTGTGAGAATAAGAAGGCGTTCCCTCGCCCCGCGTATTCTCACACGATCAACCCTTCACCTGAGACTGCTTCGTGCAGTCGGTTTTCTCCGAGATGTCTAATGCTCTTCCCTGAAGGCAGTTTCGCTTGCATTGACGCCTGTCAGGAGCGTGACGCTTTTCTGCACGTTTTTTTTTGACGCTCGGCTTGGACGGGACGTTCGGATGGACGCCAGGCGCGCGCGCGGGTGCACGCCAAGCGCGCACCAGTAGACGCCGAGGCCGAGCGCACGCCAGTGGATACCGAGCGCGAGCGGCGCGCCCGAGAGTGCTCGCTGCTCGCCAGTGGACGCCGAGCGGGGGGCGCGCCGAGAGTGCTCGCTGCTCGCCAATGGACGCCGAGCGTGCTCGCTGCTAGTCAGTGGACGCCGAGCGCGCACGCCAGGTGTGTCGCCTGGCTGAACGTTTCTGTTGAAGTCTTCAAGCTGATTTGGGCCTAAAGATTTTTTACCTAACTTCGGTGATCCCTTCTACATCGCCTGCGAAGAATGTGAAGTAAGCAGTGCTTCGGAGGAAGCTTAAAGTGAAAAGGCAACTTCGTTTTCGAAACCCAGCAAGACCACGGGTTTCGTGAATTATAGAGGTCTTTGTCAGTAATATTGCTTTTCGTAAAGTCCAGGATTGGATGGAGTTATGGAAAGCTCAAGGAAAGATCTCTTTTGCTCTACCGCAGTCAAGACTTTGCGGTAAGGCAGCTATGGGATGTAAAAGCTCGACGTCCTGCACGTCAGGACTCTCGGCTACGTTCAGTAGGATTCTTGCAAAGGCACTCATCAAAAGGAGGAAAGCGCAAGACAGGACTTCCTTTGCCATACTGCCAATAAATTTTGATACGGGAGAGGAAGCTGGTTGGAGAGTTTCTTCCTCTTCCCAGGATAATTTTGCAAGCTTTTTAGCCCATCTGAAAGGGCTTTTCAGATGATAGATTTTGTTAGTTCCTAGTCGGATTACGCTGCCGAATTGAACATCGTCGTTCTACCTGTCGTAAGCCGTCTCTTAACAGGATTCTTGCCCCTTCCTCGTTTGAGACGGGAATCGAAAATAAAATGCTCGACTTCCTGGATTACGTTTTGTCAATTCAGTGAATTTCCCCCATTGACAATATACTATCGTTTTTTCAAGTAAGTGGGTATCCCCTCATTGACAAATTATCTCTTTGTCCCGTAAATGGGTTAGTTCTCATTGACAAACTTCTCATTAACTTTATATTGCGTAAGCGGATAAGGTCTTATTGACAAGATTCGGAAGAGCTCTCATTCATCATTCGCAGACTCGTACAAGAAATAGACTTGTAGACTACGTCAATGAACGCTTATGTCCAATAACATAAGAAGCTTGAGCTGTCCGCTTCAATTCTCTTGAGTTTTGTTTATGAAACTTGCCTGTCAGATATGTATGTAGCTGTATTTCCGAATTCAGCTATAGTATATATGTCTGCCAGGTAAGTATGAAAAAACTTTATTGCAATATAATATCATATTTTGCCTTGCGTTATTTTACTACTGGTTGGCTCAAGTCATATACGCTTGCTGTAGTTACCTCTTCGGATGGCAACCGAGAGGTCTATTGTCTATTAATTTAAGGATATTTAATCGTTACTCCCTGCAGCCTTCCAGGAGTTTCCGATTTATCTTTTACCGTTGTATGGTAGTGTTATGACGACACAAACGCATCTATATATTTAGCGTTTTCTGTTTCGCTTAAATATACCAGCTTGAGAGTCTCTTTATGCTAAAAATTACGGACATATTTCTTCGTAGAATAGGGTAGCTGGCAACCCAGGCATAAAGTTAAGAGACGACGATCGTAAGCTGCTGCTGTCACTGTCCTCTCCGCCAGTCCAAACGAGGCAGTACCAGCTCGTTCGCTGTCATGCGCTGTAGGTTACGTCTCTCTCTCCTGCGGGATTGACTGACTAACCGTATCTCTGTGCTGGCAGTTACGTCTCTCTCTCTCCTGCGGGATTGACTGACTAACTGTATCTCTGCCCTACAATCACGGACTTTAGCCTTAGATTGAGGGGATTTCTTACATGAATGAATAAACATTGCATTCGTTTTGCCTTACTATGTTCTCAGAGATATCTCTTACTCCTTTCGGTGCTCGTTACCGCACGGTATAGGACTACGAGGTCTACCGCAACATTTCACTATTTATGCTCTCCTGCTTAGGCAAAGCGCAGCCTTTTTAGGGAAGTAAACATACTGTTGTGAGGGAATGGATGAGCTTGCTGGGGACCATTTCCTTCCTAAAGAAGTTTGTTTCCCTGAATAGACTGCAATTCAGACCTCTACAGTTTTTTCCTACCGGGAAACTGAAATTTTATTAAAGATCTAGGAATGATTCTGAACATCTCTCGGTGCGTTAAGTATCACTTGAGGTGATAGAAAGAAGGTGCCGGACATCTGGAGAGGGTTTCAGATGTCCTGGATCATAATCTGAAAGAAGTGGAAGCAATTCTGTCGTCCCTCCAGTCCTGGAAACGAGTTTTTTGGAACCAGTGGTCCATATCAACTCTGATCTTCCACAGCTCTCTCATATCTTAGGAAGTATCTTCTCTCGGTCCCTGTTCGGGTTTACGAGAAAGAGCCTATTATAACAACAGACGTAGAATGTAACGATCCTCTAGAGGTTCGTTACAGGATTGCAAAAGTCCGTACGAATCGTCTCGATCGACGGCAGCAACTACTGACTTCCGAGTGGAATCTTTCTTTAGAAGGTATGTTGAGAGTTATGGAGACTTTAGGAACGTCCTTTCATACATCTCTTCGCTATGATATTGAACAGGGATGGATGTTTAGTCTCTTTTCCCCTTTTTCAAACGCTTAGGAAATGTAATAAGATGATTTATACCATCACAGGGAGCGACAATGACGCTAATCGCCCCATGTTGGCCTTCAGATCCTAGATTCACAGAGGTCACGTCCTTCCAAGGACCTTTTCCGAGAGTCGGTCTACTTTATCACGAAAGGTACCTATAACCTCTCCACTCTGAGTCTGACTACGTTCAGACTATCGAGATGTTGACAGCATAAGATTGCCGTCTTCCCTTTCCGTTTGAAGAATGGGATAAGCTGGCAGTCACAACTATTAAAGAATACGCAAATATGTTGTTGACGGCCTTTGGGCTCAGAGATTTGCTTCTGTCAAACAACAAAGCCCTTCACGATCTTTGAGTTCTGTGGAATCTCGAAACTCGCTCACCATCTACTTTTTGTCTCACCTGTTTTCTCGGAGTCAGACACTCGTGCGAGATCAGGAGACACATAGTAGCCCTGAGTTTCTTGTTGACGAAGTCGGTTGCGTTTACACACCCCCGATGATCGTTTAACATGAGACCAGGTTGGACTGTCAGGCATTCGTCCTTCGGGACTGAATCGCCTTTTTGCTCCTCGCTCCTTTCTCCTGGCACCAGAAGCTCGAGTCAGGAGTGGCTCAGGAGTTGATTCGCTAACGACGTTGGGTTGCGTTCATACCCCAAGGTTTGCTTAGCTTGAATCGCCCAGGCAGTCCAGACACTCATCCTTCAGCGAAGAATAGTGCCTTATGGTCTTCAGGGTACAGCCTTGCTGTCCTTGATGCGTCTGACTGGTCAACTGGTCGGTCACCTGACTTTAGTACAGACTGACTGACTGTGCATGTCCAGATCGAAGCTTTCAATATGGAACTTAGACATAGTCTGAAGTTCTTGATGTCAAAGCATTCGAACATCTCCTACCTGTTAACTTCTTGCACGTGATCAGGAAGGCCCTTTCTAACCACCCTAGATACGACAAAGAGGGTTAGTGAGGTTTTCAGCCATCGTCAGAAGTTTTGGCATTAGAGAACACAAGGCGGTGCGTTCTCTAAGCCTTCCGTTGTGGCCTAAGAATGGAAACCCGTCTTGTTCTTGGGCCAGGAGCTTGGAATCAAGGATGGCACAAGTTATTGGGCAGGAGCCAGAGAGAGTCCTGTGCCCTGTCAGGTCTCTCAAGTTTTATCTACATAAAACTCAAGAAAGTCGAAGTCGTACGGACAATCTGCAGTGTTCCGAAAAGACCAGACTTGCCCATATCGAAGAACACCCTGGCTTTATTGTTAAGGAGTTCTTTCAAAAAAAGCTCCTTCATTGTGTTGGCACAAAGATTTGAAATCTTTTGATTTGAATGCTCACGAGGTGAGGGCGCGGCCTCGGAAGCATTTCAACAGAGCATGGCACTCAGCAACATCCTGAGTACCATGTTTTAGCGAAGCAACTCTGTGTTCAATTCACACTCCCTGCGAGATGTGAAGATGGCATATGAGATCTGCTGCTCGCTAGGGCCATACGTGTCTGCAGACACAATCTTGGGGGCAAGTAGTACCACTCATCCTATCCTGTAGAAAATGGTTAGGAAGAGCTCTTAATTTAGTAGTTGAGTCGCCGACAACGGTGACTTCTTAACTCTTAAGCCTTAGTTAACACACCTTAACTTTGGCTAGGTTGGTCAGGTGGTGATATATATTTTTATATATATATTTATTTTACTTCTTAGCCCTCATGGTATGGTCAATATGGTCTAGTCACGTCGTGGTCTCGCCCCTGTTGACAGATCATCTGGAGTGCACCAGCTATATAGGTCTCTACCTCGCTGGCAACTCTAGTAGCACAAGCAGACTTACGTGGCAATAACCACGAAGCCAGCAATGCTAACAGGTGGAACCAAGATGTAAATCATCTGCATGCATTTGTTTCCCAAAATCCTTCTATTCTGTCCCTTCCCACCTCCAACGGTGGGATTCAGCTATATATATATCTGACAGGTAAGTTTCATGAACAAAATGATATTGTTATGATACAATAAAGTTTGTTCATACTTACCTGGCAGATATATATAATTAAGTACCCACCCACCTCCCCTCAGGGGACAGTGGAAATAAAAATTATGAATAGAAAATGGGACTGGTTCCTGATACCCGCCTCCCAGCGGCGGGAATGGGTACTAACCACCTGGCCGACCACTGTGTGTGCCGGAAGTTTTTGAATTTCTGTCGGACTTCAGAAAATACAGCTATATATATATCTGCCAGGTAAGTATGAACAAACTTTATTGTATCATAACAATATCATATTTTAATGAATGGCAAGTTTGAAAGGTCAAGTGATTTTTATATATTTTTTCAAAAGGGAATTTGAATGCTGCAGTAAGTTAAATTTCTAAAGATTATTAATGTTCTAGCATAAGATGACCTCATATACATGACTTTTGTTATGGGGTTGATTAATACTAAAGCGAGTTATAATGTAATTTAGGTGTAGCTCTATCACCTAGCCAAGTAAAAGAAACAGGGCTATATTTGAAGGAAAACTTAATTAAAAAAGAAAAAGCTACATTGAAAAGAACGGTACAATATCCTGTTTAAACTTCATATTTTAAGGATAAAACCAAATAATATTTTAAGGGTAAAACCAAATAATTCTTATGAAAAGAATGGCGTGTAAAGAATCTGTTTTAGAAAATTGTTTCTACTCGTCATAAAATAACTTACTAGAGGGAGAATTAATGCAGTTGTGGTTGAACATTCAGGCAGTATTTGTAAGATAAAGTACACTATATTATAGAGGTGTAAAAATGGTGGTAACAGTTCTTTGTAATGGGATGGTCTGAGCATTCATTTAATATGTACTAGATTGAAATAGTAGATGTAAATCATTAATATAGTATGTTAAACTTGTGTTGAATCCATGTGATTGCAGTGAATTTGGAAAATGAAGGGTCAGACAAGAGTGAATATACTGTAATTGTAAATCACTAAAAATTCTCCAAAAGTGAGTGTATTTCATATTTAGTCAATTAAAGACATTGAGAAACTATTTGCACAGTAGCAATAGTAATCAACTTAATAGAAATCAGTCTAACAAAATTTTGCTTCTTGTGCCCTATCTCTGTGACCCAGTCTGTAATAGTTGATGATTTAGTAAACCTGAAAGAAATGAGACATCACAGTAGAAGTCAGATTTTGACTTTTTCCAGGACTAAACTGGTTCTAAGTAATAATAATAATAATAAAAAAAATCCGGACACCAACCCTGTCAGTTCTTGATATGTTTTATTGGTTGCTTATAATAAATTTTTACTAGCTAATGTAAATGCCATCGCTATCAAAATTACTAAGTGCATTCTAATTATAAAATGAAATGCCCAAACAGTTATGCAACTGCCACATCCTACAATATTCAGACAAAGAACATTACAGCCAATTCATCAATACTCCAAGTTTCTAACATTTTTTGTTAGTCAACTGTAAGATCTACATAAGTTTGGGTAGGGTCACCATAGAATGTCATTTATAAACGAGTTTGGGCATAGGGTAGAAACCTCATCATAGACATTAGATAGGAAACCAATGCACTAGGATGTTTATGAACAATATCGCTGTTATTCACATTAGTTTAAGGAGAGTTAGGGTGAATTAAATTTTTCCTTCATTAATTTTCAAAACTTTTTATTTTGTATTGACCTCTAGTATAGTATAGGTAATTTTTTTTTTACTTTCACTTTTGGAAGCATATGTATACTGTACATAATTCTTGGAAGCTTTTGCTTTTCTGTAGTATTAATTTCATGTTTGGTTAAAATATGCTGTAGACAGTTGTTACAAAGTATCACAGACAGAAAGTAATGTGTGTAGTGGAGTAATTATAAATTATTTTATTTATGTAGCTTAAATCTGTGGTGAAATATTATTGTCCCAAAGAGCACCAAAAGTTATTTTGTTGTTTTTCTTTTAAGAATTTCCATGTTTATGTTAATGTAAAGTGAATTTGATTTTGATCTTATAGCTATTTTTACTTGAATCTTTTTAAAGTTTTATCATTTTTATTAAGACCAAGTCTTCATATTCATAGCAGTATTATTTTTGTGAGTTATGAGCTATTTGTATTTGCTGTAGATGTGATGAACTATACTTTTGGTGGCAGGTGGCTTCCCAGATCATGAAATTTCTCATCGACAATTTTGGGGTGAGCAACCTTTTTGGCCGCTCCAACTACGAATACTATGCTCGAATCACTGGCCGGATACTCAAAGTAGAAGAGGACTGGATATTTGCATTCAGATACCCACCTGATAGCCTAGTGGCACGTAAGTTCAGTGACGTACTTTTGTTCTGTATTATTAACTACTGTACGTATTGGCATGATTGTTGTGGCACAGTTATTGATGATTTTTTATCGTACGTGACTTTCTCTTGGCTCTTTATAGACTTGATATTTGGTTTATGAATAGTTTATATTTATATACTGTGCAATACATTTTAAAGTTTCCTTGTGCTTGTAGTAGTTTTCTCTTGTGGTGGAAAAATGCTCCCTGACAATAATGGGACAGCCCAGGTTTTATTTGGTCTTGTAATTTTATGAAATTATTCTGTCCATGTTTCACCAAGCTTTTGGCTAAGAAATGTTCTCTTATTAACATCTGTATCTTGGGCAGTTGTGTAGAGTTGGTAGACACTTGTTTTGCCTGTCTCCTAAAGGTAATATTTGTCTAAAGGTTATAAGAAAGCTTTTAGTACTATTGACATCGATTTGCTATAGCAGTGAAGACATTGTTTCATAAGCTATTTGAATCGTTCTTTAAATTTCTTAGACAAAGGGAGATTCATGAAAATAAGTTACACACATTTAGTGGTGTTGTTTATCATTATTTGTCACATGTGATAAGTGGTTTGTCATGATTTTTTTTTTTAGTTTTTTCTAGGTATTCTGGTATTGTTAATCATTTTAGATAGGAGCTTTATTTATGGTTATAAGTTGATTAGTAAAGACTGTGTGCTCTTACTCTTTTCTGTAATTAGAATTTAATTACATTAATGCATTGGGATTTTTTTGGGAAAGGAAATTAAGTTTTGATCTTGATACTATCATCCATGATATTAGAGTTGACAAAGGCAGCCTTGTTGGATAGAATTAAAATTAAAACAAAAGTATGCATTTTACTAAAGGTAATTTTGCCTTAGAGGAATTGAACTGTTAGTTGCAAGGTTGATAGAGACTTTATCAATATACGTACTAGTTTTCATTTAACAACGCAGAGGTGTGATACATGTTCTACTTAGAAAAATTCTATAAAATTAAGTGCATGAACATGAAGCATATGGCTGTTGAATAGATCATGTATAATTCTAATGTTTAGACAAATATTTGGCATTATCGTAATGCGTTTATGTGAAAATCATAGATTAAAATTTTATAATGTGATACATTTGTCAACGTGTCCATGCTTTTCACGTCACTAGAAATTGGTATTTAGTAGCTGCATCACGTGAAAGGCCTTTTCATGAAGTTGTAATTGGAAAGTTCTCTAACATAAATTCAAGAGGAACTTGATACCCAACTTGGCCTACTTGATTTGTGTTAATTTTTTCTTGCCACCAAGTTTCTGAGAAATAAAAGTAAATAAAATGTAACAAAATCAGGCAAGGTAATGCACAAGTAGAAAAAAGTGAACATGGATAATAATAAAAAAAAAAAAAAAGTTGAAAATATATACCTTGAAAGCAGTTTTGTGAATGAGGTAAGCTAATGCATAGTATATGAAACATAAGAGGTTGGGATCCTAAGTGTGTCCCAGCTTACATTGTTTATAGCCAGTCATTCAAAGGTCTAGTAGAGTGAATAGCTCCATCATGATGAATAATAATAATGTTTAATTTGTATCTGGTAAAATAATCAGCAACATCTGGATGAGCTTTTAAAACTGTCTACTCAATTGAATTGCAGTTGGTGACCACATTAAGTTTATAGAAGCTTTTGACCCTTTTCTCTAGGTTAATTTTTGTAGTGAAGTTTGGTTGAAAGTGATTTTGCTTCATTTCTATTATAGTAAGTATTCACTTTTATGGGAAATAGAGATTAGCTTGTTGGTTGTTCTTCCTTTCACCACTTGGTTTCTTCATTATTGTAGAGGAAAAGGACTGCAACTATATGCTTGCAAGTAGTACATACAAATCTTAATGTTCAAGTAGATTTATTAAGGATAATAGTTTTAACATGCATAATACTGCCGTTGGTTGTGGAGTACTGAATTTGCTTCTCATTACTGTCTCGATGATTTAATTCAATAGTTCCTTTTCCATCAGGCCAACTGTCTCTTGAAGCTGAAAAAACTTGGCTTCAGTATGAATCGGAGCGGTGGGGTCTGAAGTTCAACCTTGAAGGTATAGCTCTGTTCATGAATGAGCCTCTGGTATTGATGATAACTGCCTTTAGCTGTCAATGTAGCATTTAGCTGTTGTTATGATCATAATTAGATGTTGGAAGGGGCTTTTTAAATGTAGTGTTGCTTACTGGTTAGCATCTGCGTTATTACCAGTTTGTTTCATTTGTTGTCATAGCAGCGCATGAGCGGATTCTTGTATAAATTTAGTGATGATATCGTCCCAGTCATGTAAGTGGGATCATGTTTGTAGGTACGTATACCTTAGTTGGTAATCTCATAAGAGCTGAGCATAAAAGTATGGCGTAGCTTAAAGTGTGTCCTTTTTCCCAATGAACTTCCAACATATTACTGGATTTTTTGAGGATCCTAAGTTAAAATTAAGTGGCCTGCAGACTGATAATTGTAGGTAACTAGGGCATACTCATTCATCCTGTCATGTCAAAACTCACCATACTATCATAGCTTCTGCTTAGACTGTAGACATAATTTTCATGAATAGTTTGAAGCTTTTTCTGCAAGCAAATGCTTCCTTCAAATGGATTTCTTTTCTTCCCAACTCTTGAGTGTTAAAAGGACTTGAAATTTTGCAGTGATAAATACAGTAAGTTCTTATGTATTACTTATTGATAAACTAATAAAAAAAACATAAGCTCCATCTGCCTGTGTTGTGCATTTTCCTAAATTTGATGTTTGGTTTGTTTTGAAATTTTGTCTGTTGAGTAGTTAACTAGTTGAAGTTGGATTGATAAGTAAGTTTGTCTTTGTATATTGTTCTGAATTCTTGCATGTATGTATGTTTGTGTTTGTAATACAGGATATTTTCATAATAACATTTTATTCAGCATTTATATGCAAGGGTGCTGGGAGTCTTTATTTTAAATTAGGGCTATTTTTGGTGAAAAAAGGAGTTCCAGATAACTACGTGATTCATTGCTTGTTTTTTGGAATAGGGTTTTTTTTTTTTTTAGTTCTTAAATATAGCCACAAATTTAATGTTTTTCATCATTTGTTTTTAATGAGCACAGGAATTATGATGGAGTAAGTACAATCCAAAATTTTTTTTTTTTTCAAAATTTATATTAAAAAATCTCATAAGTGCTCAAAATATGCTTAATTGAAACTTGATGCCTCACAGAGAATGGTAGTAGTTCCCCGTTGAGCGAGTGGATTTCGCGGTGGTCTAAAGTTTGATTCTCTGCTCGGCCAACACGGAACCAGAGGAATTTATTTCTGCTGATAGAAATTAATTTCTTGATGTAATGTGGTTCGGATCCCACAATAAAATGTAGGTCCCGCTGCTAGGTAACCAATTGGTTCCTAGCCACATAAAAATATCTAATCCTTCATGCCAGCCCTAGGAGAGCTGTTAATCAGCTCAGTGGTCTGGCAAAACTAAGATATACTTAACAGAGAATGGAAGTAGTGTTTTGATAACAAATTCTCTGGTAATGAATATGAATTTGGAGGATACTTTTAAGTCTTTGGCAAGGGTAATGAGGAAATAAACTTTATCATGGAATTCATTAAATGTTCAGTGCTAAACAACAAAGTGGTTAACATTTTTTTCTTATGTAGCAAGAATATGCCGTTATTATTAAAATAAAATAGAAGAATATTACAATAAAATGTAAATTTGTTCATATACGAAACAAACCTTCGGTCTTAACATTAGGATTTACTAGCGCCAAGCTGGAAACCGGTAGAATTAAAATTACACTTGTGAGATCCAGGGACTAATGACAAAGCTGAGATGCTCCTGTGCCCCGTCAGGGCACTAAGGGAGTACTTAAAGAGAACAAGGCACCTCAGGCCGGGGTGCCGGAGGTTGTTCGTAAGTACAGGATGGAACAAGAAGGAAGTGTCCAGGAATACAATATCGTTTTGGCTAAGGGAGACGATCAGAGATGCTTATACGGCAGAAGACAGAGGGTCAGATAGCCAATTGGGAGCTAGAGCTCATGACATCAGGGGCGTGAGTGCTTCCCTGGCATTTAAGAAGAACATGTCTGTGGATAGAATTCTGAAAGCTGGTGTGTGGAAATGCCAAACAACTTTCACCTCATTTTATTTGAAAGATGTTGCCCATAGATCCTTGGACACCTTTTCCTTGGGTCCAGTGGTGGCGGCCCAACAAGTGATATAGTTCATCCAGTGCCCCTGGCGGGTCAGTTTGCGTCTAGTCTAAGATGAAGGTATGAAAGTAGAATGAATGGGATGACTGGTCTTTTTTCTTTACTACTTTCTTCCTACTCCTTTAACTACGGGCAATATGAAGGAGAGTACCGTCATGTGCTGGAACGGACTAGATGCAGGTGAGGTGGTCAGCCATACTGTGAAGCTATCTTAGGTGATGATATACTTTTCAGTAGCAACACACCCCTCTGGATAATAGGGAAAAGAGGGGTGAAGGTGGCAGTTGCAAGGGACAAGAGTAAACAGTAGAATGGTATCTACACCCAGTGGGGGAAAACCAATAGATCCGCTTATATCTTTGGTCCTAGGTTCATTGTCCATTCTCTTAGAATTTCCCTATATATTTGGAAACGGATAAGGTGGCAAACTCCCAGTCAGTTGTAGAGACTTACCTCCCTCCAATAGTAAGTCTATCCTAATGTTAAGACCGAAGGTTTGTTTCGTATATGAACAAATACCAAATTTGTATTTTTCATAACTAACAAACCTGAGGTCTTAACAGGTAAAGGCCCACCTCGAACCACCCCTCTAGCAGTCTAAACTGGGTTAGAAATATACTGGTGGGTCACAGGTAGCCGTGGGCATTCTGGGTATACATGCCCCGTGACCTGGTATAGATGCCATTAGTCCCTGGATCTCATAAGTGTAATTTTAATTCTACCGGTTTCCAGCTTGGCGCTAGTAAATCAATGTTAAGACCTCAGGTTTGTTAGTTATGAAAAATACAAATTAGTTACAAATTTGGTATTTTTGCCCTCCGACGTGGCCTTTTTCAAACTAAAGAGAAATGTCATGGGCAGGGCAAAAGATCATTTTGTCTATGACAACTTGTTTTAAGTTTTTGTACTTCGATGATTATCTTGAGAAGAAGTGAGTGCTTAAGCATTATGAGGAATTATTTTGATGCATTGTAAATTCTCTTATCTTACATGGTATAGACTATATTAGTAGGCACAACTGACTGTTCATCAGGAACACTTATTTCCTGATTCTGAGCATCTTGGAGTTACTTGATACACTGCTTTTTTTTTTATTATTATTATTTTTTTTTTTTGCAGTACATACTTATGCATTTTAAGGCAGCCTAGAAGTTTCCTAGCTCAATGAAAATCATTTCCTTATTCTAAGTGTTCCTGTTACCTGTTAAGACCATTTTTCAATGGTGTCCTGTTCAGCTATCATTGATGACCTTTATTTAAGCGGGTAATATAGTTTGTCACCTCAAGACTTACACTTGCAAAATTAGCGAATACAAACCCATTGCCTGATATCAGTGGCCACATTTTGTAGAGGTGCCACAATGCCACACTTTTCAGTACCAGAGAGCTATTATACCTCTACTGTAAAACTCTTGAACATGTCATCTTTGATAGAATTGTAGCTTCCTGTTCAACATCTACAGAGATGACAATTTAATACAGTGACCCATTGTGTGTTCCCACTAATAGGGACAAGGGTTACAAATACTATGGTCAAAATACTAGACCAACTCTGACTACCCACTAACTTAATAAATAATTAAATAAAAAGAATTTGCCATATTGCTTTTTTTTTTTATAAAGTGTACATTAGACAAACAAATGAATTTAGGAAGCAAAGTGTCTCATCCAAACTACATGTTAAAAAGTAACTATATTTGAATATAAGAAGTCATGTAGGTAGTCTATATAATTATGTATGAATGTGTATAATTATAATGCTTCTGTTACAAGTAGCAAGAAAATATAGACAGTGTTTAATGTTTGAAAATAAAAACACAATTGTTGAATGGTTGTGTGTACAAGTAACAAAAAATAAAACACAACAAATACACTAACCAGAAAACCTGAATGGGGTTTGCACAATTTAAGTGTGATGTTACTACACATGTTGACCAAACTTTCCTGGTACTTACATATTTTGAGCATCTTTTTTGTATGTACATCCACCCAATGTGAGCTCATGTTCATACTGTTGGATGATTTGTGTGCTGTTAGCATTTGCAAATACTTGTTCACACTTACCTAAGCAAACTGCAGATAAATGGTACTATATTACTGCAATGCCTAAAATCTCATAATTATACTTTTGTTGGGATGTAGTATTTTCCTTCTGTTGGATGTCGGTACAAACTTTTTACCTCTAATCTCTTGATAGTATTTTACTGAACTTTGTAATAACTTGGCTTTTCAGAAGATTGGCCATCTGTCTCAGTCAGTTTGCACATACCATTATTTTTCATTGTGTAATTTGCCATAATATAGAATAATGATTTTCACTCTCCATAGAATTGATTTTACTTATGACATTAACCATTCCTTCTCACTAAAATTAGCATCGACTGGGATCGTTCATATTTCTCAAAATCATATTGTCAAAAGATTTTGTTAGGTTATTTACTTCTGAAAAAGACAGTCATGTCTCCATGAGCATTTCATTAAATCATAAGCCAGGGAGTTGGTTAGGGTTTTGGTAGGGAAGATCAGTTATTGCTGTAGCAGTACTTTCAGACTGCTTGTTTAAATTCATGTATACTATTCATTTTGGATGGCATCAGCATCTTGAGTCTACTGAGGTATCATAAAGTCATAGCCTTGGTAGACAGCATTTTTATCATGGATTTTAAAGTTGGATAAAAGTAGATGGGGAAAACCATATTTATGATATGTGCACCTAAGAGTAAATTCAATTTTTTTTCACAAGGAGTTGGAGGCCTTTCAGAGAGAGGACACATGAATAATTCTGGTGTTTACTATTAATTTTGGTTTTATGGAAATCACGTATTATTATGTATTAAGTGATACTGAAGTTAGGCAAGACTTTTTTCAGTCAGGTTGTTTTACTGAATTTTGCAGCTGTTTCCTTTTGGAGAGATCATAAAAAACTGCCAAAGTAAAAGTTTATTTGGAAAAATGGCGTGGATTTTCAACCCTTTTTCATTCATTCGATTTACTCATTTCAGCCATGTCAGGACAGGAAGAATCACAGTCAACACCAGCCCTAATACATATTCCTGAAAGCAGTAGTGGAGTTCCACTGGTAGGAGGAGAGAGCGACGAAATGGGGGCTGTAGGTGGAGGAGGAGGAGGACCCACAAGTGGTGTACCCGAAAACAACTTGCGAGAATCTTGCACTAGGCTCTCTATCTCACTAGAGGAGAATGGCTTGTATAAGGTATGTTTCATTTTCCTTTAATATATGTTCTACAGAATACAATTTCCTTGGTTAAAGTTGAGGCCAATTTAAGAACATTGGTGTTTTTATATTTATTGAGGCTTGAAACCATAAGGTTTTGGAGAAAAAGAAATATTGAAAAGGTGAGCATATTCTTTTTTGTCATGCCAACTTATTGTAATTGAAATAATCATGTGACGTAAAACTATCCAAAACATGATAGTCATTAGAAATATGCATTGTTACTTGCATAGCATAAAATGAGGAAAGAATTGCCAGTGATGTGTCTGTAAATGTATTACTAAGTACCTGAGCATAGAAAGTGGGGCAGTTTGAAAATTATTTGCATGTACTTTAATAATTTCATGTTTAATGTATGACACTTACCTGGCAGGTATATATATAGCTATATTCTCTGTTCCACCTGGCAGAAATTTTCAAAACTCGCGGCAAACGCTAGTAACCTATTAGTAGTTCAGGCAACCACCACCCCGTTACCGTGGCGCTAGCGCTAGGAACCGTTCCCAATTGGGCCAGATTTTCTCTGCCAGCCGAACCGGCAACATTGTTGGTGGTTCCCTGCTAGGATTTTCATTCTCGTTGCTGACTTTTCATGGATTTTTGGTATTGTACTCGGAAACGTTAGCTTGGCATTCGCTTTGGATTGTTCTTTAAAGATGTCTGATACTGGGAGTATGTTTAGAGTGTGTGTAAAAGAGGGGTGTAAGGTAAGATTGCCGAAAGCTTCGGTCGACCCTCATACCATTTGTAAGAAGTGTAGGGAGAATGTGTGTACTTGGGAGAATAGATGCATTGAATGTGAGAATTTATCAGAGAAGGAATGGAAGATATTTATGAAATATGTTGAGAGACTTGAGAAAGATCGTGTAAGGAGATCTGTTTCTCGTAGTGAGAAGTCAAATTCTTCTAGTAAAAGGAGTGAATGTATTTCCTCTCCAGCTCCTTCTAATGTAGAGTTGGTAGTTCCTTCTCCCCAGGTATCTCCTGCGCCCGCTGCTGTATCGGAGGAGGCGAACGATACAAATATTGTGAAGGTGTTCGCTGCCCTTGCGTCCATGGGCGACCAGATACAGCGACTTACAGATAGAGTTAGTGCTTTCGATGTCAGTGAAAGTGTAGTGGAGGGGGCGTCTGATCGTCTCTCTCGTGCTCCTAGACCTAGACCTCTGTCAAGCTCCCAGACCCAAGGGAGAAGGCATGTCGACAGTCGAAGGGAGGCGAGAGAGGTTTTGTCACGGTCAGGCGTCCCTTCGAACAGTCCTGTTGCAAGTTCCCAGGCTGTTGCAGTTCGCCACAGAAAAGGCGTAACTGGGAAGTGTGCGTCCTCGGAAGGTTCGACTTCCGAGCGAGAACGTCGGTATGCAGTGGTGTCTCGCCCCCTCAAGAGGACTTTCAGGACATCAACTGCTCTCGAGAGACATGCTCAAGATCGTGAGGCTTGGAGTAGTCCTGAGGTGTTGTCCTCCTCGGAAGACGGGGACGCAGTTCCGATCAAGAGGAAAAGGATTTTTCGTGCTAGAGAGGACTCAGGGCGCACTGGCGCTATACGTCCTTCTCGGCCTGGTATTTCGATGGGAGAATCTCCTCCATCTTCTTGTGTATCTTCCCCTCGTCTTTCTCCGTCGGGTAGAGTACAAGATCGCTCTCCGTTAGGTCGCAGTCCCGCTCGTAATCCTCCTCCTTCGTCGTCTACCATTCAGGAGGATAGTACGAAGGGTTTCTTAAGGGAAATGCAGTCCAAGCTGGCAGTTCTGGTGAAGTCTTGGGATGCGCCTGAGCAAGCATCTTCGAGGCGTAAGGACGATTTCCTTCCCATTAAGTCTTCTAAAAGGGAAGACAAGGACGCGTTCGCCGAGGACTCAAGGCGCACTGGCACTAGGAGGACAAGCGATCGCTTGGTTTTGCAGGACGCAGAACACAGGAAGAAAATAGTTTCGGAAGAAGCAGGACGCAAACATCAGGACGCGGGACCAATTGTGGACGCAGGACGCAGGCGACAGGAAGCAGGCGTGTCTACGATGGACGCAGGACGCAGGCGGCAGGACATCGAGAGGCGGCAGGACGCCGACTCCTCGGTAGCCGCAGGACGCAGGCGGCAGGACGCTATTCCGTCAACGAAGCGTCAACACGACAATGATTTACAAGACATTTCTTCAGCAGAAGAGGAATTGGAATTAATTGAGGAAAAGAATACGGAACCTTCTTCAGATTATAAGGTTCTGACTTCACGTCTTATTGCTATTTTTGAGGGGGAATTTAAACCGACAGCTCCTTTATCCCCCTTATCACAGTTTTCCAAGACTAGGACTCCAAAGAAGTCCTCTTTCCTTAAAATGACGATGTCAATTTCGGCGAAGAAGGCCCTTCAACGTGTGAATGACTGGATGAAGGATAAGAAAGAAGCGGGAAAATACTCTTTTGTTTTTCCACCAGCTAAGTTAGCATCTAAATCAGGAGTATGGTACGCTACTGGAGAAAGTCTAGGCCTGGGAGTACCTGCCTCCTCCCAGGGGGACTTCTCCAGTATAGTAGACAGCTCACGCAGACAGGCGTTACAGTCTGCTAAGGTCTGGTGGACGTCTTCAGAGTTTGACCATCTTTTTAAAGGGATTTTTAGGACTTTTGAAGTCTTCAATTTCCTGGATTGGTCTTTGGGAGCACTAGCGAACTCCCTAGAAGAAGAGGATTCGCAGGATTTAGAAACAGCTAAGAGCATTATGTCCTGCATGGACAAGGCTCTGAGAGACGGAACGAATGAACTGGCCTCGTTATTCACAGCAGGAGTACTTAAGAAGAGATCGCTGTTGTGTTCTTTCGCTTCAAAAGGAGTTTCTAACTCTCAGAAATCGGAGTTGCTGTTCTCTCCTCTTTCGAAACAGCTGTTTCCTTCAGAGGTGATTAGGGATATAGCTCTCTCCCTTTCTCAGAAGGCCACTCAAGATCTTCTCTCGTCTTCAGTTAAGAAGTTCTTACCACCCAAGTTGGTGAAGAAGACTCCAAAGGATACTAGGCCTTCGCAACAGCCCTTTCGAGGAAGAACATTCGCTCGACCCGCCTTTAGGGGTAAGAGAGTACCCACTAAAAGAGGAGCCAAGACCCCCTCTAAAGAATGAAAACTCAGTCCTCCAGACTTCAAGGTTTTTGGGAAGTTTGGCAGAATATGAAGGCAGATCCCTGGGCTGTCAACGTAGCTGGTTGCAAAGTCCTCGGGAGGTTGGAGGCCAGTTCTGGACGTAAGTCAACTGAATCTTTTCGTAGAAAAGACCAAGTTCACTATGGAGACGAACGATTCAGTACTGGCAGCGGTACGTCCAGGGGACTGGATGGCGACCCTGGACTTACAAGACGCATACTTTCATATTCCGATTCATCCAGGAAGCAGGAAGTATCTAAGGTTTGTGATTCAGGACAGGGTCTTTCAGTTCAAGGCCCTATGCTTCGGCCTTTGCACAGCCCCTCAAGTGTTCACGAGGATGATGTCCAATGTGGCGAGATGGTTACATTTAAGAGGGATCAGAGTGTCTTTTTATCTGGACGACTGGTTGATAAGATCCCAATCAAGAAGTCAATGTCTGGAGGACTTGAGTCAAACATTGGACTTAGCAAATTTGACTTAGCAAATTTGACTTGAGTCAAACATTGGACTTAGTAAACATGGGAAAGTCTCAATTGGATCCCCAACAACAGATAGTTTATTTGGGGATTCAGATATCGGCAGTGACTTTTCGGGCTTTTCCGTCCCCCGAAAGGCAAGCCCAATGCATTCGGAAGGTGCAGGACTTTCTAAAGAAGGACCGATGCTCAGCAAGAGAGTGGATGAGTCTACTGGGCACACTCTCTTCGCTAGAGAGGTTCATTTCTTTAGGAAGACTGCACATGAGACCTCTACAGTTTTTCCTGAAGGATTCATGGCCAAGAAAATTGCAACCGGATTCCTTCCAGTTTCTAATTCCGGCCGAAGTAAAGGAGGAATTAAAGTGGTGGCTAACTCCAGGCAGGTTAGCAAGAGGGATTTCGCTTCAGCAGAAGAGCCCAGACCTCGTCTTGTTTTCCGACGCGTCGGACGCGGGTTGGGGAGCGACATTAGGCCCTCAAGAGGTGTCGGGACTTTGGAGCAAGGAAGAAACAAAGTGGCACATAAACAGGAAGGAACTGATGGCAATTTTCTTGGCTTTGAAGCACTTCAGAGAGTTGATTCGAGACAAGACAGTGCAGGTCAACTCGGACAACACCACGGCTCTGGCATACATCCGAAAACAAGGAGGAACTCATTCTTTTCCCCTTTACAATCTGGCAAAGGAAGTTCTGCTTTGGGCGGAAGAGGAAAAGGTCGTGATAATCACCAGGTTTATACAAGGAGAGAAGAATGTGGGTGCGGACCTGTTGAGCAGAAGAGAACAACTTCTCTCGACGGAGTGGACGTTGCACATGGAGGTTTGCCAGAGCCTGTGGAAGTTGTGGGGCCGTCCGGTAGTAGATCTGTTTGCGACAGCCAGAACAAAAAGGTTACCAACCTATTGCTCTCCGGTTCCAGACCAGGAAGCAGTGGCGGTCGACGCATTCCTGATGGATTGGTCAAACTTAGATCTGTACGCTTTTCCTCCATTCAAGGTACTGGGGAAAGTGATGAAGAAGTTCAGGGAGAGCCAAGGAACGAGGATGACCTTAATAGCCCCGTTTTGGCCGGCCCAAAGTTGGTTCACAGAGGTACTGGAATGGACAGTAGATACGCCAAGGACACTTCCTCTAAGAGTAGATTTACTCAGACAACCCCACTTCGACAGGTTTCACAAGAATACCCTCGCTCTGGATCTGACTGCGTTCAGACTATCGAACGTCTGGTCAGAGCGAGGGGATATTCTAGAGAGGTGGCCAGTGCAGTGGCTAGAGCCAGAAGAACCTCCACAATCACAGTATATCAGTCGAAGTGGGACAATTTCCGGAAGTGGTGTAAGAACAGGAAAGTGTCTTCATCCAGTACCTCTGTGACCCAAATCGCAGATTTCCTTCTATACTTGAGGAAGGAATTACGCTTGTCAGTTTCGACAATCAAAGGTTATAAGAGTATGCTAACCTCAGTGTTTAGACACAGGGATCTAGACATCTCGAATAACTTAGACCTTAGAGATCTGATTAGGTCATTTGGTACGAAGAAACAATCACAATGCAGGCCACCTGCTTGGAACCTTGATGTGGTCCTGAAGTTTTTAACTTCTAGCAAATTCGAGCCTTTAGAGGAATCCTCTCTGAGAGATCTTGCTAAGAAGACTATCTTTTTAGTAGCATTGGCAACTGCTAAAAGAGTTAGTGAGCTTCAGGCCATATCGAAGAAGGTGGGATGGAGACATGGCAACGCAGTGTGTTCATTCCAAGAAGGTTTCTTGGCTAAGAATGAGAATCCAGCTAATCCTTGGCCAAGATCCTTTGAAGTTTTGGGTCTGGCGGAGTTAGTGGGTCACGAGCAAGAAAGAGTTCTCTGCCCAGTGAGAGCGTTGCGGTGTTATATGGAAAGAACAAGAGATATCAGAGGGAAGTCTGATGCTCTGTGGTGTTCAGTTAAAGACCCCAGTAGACCCATGACGAAGAACGCTCTAGCTTTCTTCATGAGAGAGTTAATTAAAGAGGCTCATATGTTGTGTCAAGAGCAGAACTTTGGTATTTTGAAAGTGAAGGCTCATGAAGTCAGGGCAGTGGCGACTTCATTAGCTTTTAAAAAGAATTTAGCCCTCAAGGAAATTATTGAATCCACATATTGGAGAACTAATTCAATATTTGCGTCTCATTATCTTAGGGATGTTCAGACAACCTTTGATAATTGTCAGACGCTAGGTCCATACGTGTCCTCTGGTACAGTATTGGGCAAAGGAGTTACTACCCCATAACCTTCTTTTAAGCTAGTTGATTTTATTAGGTGATGGTGTTTGTGTTTATTGGTCGTCTGAGAAAAGTGTGAGGTACTTTTCTTAGTCTTGTTAGTATTATCCGGTGATGGTGTGTGTGTAGTTCAGGTAAATGATCTATTACTAGCTTGAATGCCGTGGCATAAGAGGGCTGTACGGTTCTGTCAACACATTGGTCACGTCCAGTTGTCAGTTCCAGTCTTAGCTTCTTCAACATACAGGACACTTCCTTGTTGAGAGCTACTAAGGTTTAAGCAGGCTTAGAGGCAGGACCTATGAAGTCAGCTACCTTAGCAGGTAAGGAACCTGGAGTTTTAATAATATTTTAATAATATTTTTATACTCTTAAGAATGTTGCTGTCTTTGACCCACCTCCAAATGTGTCAATCAGCTATATATATACCTGCCAGGTAAGTGTCATACATTAAAATGAAGTTTTTATGATAAAACAAAGTTTAATGTATACTTACCTGGCAGGTATATATATAGCTATATTCTCTGTTCCACCTGGCAGAAATTTTCAAAACTCGCGGCAAACGCTAGTAACCTATTAGTAGTTCAGGCAACCACCACCCCGTTACCGTGGCGCTAGCGCTAGGAACCGTTCCCAATTGGGCCAGATTTTCTCTGAACCCTGTCTCCTGAGGGGAGGCGGGTGGGAATTAAATTATATATACCTGCCAGGTAAGTATACATTAAACTTTGTTTTATCATAAAAACTTCATGTTTAATCTTTAAAAGATTGCGGTTGTAATAGAAAAGGTCTTGTAGGATTTGTGAAATGACTGTTTGGAAGTGATGCAGGGTGCCTTTGATAGGGAAGAGGGTAGCCATGCATACAAGTGTATATCAGGAAAGAAACTTGAAATTAATAGTTACCTTAAGTAGTAATGAAGTTAATCAAAAGCCAAGGTGTGGAGAGGTGGGTGCTGCATGGTTAGTGGAAAAGTGGATGTACTCGCCCCATATGAGTACGCTTAAGAGGATGTGCAAAGAATGAGAAACTAGATGATACTAAGAAGAGGGGTAAGAAAAACAATGGGAATCCTGGAGTAGAATTGTGTCTTGGATTCTAAGTTTAAAAATTTTTAAGGGTTGATAAACCAGCTTTATGTTTGGAAGTAGAGTTCCCAACTTTAGAAGTTAATCGTGTAGTTAATATTGGGGTTAAGAAGGATTGAAGAAAATTATAAAAAACATGGAAAATTTTTATATAGTTCAAATTTGTATCAGAGGCTTGGCATAAAGAAAAAGAGAAACAGAAAGAGCTAGGTTTCCAGAAGGCTATCATTCAACTCCACTTAAATGTATAGTAGTAGTGTTTAAGTATATAATTTGCAAGAGATTGCAATAGTGAGGATAGCATGCTCATTATACTAATGCCTCTGTATTGGCATATGAAGTGCCTCTAAGAAAGTGTTTTTTTAATTTCAACTAAACAAGGAGTTTTTTTTTTTATAACATTTGATAATATGGGGTAAAGGTAGTACAAAAGAAAATGTTAATGTTCTGTAAAGTTAAACCTCTTGCGATAATGAATTATTGATGAAGAAAAAGTGTTTTTTAGAAGAAAAGTCTGTAAAATCACTGGATACACATGAGCCAAATATATTGTGCTTGTTTAACATAATATTGAAGAATGGAAACTAGGTTAGTTTAATACAGAGATAGAGAATTGCCAAGTTTAGTCTCCAGTTTATGAACACACTTCTTTAATCATTCTTTTGTGAATTGTATGTGGTTGTTATTTAGGATTCTTGAATAAATTTCAGATTTTTGCAGCTTGTTTCCCTAAGAGTTTTTCTTTACATATATTTTTAAATTTGTTATTATATTCTTTTGAATCTTTGAAGGGTAAATGTTCATGTGATTGAAATTCTTCATCTGATTTTGCCTTCCCATTCAGCAACAGATAATCAGAACTTATTCTAAAGAAGAGGTATGATTATTCCATCTTTTATGGAGAATTTGTTGCTTAATCATTTTAAAGTAATGTGAAGATAGATGAGTAAAATCATCAGCATAGATTTATGTATAGAGGATAGTAATTTTAAAATTATGACAGTTAGAAAGGTACATTTACAAAACATATCAACAAAAATTACTTCATTAAAATAATTAGAAAAATTTAGAATTTACCTATTGTGGTGCTTTCATATCTGTAAGAACACAGCTGGTTGTCTGTAAATAGCAAGGAGCTGGTGACTACAGGAAGGTAAGAGAACAGGGTGCCTAAAGTGAACTGAGTATTAATGTTCTGAGCAAAGTATTATCTAATTTTTAAATAATAACATGTATGGCGTATTAAAAAATAACTTTTTAGGTGTATTCAAAGTTTGACATGAAGCAAAGGCATTATATTCAGTGGTTTTATACAAATCATATCTAAAGTTGCTAGACGATATATGATCTTTTGTCTCCATGTGTAACTTGCGGAAATGAGTAATGGTTTGTGTTTTTATTTAAAAAATTGAGCCTTTGTCTTTGAGAGTAACATGAAAGAATTCATAGTGCTTTTCAGTATATGCTTTTATAAGTTCCCTTGCATGCTTTTTGTTTAGAACTTGAGTACTGGTATTTGGTGTCATTTTTTTATGCTTGGAGATTGAAGAATTAAATTTGTTGTACTTTGCATATATTCATAAAATATTTAAACCCTATAAAATATTTGGTGGAATGACAAGATGTGCTTCATCCTTTCCAGTTTCAAGTTGTCCTTGTGACTGAATACTATGCTTCACCCCTAACAGTGTCAAATTACCCTTTGTGGTAGATTACTCAGTGGATGAATGTGCCATGTTCAAACTGTAGGGACATATGTATTTAATACATAATACTGTATTATAGGTGACAGTATAAGGTAAACTTTTTGAATCTAGTGTCTTTTTGTGGAATACACTAGTTTTATTATCATGAAGCAAAATTATTCTTTATTATAATATAGAATGAAAATGATCAGGCACTGTTATTTAATAGCTTTTTGCTCCTTAGAATTATCTGAGATGGTTCAATATAATTTCCTAACTTTTTTATTTTATGTTGCTCATACCTTAGCATTTAAAAAAGTTTAAAGTCAATGTAAGTTTTTAATAAAATATTCATTACCGGTGATTTAATTGAAATTAATTGCTGGAGTCTGTTGCTGATAGTGCAGAAACATTTTTAATAGATTACTGTAACTGGTAATAGTACAGAAACTTGTTTGATAGATTAATGTACATTTAGAGAACCCTTTCATGCTCTCAAGTATAAATACATTGCTCTAGTAAGAGCTGCTGTTAAAATTTTTCATTGGCAGTCTAGGTTGATAGAGGTAACTTACCAAGTTGTGAAGAACATGAAATCTCCATCCAGTTAGAGGTTGTTACTTAAGTGTAAATTGCATGTCATGCTTTGGAAACATCCCTCCAAGCCTTTGATCTTCCTCACCTAGGTATTCAGTCTATTTTAACTTCAGTTTGTGCCAACTTTCATGGCACAATTAAGGACAAGCCTCGTATGCAAGCCTCGTGAGAGTAAACATTTGACTTGCTAGTGTCATTTAACTTGTAATGATAATAATGATCATGGTAATATGTATAATTACCTTAAGGGTAAACAGGGTAGAATAATTTGGTGAGAAAAAAATGTACTTAACTATAATTTAATTTTTTTTTTTTTTTTTTCATTTTTTGTCTCCTATGTGAAATCATGAAGCTGACTCTCTTTGAGTATTAAGATGCTGTTTGGTAGTGGTATGGGTTAAATTATTAGTAATAATAATATAATGGCTAAATCTCAAACTTAAAGTTTTATATGTACAGACATTAAGAAATACATTTACACAAGAATGTTTTATTAAAGGTAGGTAAAGAACCAGATTGAAGGCTACTTAGAAGTATCAAGATAAGAATGAAGAGATTGACTACTTTAGTAGCCTTGACTATCGCTAGAAAAGAGTAGAATGAAGTGAATTATGTACATCTTATTTTTCTCCCAATTTATTCCTTGTAATATCCAGAAACATCTGTACCATCCAATATATCCTCAAGTGTCTCCTACTCCTCTCATATTGTGGCCATTTTCCTTCTCCCCCTTTTCATCATCTTACCCTTTGGTATTGGTTTGATGTATAGCTGCATCATCCAAACTCCAGTCTTTGTGTATGTTTAACATGGTATTTCAAAAGAAATCATAACATATTCATGTCAAGTGTGATGTCCATCAAAACATGGAGGCTTCAATAATACTTAACAAGATTGTCTAGTTTCACCCTGAAAACTGGACAGAGCATATAATTGTAAATATAGCTAATCACTCGTCATCCAGCTGAGCCAAAACAAAATAGTATTTGCAGCATTCTGTTGCAATTGACTGTATAAAATACAGTAATTATCAATCAAACTTTCATCATTAGAAAGGAAATTTTGTTGATTTTTCATGTGGAATAAATTTTTCTTTAATGATAATTTTAGATTTTCTGTTCGTGGCTTACTTAACTACCATTATGACTTTAATACATAATAATGTGAAAAAGGTTTGGTGTTCATGGAAGCAAAGGTAGACATGTACAAAGGAATTGATGAGCCATCATAGAGAGTAATGAAAATTTAACAATTAACTTGAAGTGGCTACCAGAATATAACAGCTGGGGTAGTTTTGTTTAGTTTGTAAAATGTTGCAGGGATCTTTACAAATAAAGGATTTGTTATTTTCATGATAATTTGTAAATTTACAGTGTTTTTGCACTTGGGCATTGAGATTCAAAGAGCTATTTGAAAGCATATATAAAACGCATTTTTATCCACTCATTCATCACTGAGTAATGCTTGATTTTTTAACAGCTTTGTAGTTGGAAAGCTTTTAACATGAAGTTGAACTGTTTTTTCTGCTTTTAAGTCTACCTTATGCAATTTTTTACCAGTATTTTGCTTAGTTATGTAAAATGAGAGCAAGCATATCAAAAGCTAATTGTAGACATTTGGTATAGTACTATTTTGGACAAGTTTTTGATTCCTTGACATAGTTATAATATAAATACCTGTGGTTTTTGTTAGGTGATTTTTAAATTCATAAAAGTTTAGTTTGGGTAGATGCAGAGTGTTCAGCATATTAATTAACTTTTGGGAACCCAGACTACTTTTATTTCATAGTATTATTTGCTAGATGTATGGAATGTTGATTGATGGACTTGTAGTAGATTACAGTTCACCTTTTACCGAAAATTGGAATTTGACTGTATACATTAATGAGACCTGGCCCCTTGCCAGTTTAATTTTGGTATAAGTCGGTGAATATAAGAATATATTACTTGATTTATGTTCCTCTTGTTAAAGATCTTTTAACAAGAATTTGGTTTGCATTATTTCTTTTTGTCAAATCTGGAAGCAAAATCATCACTACACCTGTAGCCAAGTGGTATCATAATATTGGGTAGTTTTCAGATTAGTATTTTAGTTTTGATTTACATTTCAACTTTCTTCTTCATTAGTATAGTAGATTGGTTAGCAGTTTCTTAAAGTCTATAACAAGTATTTTCGAAGCTAAGATGATTTGCTTTTAACACTGCCATCAAAGGCGCTTAACAAATCTTAGAACTTGTAGCATTTTTTGCATGTTGTATACTTACGTACTATTTTCATATTCTTATGCTGAATCCTATTCAGGGTATGGATGATGATTGTTGTGAAATGTGTGAATTTTGAGTGATAGATTTCTATATTCCTGAATGTAATGAGAATCTGCTGAGTGCTTAGCTGTGTGTGACATCATATGCCACAGGCCAGTAATGGACAGGACAACAGCAGTGGCAGCTCTCACTCGGCCCTCCATATGACGCTGGATGAGCTTCGGCAGGTGAACCGCTACGCTGAGAGTACCAAGAGTCTTTCCTATCTGCCTCAGGTCAGCAGAGGGAGATTAAGATACACTCATCGTCCAGGCTTGAAGGGGATCTTTAATCGTTTCCACTGGTTTCAATAAAAGACATGGATTTAGAAGTTTGAGGAACTTTTGAAGAGGCATTGAGTATAATTATTAACCATCTTTTATTGAATAGTGATTCATACTTTAATCATATAGTTTTTCTAAATTGTGTTAATTGCAATTCTTTCTTAAGAACCTGTTGATATTGAATCTATGATGTCTTTTTAAGAAACCAGAGCTATATAATGGACTGATTATCAGCATGCTTCTTTTTCCTTTGAATATAGGGCTAGAAGAAGGCCCATCTGTGATATGGTGTATGCATTTCTTTTCGTATTCATTATTTTAATTCTTTTTTCTGTTTTAATTTTAGTTTTCATTTTAAGCACCTCTGCACTTGTGTTTCTGCATATACACAAATAAATTTTTAGTAAATTAATAATATATTCAACAGTTGTTGAAACATGAACTGTGGTTTACCCTGCCATTTTAGTTTTCCACTTGTATTTTCCATCACTCATTACTATGAATCTAAATAGGCTGTTAAAATTACTTGGGTGTGTCAGCATTTCCTTAATTACATGTCCAGTTACACAGTATATGCCTTGACAAGGACTCCTAAGAAACTCAAGTTATCTTCATGTTTCATGTTTTTATAGGTTCTTTTACTTCACACAGGGGATTTCAGCTTTTGGTTTTGTCAGTTGATTAGCATGACCTTCATTTTGCTACAGTATTTTATTGAACTTGAAATTATAGGAATGTTGGTTTTACTTGGACTTCACAGTGTGGTGGTCCCAAGCTCTTGGCTTGATGGATTTCACTGGCAACATGACCCTATTGTCCCTGTGTCTGAGTTAGGGATGAAGGATGGGGCCTTTATAATTCTACCTGTTGAGTCATCAGCAGACTAGCTTGGGTGGAGAGGGGGCTTGGATGTTGATCAAATGTGTATGTTTGGTCTCTAGGATGTGCGACAGTGCAATGACCAGTCCTTTGCCTCTTTTCCTGATGAATGACCTTTAAACTTGTCAGAAAGATGGATGTCATCTGATGGTTTAACATTTTTTTTTTATTGTAAGTATATTCCAGAAAGGAAACTTAGTAGCATTTTTCCTGCAAACTTAGTTGGGAGGGGTTTGAATTTCATGTTTTCTGCATTTATGTGGGTATATGCTTTATATGCAAGACATTTTTGTGGCAAACACAAGGTTTAAGTCAAGGTTAAACGGAATTTAAACTGATGCTTGGAAGGAACTGGACAGTCTTAAACAGTGTTTTGTGGTAGTGCACTTCATAATAGTTTAAAAGTGACATTTTTATTCCTGTTATCTTGATTACCCCTGCTACCAATTTTCATTTTTATCCTAAGTATTGGTGTAGACACTGTCGTCTTAAAATTGAAGCACATAAGCACATTTGGCCCATAGGTTCATTATAGAATATTAATAATTATGGTGATTTTTTTAATAATTAAGGATAGGTTACAGCATTTCATTGTAAACACGGGACCCAATGAATATGATCTTGTTTTTATTGACAGTTGAATATTGTTAGTGAAAATAAAACCACTGTGGTTATTCAACACAACAACCTGTTCCGAGGTTGGTTGACAACATGACTTGATTCAAGCATAGCATACTTATTTCTGGATGGCCAAGTATGAGTGGTCCTTCATTTTCCTTACTGACTAAATCGAGATTTGGCTTTAGTAAGGCAATGTTTCTTCTCTAGGTTCCTATAAACAAATACCAATCCATGAAAAGAAAATATTTGCCATTTGAAATGAAAACTGTCCCTCAAAAGAAAGCACACAATAAACTTCAGTCAATATGCCTTACTTTTGAATGAGCAGAAGATGAACTTCAATTGAAGACAATACCTGATATTTTATAGGCTTATTTTCAGGAAGTTATTTGTTTTATGCACTATAAAATACTACAGGGTAGTGTCTTCAATGAAGTTCCTCTTCCACTTTATGTGCATTCAATTGTAAGGCATATTGACAGAAAGTAGGTGAGGAAGTCTGTTGTGCACCTTGTGAGGGACAGTTTTCATTTGGAATGGCAATCATCTTTTCAGACAGTACACTACAAATCTCAGATAAATAGTTAGCAGAATTTTATGCTGCAAGATATTTTTCTTAAAATTTTTTTTTTTAATGTAGTATCACTAGAAAAAAATATCTTCTAAAAATTGAGCCCCATTACTTTCAAATTTATTGATATACTGAGGAGGTGAATTAAAATTTGTATTCTCTAAGCCACAAAACAGGCTTACTTGAAATCTTGAATTTTTTGTTGAAGTATTTATCAGTACTTTTAAGAATTGGAATAGTTCTTATGCCTTTTTGTCAGAAGAATGTGCCAAATTTTGTCAGTGGTCATAAATAAACCATCTACTGTGTCTACTGAGTCTACTAAGTGGTTATAGTCCGTTTTTGTGGTTGCATTGACAAATCATGAGCCCTTCCTTGACCTCTTGCCAAATAACTATAAAATATATTTTAGTATTTTAGTTTCACATTAATTCTATATATATTATGAGAGTACCATTGCTATATACCTGTACAGCATATCAAAACAAAATCCACTCACCTATGCATCTGACCTATAAATTTTTTGTCAAGAATATTGAATATATTTAAAATTGTTGTTCCTGCAATCCTTGTTTACCTGCATGTCACTTTCACCACCAAATGAACTTATTTTGCAGTTTATTTTAATCTCCTTTTTTTCTTGTATTGTAAGGGGGAAGGATTAATTTATATTACTGCAAGTATTGTACTGCACAATAATTATGTGCAGTCTGGAGTAGTTTAAGTAATAGCCACTTGTGTGCACTTTTTTCTCTGCATTTTGTGCACGCTTGTTTTATTTTTATTGCTGTATTACTACAGTTTTTAATTTTGCAGTGATTAATTTTTATTTGTTTAGTTTTACAGAGATAAAAGTCAGATCTCTCTTACATATAGTTTAACAAATTTAAAGTTTTTTTGTGTTTTGTACAAAGTGATGTACGTTAAATCATAAATTACAGTGCCTTTGTGATGCCTATTACTGTAATATGGTCATTGACATGAATTTATATTATATCAATATCACTCATACATTTGACATTGCTATAATCATGAAAAGTCATTTGTCATTTCTGATTAAAGGAATACACAATAGTCATATTTTCTAGTATACTTTCGTAGTTGGCAAAAACATATAAACTTGGGGTGGTATCTGTACCTGTAAAGGCTACTAAGAGAAATTAAAAACAATTAATTAAACATTGGAAAATTTATTGATCAGATGTACCCTTTATTGATGTAGTATGGCAATGCTGTTAATACTTTAATGTAAAGAATAGTACATGGAATCAAGATGTTTTGGTGGTGGACTGATGATGTGGTTTTATCAAAAGTACAGTATTTGCTCTTGAATAGAATTAATTGAGAATAGAAAATTGAGGTGATGTAAACACAAGCAATGGAATAGCTTTGGTTTATGAAATACAGCAATATATTTAATCAGAGCCACATTGCTTCATTGATTACATGAAAATTTTTCAGTTCATATTTGGTAATTGGTTAATTTTGTTTGCTAACTACTCTTAACAATTTGATGAAACCGACTTGATTTGTTTGCTGTTTAAGGATCTTTAAATTATTACTGTAGTACAGTATATTATTATAAGCAACTATAATTACAGTCATTTTACTTATTACAACTGCTGGCTCTAGTGGAATTTCTTGGTGTAATAAGAGATACTCTCCTGTCACCGATCGTTAAATATGGGTTGCCTATCAGGTTTTATATTTCTTCGTCTCAATTTTGGACACATTTGCATAATGTGAATGCACCTGCCTCTCCTATTTAGAGAAAAAAACATGCACACAAGTACATTATGTACTTTTCTCAAAATGTTAAGCTCTTTTTTCCCCCCAAGAGGGAATCGCTACACTTACACTGACAGCGCATCCAACCTCCAGCTATCATACTTCTCTAGTAAGCACTCTCATGCTTACTGATTTTAAAATTGTCATACCAATGCCATATGGCCTTAACTTCATTTCAATAAATACCAAGGATTAGGTAAATAATCTATATTCCTAGAACCAAAATAATGATTTTGTTTTCCATGTAATTTTAGATTTAATTCAGTGTTGGATACAATTAATTACTGCTACCATTCATAGCTATCTCATTTCTTTTTTAAAAAAACAGTGTCATGATGGAAATTATTTGAATGGCTCAATAATTGTTATTCATTATATTTAATGATAAATCATTTTTAGTTTTGATTTCTTGAAAAGTTAATTTTTATTAAATTCATCATTGGCAAGGCATAATAGTATTACTGGACTGATTGGAAAAAGATGTTATGAGAAATTAATGTGAATAAATTGCTCTGATTCTGTACAAGATTATGTAATTTGGTCTTTTCTCAGTACTCATGAACATTCAGTGATTTTATTACAAAAGATTTTTTTTTATGATGTATTTAAGCTTTGACTGATGATGCAAGTGCTTGTTGGGTTCAGAAGTGGCAGGATAATCTACAGTGTGGCGATCAGGTCTTGTAGCATAACTAATATTTTTGTTGCGGCAAACATTGCGAGTCTTGTAGGATAGAATAACTCAGTAGGCATACACTGGGCACATGCACATTGTGCTTTCATCACTGAATTTAACTGGAGAACTCACTCAGTAGATGTGCTACGATATTTGTGTGCTTGTCTTGTAAGCTGTTAGAATGTAGTATTTAACTCTTTGTGCCTACTTTTTTTTGTAACAAGATTTCTTGTGTGCTAAATGTAATAGAAAATATTGTACAACTGTAGTGTTGAATGTCACAACAGTTTTCTTGTTACAGATCACTGTGTTTTGTAACGAATTGTTCCTTAAATTTTGAACTTTTAGAACTAGAAATGAAAATCTCCTAGGTCATAATTTATTTTCATCATGCAGGTAAAAGATTATAGTAATTTATATTTACTGAAAGTAGTTTAACAAGTGTGTGTCGATGCACACAACAAAAAGATAAAAATTCCTCACCAAAACCTTATGAAAACTTGAAGATTTTGTCAGCCATCACTTACTTTGCTGTATTACTAGTATGCCTGGGGTGTACTGGTAAGAGGAGACCTAAATGGCCATGTGATGAGCCATCACAAGTTAAGGATGTTATGGGAAGAAGTAACTTTGGCGAGAGAAAGTCAGAGTGAGAAATTATATTGTAATTTTACAAGACTAGTTGTTGAATAAGTCCAGACAAATTGTTAACATGCAGTGCCAATTTACATATTTTGATAATGAGGTAAAAAAAGAAGACTAATTAATAGTTAAAAGAATACAGATATGGAAACAGAAATATTGAGAAGTAAACATGCAAGAAAATGAAGTGGTGTTAGAAAATGAAATTTGCAGTGTGACATCAGAGTAAAGGTATACAAAGGGCAATGAGGGAGAAGAGGAGTTTCCAAGGTTTGGCA
Organism: Macrobrachium nipponense; assembly: GCF_015104395.2. Taxonomy (NCBI): domain Eukaryota; kingdom Metazoa; phylum Arthropoda; class Malacostraca; order Decapoda; family Palaemonidae; genus Macrobrachium; species Macrobrachium nipponense. Next base: position 18,936,568 of record NC_087215.1, on the reverse strand, counting down.
GATGAAAGGCAGGGAAGAAGGTAAAGATATGTACGTACAGGGAGAAGAGAAGAAGAAAGACTAAAAGGCAGTGCAAAGGGCTAAGATGACGTTTTGGCAGGAATTGAATCAGAATTTCAGTATGGCAGAAGAGAAAATGTTCAGGATAGTGGGGTGGTGGAGCAAAATTGGAAAATTTTTAGAAGGGGGCAAGTATTTTATATAAAAGATGGAAGTATACATGAATTGAAGTTGAAGAAAAAGGAATAATAGAATAATTGAGGCAATATCTAATTCAATTTAGGCCGTATCTAAAGAGAAAATACAAAATTTGGCAAGACAAGAGGAACCAATAGGGAATACAACATGAAGAGGAATAGTGAAAGTTCCAGTGCTCATCAATACTAAAGGTGATTTGCCAAGATCTGTTGAGAACCTGTCTGTAAACACACCAGACTAGACAAAAATGTGCTCGAGGAAGGGGCTAGGACTGGGAGAGAAGGAAAAATTTTACTAAAAAATTATAATGGAAAAAGGAAGTACTGCTGTGTAGAGATAAGAGGAAAAAGATTGCTTGAGGTTGCATTGAAAATACTGGAGGCATTGTAGATAAGGCCTGTAAAAATTGTTCAAATTAACTTTTCATGCCTGCAGAACCAACACCAAAAGCATTCTTTACAATGAGGAAGAGGAAGAGATTATAATGCTTGTTTTTCTTTACAATGAGTGAAGAGGAAGAGATTACAATGCATATTTGCAGATATTGTGAACACTTTCAGATAAGCAAAGAGTAGTGATGTTGCAGCACCATAACACCTGTAAAGCAAAGGCAATGGAATATGTATAAAAAATTGAAAAATGTTGGAAATATCATTATATGAATTAAGTTGTAAAGGTATGTACAGCAGCTGAGAGGCTGAGATATTAATGATTGAGATAGTTTGGACATTATTTAGAATATTCAGTAACAGGTGTACTATTAGGTATGGAAGATGACATACCTAGATGAAAATTCAGGCAGAAAGTTTCACAAGACTGGAGAGAGGAAAGAACTTACTTCATGGCTTACCTAGTTGAGGAAAATCTGAATACTTTAATCATTTTGATGATTAAGAAATATGTGATAATTTTGATGATTAAAAAAATATGTACAGTATATATTTTCCAACATTAAAAAAAATTCAAGTCAGCCTTTTAGGAATTGGGTGTGTACATCTGGGGTCAGTTAATGGAAGCAGTTTTTTTTATTTTTTTTTGCTGAGGTCACAAACGCAGCAAATCTGATAACAAGTATTTAAGACCTACTCTATGGAGGCACAACCTGGGATTTACTACATTCTGTATGTTTCTCTGATTTTTATGATAAGAAAAGGTTGCAGCTTCAGTTATACCCATTACATAGTTCAATACATGCATATATTATGAAGCTATCATGGTATGGTTCCACTTTTTATCAATTATTTTATTGTATTTCTACAGTACTTCCAAATTAAAAATTAGTTTTACACCTTATGCTATATCTCTGGCATAGTATAGTTTGTTTGCCTGTAACAGGAGAGTTCAGTAACTGCATTATAGGTACCACAGCTGTTAATTTGTTCATGACTGAGGGCTAGATAAAAATTATCCATTTTTTCCTGTTACATCACTTATAGATATTAGCCTCACCAAAGAGCACCCAACATTAAAGCATTACTGTTAGAGATTATTTGCAAAAGTAATGGTTCTTTGTGGAAAAATATTGGGAATAATTTATATTGAACCAGGAATTGCAATAATTTTTTAGATACAAGAGGCAGTAGGGACTACAATATGAGTGGTATACCTTTATTGGGACTAGGATGTCATTTAAAATTTAGTATTAAGTTTTTGTTTTTTTTTTACATCTGGATAATAGGTCCCTTACTTTTGAAAATTTTGCTTTTGTATTTCACTAGCTATTGACTTGGTACTCCTACAGGAAATGTTTTTCTTCCTTATGTAGAATATATATGCAATATTGATATTTCACAAAACTGTAGCATATTTTGCCTTTTTCATTGGTATGTCACCATTTAAACTGGACATTTTAATGTAATGTTAATCCTCTTTAAGTAGGAATTGATTATTGTAGGCTTTTGTTTGTTACTGTTAGTGTGGAGCCTATTTTGAATTATATGCTGTCTTTAGCAATTTAATTTTTTTGACTGGTTATTTCAGTCTAAACTTAATTCTGTATATAGGCCAGTCTTGCAACAATCCAGTTACGTATTCAAGCATGAAAAGATATAGTAGGTTCTTTGGGTAAAAACGTTGAAAAGATATAGTAGGTTCTTTGGGTAAAAATGTTGACTCTTCAGCTATTGGAAAGAATTTGACAAAATGCAAAATAAGTATTGAATTGTTAATGGAAATAATTTTTTTAATGAATGGGAGTTTGCAAGGTGCATGTGTTCTACAGCAGTTTTATGTTTACTTATCCTAGCACCATTTGTACAGTCTTGGTCACTCAAGTTTAGAAACTATACCAACTTTCTTGAGGTAAGATAAAATATGCTTGATAGCTTGCTTACAAACAAGTAATGTTTATGGGTTGATAACTATATATACTACCCGATGTGTGATATGATGTTGATACTACATACTGATATTTGTCAAGAGTTCTTGAGTGTCCATTACTGTTGCTTTTTCACCGTATTATAGTCATCTTTGTTTGCCTTAGTATTACCCTGAGGAAATGAAGAATTTTGCTTCTTTCTTGTCACAAATGGCCACATATTGTGAGCATGTCAATTATGCCAGTTCATGTTCTCTACTTTGTATAGTGTGTTTATACTAATGTAGATTATACACAATGAACACTTACATAGTGTATTTTATAATTTATTGTTTTTTCAGTAATGTGTACTAATGTATTTTAAAGTGTACCAAATCTAATATGTATTATACTGTGAGGAGATTTTGAAAATAGCCTGTGTATCACCATTGTGTTTGAATAACTTGGCTAAATATTAATATATTTATCAACTCACAGCCTTGTTTTTTTATTGTGATGAATTGGTAAGAAGTAACTGGAATTCATTGTAGTGCTGTAATGTAATGTAAAACATTCATATTTCAATGTGAACTTTGAATGGCAAAGTTTGTCTAAAGTAGTTTTGCTCATTATATTTGAAGCACAATTTTGCAAATGTAAGTTGTTACTAATATTTTGCTTGTGCTTCTGTGCATTTTCCAGATCATGATCTTGTTGAATACCAAGGGTTACACATTTAGATATGAACACAGTGTGCTTGAGAATCACATTAAAGTCTTGGTGTAGGTTGTCATTCATAAAGTGTAGGCATTGCACTGATTGGTAGAATGGTAAAATTGTAATTATTTTTTCAATTTGTGTGTATGTGTGTGGTTGGGATTGTAAGGTCTTTGATTAGTACATCTGCTAATAATTTGTGATATTTTTTTCTGTACCTTGCATGCTGGGCTATTCATTTACATTATGGATGTGAATGCTTAATTATCCAAATTTTGTTTTCCCAATGTTATTGCTTCATAATGCACGGCATCCGTACAGCGGTTTGTTTAACAGTGCATCACATTTTCTTTTTCACTATAGTTCTTGGCTATTGAACCACTTAGCTTATATGCAGCACTGAACTAGAAGTGTACATCCTGACATTGTTTAAGAAAACTATAGCTAAAGCTGATACAGAAGTGATGCATTAATTCTGTACAATACTGATAGTACTTAAGCACAGTTTACCTCTGCAAGAATACCAATTTTGTGTTAGCATTGTTGACTATATAGTCACTTAGGCAGGTTTACACACATCACCCTCTGGAACAGTTGTTATTAGCGAAAGGAATTTTTATCTTGTAATTGGACAGTATTCATATTAATTTGATGTTACCTTATTGTGGTTTTAATTTTAAAACTGAAACAATATTGGACATTCTGTTGAAGTGAATAACTTGTGTGAAAGTCTTATTTATCTGCAAAAGTACAGTATAAAGATAAATGTTCTAGGTTCATACGCTAAGTTATATTATTAAATTACAATGATTGAATTATAGTCATCTTACCAGACCAAAATTCCTTTCATAGATGTTGCATCTAGTTGATAAAACCAGTACTGTGTATTAAGTTGGGAGTCTGGTGACGACTACATTACAGAGGTGTGGGTTTATTATCTTATAATTTTTGCTCATTATTTTTCCATTTAAATCCATTCTTTTTTACCTTGAATATTTTGAAATTTCCCATTTTTTTTTAGTTTATCAATGGATGAAAATTGAAATAAAAATATTTGAATGATAGATGCTAAATGACAGGAGTAGTACTGTTAAGAAGCTTTGTAATCTGTGTTAATCCTGATTAAAACAGGTGCATGAACGACAGACAGAGCGAATGCGAACCAGGAGTGAGTGGTTCCTGTCTCATTCCCCTCATACATCCCCTCTGACTCCTGTAGATGTGGAATGTCAACCTCATGCCGTTTACATATTGCGCTCAGGCTCCATTAACAGACCATCATCAGGTGTGTAGATACTGTCATTTTAGAAATTGTCAAAATAATTGGTGTATTTGGGGGGAAAATTTCTTGTTTCTAGTTTTATGAAAAAAGTTGTGAAGTTATATTGTCTTTTGACAATTGAATTTTGTGTCAGTCATCAAAAGTGAATTTTAGTGATAGACTTTTTCAAGAACTTTACTGTACATTGCTTTTCTTATGGCCAGTGTAATAAATAAGTTTTCATTATTTTGTTATTTTATCATGTTCTTTTTATGTTTTGATAATTTCAGGAGAAGTACATGTAGTCACTCAAAAATATTTTGCAACATGTTCCAGAAGTTTTTGGTCATCTAATAATAATTTACTTTGTTATTTACAATGAAATGTGCTTTTCTCGTTTGATTTTGGTTGATAATCATACAGTTAATAATATAAAAAAAGAATGGTAAGTGAAAAATTCGTATTACGAAAAATAACTTGACATTTCGTGCCAGATGATTGTGCTAAAGAGACAAAGAAGAAACTGCATTTTGAATCCAAATAAAAGCGTTTTAACTAATAAAATACTATTGAATAATCATCAACGAAATTATAAAAATAAAAATTGAAGTTCTACCATAATCACTGTCAAAAACAAAAATGAAAAAATTTCGTAACATCATAAGTTATTGTGTGACGCCACACTCGGGTAGGAAAATTGAACTGCCCAGTCACTTGCATTGAAAAGATAGGTAATAGACTCAGTTGCACCACTTTAGTTCATAGGTTGTCGATCATTAGGTTACATGAGACTAATGTTTCTATTTTAGATATTGCTCGGCAGCTTACGTAAATAGAACTAAGTTAATGTCGAACTTCTTGTTAATTTTGATTCTTTAGAAGCTTAGATAATAAGAGATACAAAAATAGGCACAATATATTCAGTTAATTTCATGAGGTATCAAAATGATAGGCCTAAGTAGCAATGAAAGAAACCAGAAATTATACATGATCATGGCAGATAGATAGATAGATAGATAGATAGATAGATAGATAGATAGATAGATAGTAGATAGATAGATAGATGGGGATAGATAGATATATAGATAGATACTATATATATAGATAATAGATAGATATATATACTATATATATATAATATATATATATATATATATATATATATATATATATATTAAAGAGAGAGAGAGAATATTCAAAGGATTAGTTGTTCGAATACCATTCTTGAAAAAATTTATTCATACGATATGCCAGCAAATCTTAAAAAAGTCATAATTGTTGATATTACTAGGGCTAATAGTTCAACTTGTAACAATTGTAGGCCTATGTATACAAAGTTCACACATATGCAGGAGATAAAACAAAGATGGTGATGGCCTTTGGAGATTTAACATATTAAAACAAGAACAGTTATGACCTTCGAAGTATTATTGTAACATCCTTTAATCAGAAAAAAAAAAAAAAAACTCGAAGGGAAAACAGGAGGTAATGTCTGACACACCCAGTAGTGTTTGCAGTTGTTTCATGTGCTTACGATGGAGTTGCCAAAAAGTACCAGATGTTGCTATTATAAGTCCAAAAAGGTTTGAAGTATGTATCAAAATATTTTTGAATGAGTGTACAGTATATGCAAAATATTTTGTTGAAAATTCTTGATTAATGTTGAAATTTTATATTTTCACAAAAAGATATTAGTACATCTACTTATTGACTCCAATTTTAGTTGGTTATTAACCCCTTCTTTACCGGGTGGGTGAGCAGAATGTAAACATTGTGTTCGCTGCCGAACTGAATCTCTCGGTAGTGTCTCGAGTTTGGAGGGGTGCCCATCGTAAAAATATTTGCCAAAAATACACTAATCAAGACAGGCTAATGAAATTATCAGGTATTATTAGCACTATAATAACGCATATTCTCTGTTAGTTTTATCATCCTACAGGGAAAATAAATGATTTTATGAAAAAAAATGTGAAACTCAGTGTCCCTTGTACAAGGGACACTGGTGGTCGGTTGAGAAAAACTACGGTCTTGAATAGAAATTCGGTCTTACAGAATGTTGGTATATTGCACCTGGAACATGCACATAAAGTATTATCAAAATAGAACAGTAAATAAGCACGTAATAACAAAAAAAAAGAGCAAAAACTAAAGCGAAAGCCCCGCCAATAAATATGGAAATCGCAAAATTTTATAGTATATCTTTCAAAAATTGGGCGGACCCCGATGTCATTTTCTACGTTTTCTAAGATTAGTTTCATCACAGAAAACAACTTTAGGGGCATTAGGGGTATCTAAAACTAATTTTTCAAGTTTCTTGTCCTCAGAAAAAATCGCTTTTTTTGCTTTTTCTCTGGTTTGGTTTTTTATATATAAAGTTACTATAAGGCTTTATTTCTACCTTCATTTATCTGGTGTTTCATATCTTTTATTTGTAAATGTAATAAGTGAATAAATAAATACAGTAAATGATGATACAACTGGTTTTTACTTGGGTAGAAGTTATTACATGTTTACGCTTGTCTGGTTTTGTGATTTTTTGTTGAGACGCAGTTCATCTGTCACCTACACACTACTATAAGCAGTAATAATACTATTTTTTGGGTTCATCATACGTCTGGCATCGTGTCATACTGTTTATTTTGCTCCAAACTCTTCAAACCGAAATTACAGAATGATTGGAAGTCCCTATCTGAAAAGAGGAGTTTTGGTGGTACTATGCGTACCACCTTTATGCACCCGGTGCGGTATAGTAGACTTCAATGGTGGTACCCACTACCTCCAAACAAACTTTCGGTAATGAAGAGGTTAATAGGACCTTGCAGATTAACTAGAAACATTTTATGTAAATTTATTAGTTTACAAAATTTTTATTATCAACCAGTGATTATAAACAATTAGTGTAAATGGGTGACTTTGACATTGAAAAAAGTGCTGAATAACTGATACAGGTTCCAGGGATTGTCTTATGGCCTAAACCCTGTAATTAGTCAGTTAGTCAAACATGCTTCTTGGGGGAGCTGACAGTTCAACTGTTATGTATCATCCACACCATCTGTTCTGTTGTAGACTATGGGAGCCAAACATATGACTCTGCAACAAACCCTTCAAAATCCTTCTCGAGGTAACACTTGCCACAATTTTCTCCAAGCAGAGTTCATTGTCCTGGAAGTCACTCCCTGCCAAGCCTTATCTATAAGACTTATTCAATTTAAGATATTGATGTGATCCTTCCAGAACTTTCTTAGGGTCAATTCAGTGTCTAAGGTTACTTCAAAGCACCTTTGGAACAATGCCTTCATGCACAGTTTCTTTTAGTTTGAGATGATTTGCTGGTCCATGGGTTGGATGAGAGGAGTGGTATTAGAGGGCAAGAACTTGACAGTGATGAATTTAATTTAGTCTAACAGCTGTTCTTCCAAGCCTGGATGATGTGCAGGAGCAATGTCCATTACCAGCAGGCACTTGAGGGGCAGTCGATTTTCGTTGAGCTATTTTTTCACTCTGGCCAAACACTTCATTTACCCACTCAACAAAAATTTGCCTCATGAACCATGCCTTTTTATTGGCCTTCCACATCACAGGCAATTTTCTTGAACACCTGGGGAGTTTCAGAGTGATACACAAGTAGGGCTTCACTTTGAAATCCCCACAGACCAAGAGTGTTAGCCTATCCTTCATAGGCTTGTGCCCTGGCAATGAACTTACCTCCTGCATGATTTAGGTCCGTTTTGGCATTTTTTTTCTCCCAAAATGGGCCTGTCTTATTACAATTGAAGACCTGTTGTGGGAGGAATCTTTCAACCTCAATATACTCTTTGAATTCACCAACAAATTCTTCAGCAGCATGTTTATCTGAGCTCGCAGCCTCCCCATGTCGTACGACACTATGGATGCCCGTATACTTTCTGAATTTTTCAAATCGGCCTCTGCTGGCCTTGAAATCTTGAAATCACCAAGACAAGCACTAGTTGTTTGCATTTTCTTACTTAAATCAGCATGCAGTATTGTAGCTTTCTCACAAATGATCGCTTCAGACACTATCCCCCCACGAATTGCTTTTCATTAATCCATACTAACAGAAGATTTTCAACGTCTTCCACTTGTTGCGATCTCTGTTTTGTTAATTTAGTGAACCCTTTTGCAACATCAGCTGCTTTGATTTCATGTTTCTTTGTTAGATAGAGCTGATCGTCAACAATAACTTGCCATACATCCTAGTGAGATCAGCTACACATGCACCACTTTCATACTTTACTCTTTCTTGAATTCAATAGCATTCCTGGTCTTTTTTACCAAAGGGCTGGCACTTGCAACTTTCTTTGGCCCCATAATGGCTACTTTGCAATGAGTTTTTAAGGCAAAATTAAGATAAAACACACACGTGCAGTGATGTGGACCACGGGCACGGAGATTGTTGTTCAGTGAGAAACAAAGCCAGAATGGGTCATGAGAGAAGACTGGATGCTTTGTTTGGCCACTTGTTACGGGGTCCAGTCATGCATTGGGCTCTGGATGGAGCGTTTCCCAGTACAAAAACCAAGGAAACGTACAATAACAGACAAAATTTCATAGAAAAGTCTACAAAAACCAAAATGTACAAAAGAGAGGCGTACGAAAACCGAGGATTAACTGTATAAGAAAAATGTTCACATTATTTAATTTATACATGATCCAAATCTTAATCTGGTGAATGATTTAATGCAATATCATCTAATGAAACAAGTACGTACAGTGTATCTGAATTCATGGCAGAATTGTCTAAAATAAGGTCAGCAAATAAGATTGTAAAAACATGCCATCATAGAAATTTGTAATTTTCAGTGATATATCATGCTAATGTTTGTCATCTCTGAAATTTAATGTATTAGTCTACATAAATGTTGAGCCTTTTAAAATTAAGGCACTGACTACAGTCTTGTTCTTAAAAATTTGCCGCTGGTTAAGTCAAATGTTTGTATATGGTCAGTTCATCTCGTACTGTTTTGGGCATCTCAAAAGCCTCAAATGTTCTCTCAAGCCTTAATGATAGTGAGGTGTGGAGTCCGTAAATCTTAACCCTTAAACGCCGAGCTAGTATTTCCGAAAGTGTCTCCCATATGCCGGCGGCGTTCGCGAGTGAGCGCTGAAGTGGAATTTTTTTTTTTTTTTTTTTAAATCACAGCACGCTTAATTTTCAAGATTAAGAGTTCATTTTTGGCTCCTTTTTTTGTCATTGCCTGAAGTTTAGTATGCAAGCATCAGAAATGAAAAAAAATATTATCATATATAAATATTGGAATATATGACCGCAAAAAAAAAAAGTCATATAATTGTATACAAATCACGCTGTGAGCAAAACAGTTAAAGCTAATGAGTTAATTATTTTTCCGTTGTATTGTACACTAAATTGCGATGATTTTAGTATATAACAAATTGTAAAACGATCAAAGCAACACAGAGAAAATATTATCACAATATGATGCATGAATTCGTAAAGCGCGGATGTAAAAAAAAGAAGTTTTAAAAATTCACCATAAATCGAAATCTTGTGTTAGAGACTTCCTGTTTGTTGCAAAATGAAGGTAATTTATTGAATATTACTAGACTGTAAGTGTTGTAGCTTACAATTGCAGTTTTCAACCATTTTGGTCGAGTTAAAGTTGACCGAAGGTCGATTTTTTTCTATTTATCATTATTTATATGAAAATATTTAAAAACTGATAAAAGCTACAACCATGGGTTGTTTTTAGTTTTTTCTACATGAAATTGCGCACATATTCATATATAAAACTTTATGTAACGGCTAATTTAAAATGGTGCAAATATTACGACAATCGGACGAAAAAATTTCTATTTTTTTCGGAAGCGTTAATGCGCCGACGTATGGAAAAAGTTTTTTTCATAAATTCACCATAAATCGAAATATTGTGCTAGGGACTAACAATTTGTTGCAAAATAAAGGTAAATGGTTGAATATTACTAGAATGTAATAGTTTTAGCTTACAATTGCGTTTTTTGACCATCTCGGTCGAGTCAAAGTTGACTGAAGGCGAAAATTTTGGCACTTGTTATTTATATGAAAATATTTCAAAACTGATAAAAGCTACAACCATGGGTTGTTTTTTGTTGTATTCTACATGAAATTGCACACATTTTCACATATAAAACTTTATGTAACGGCTAATTTAAAATGGTGCAAATATTACGACAATCGGTCAAAAAAAATGTCTAATTTTTTCGGATGAGTTACCGCGCGGATGTAAGGAAAATGTTTTTTTTACGTATACGTACAACTTACCTGGTAGTTACATATAGCTATAGTCTCTGACGTCACGGCAGAATTTCAAAATTCGCGGTAGCGCTAGTTGATAGGTCAGGTGATCCCTTCCCCCCCTGCCCCCTACCGGGGTACTAGGAACTATTCCAGCTAAGCTCAGATTTTTTCTGCTGTGCAGTAGGTAACTCCTGCTCCCTTTCGGTTGAATTTCTTCGTCGGTCGTATGATCTTCGTCAGGATTTTTTGTGAAGTACTCTGTATGATTCTGCGGTGAACGGTGTTGATTTACAGCTAGTTAGGCATTTTTGCTAGGAATATGTCGGATTCTAGTTTAGTTCATTATAGGTTTTGCAGCAAGGGCTGTAAAACAAGGTTGTGTAAGGCTAGTGTGGATCCTCATACCATTTGTGTGTTTTGTAGGGGTCAATCTTGCTGTGCAACCTTAGCCTGTGATGAATGCAAGGAGCTAACTGAGAAGGAGTGGAAGGCATTTAACAAGTATGTTAGGAAATTGGAAAGAGACAGAATTAGGAGAGCGTCAGCTAGGACTTCTTCTTTGGTGTCTCAGGAATTAGTTAGTCAGGAAGAATCTGTCACTAACATTCCGATTTCTAACCTTTCCCCCAACCCAGACTCTGTAATTCCCGAACCCGACACTGTTGCTGATCTTAAAGTCCAAATGGACTCTAAATTTAGTGTAATTCTCACTGCCATGGAGAAGATGAGCGAGACAGTTAAGTCACTGTCGAAAAAGGTGTTGAGTGCAGTGCCTAGTGCGAGTGTTGTGGAGGAGGTGACTGCTTGGCCCTCTCGTTCTCCTAGACCGAAGCCTCTGCCAGACTCCCCAGCCCCTGGGAGGAGACATGCTGACAGTCCAAGAAAGGCGAGCGGGACTTGCTCCCGAGCAGTTGCCCCCTCAAGCAGTTTTGTTGCTATTACCCAAACTGCTGCTGAGCGCCACCGAAAAGGCGACTCAGGGAAGTGTCTTTCCTCCGTTTCTAGTTCGGAGGACTCTCCGTGCAGGGGATGGCGTTTTCCGGACGAATCTCGCCCTTTGAAGAGAAGACGCAAGTTTTCTCCGGGACAAGTACCCAAGAAGAAACCTTCTTTCAGGTGACAGGAAGGTCCTTCGTGTAGTTTTTGGGAATCTCCTGAGAGGTTTTCATCTTCGCAGGAAGAATTTTTCAAGAGCAAGTCTCCCGCGCTTAAGGCAAAGCGTAATAAGAGAGCTTCTAGACTCGCTTTGTCTTCGACTGCCAAGCGTCATGATTCACGCTCGGATTCTCCCGTTTTGTCTTCTGCTGCTTCTCGTCGAGAATCAGCACCTCGAGAGGTGTTTAAGGTAGCGCCAGTTGACGCTTCCGCGTCTGTTCCTGCTGCTCCTACTTCTGCCAAGTCGGATGCTGCCGCTTTTGCGTCTGCTCCCCCTGTTTTCCTTCAAGATATGCAGTCTAAGTTAGACAATATCTTAGAGCTGCTAGGTCAATCGCAAACGTTGACGCGTAATGAAACTCGCGCTCAATCCAGTCGCTTTGACGCCAGACTCTCAGCTTACGCTCCCCAACGTCCACCCGCCCCACCCACTCTGCCGCCTGCGGTACAGCCGGGTACTCAGCAGATGCAACCAGTCCACGCTCCCCTTGCTGGAGCAGTGGATAGCAGATTGGATATTTTGTCAGGAGGAAGAACTGGGAGGTTCTGTCGGCCTTTCCCCAGTCTCTTCTAAAGAGAATCTCTGCGAAGAAGACTTTCTGGAAGCAGAGAAGGAGTCCGTACAGTCTAATTACAAACTACTCCTGAAATTTTTTGCCGACAACTTCTCGGAAGATTTCACTCCTGCCGCCCCTCCTTCTCCAGAATCGCAGTATGCGAGGGACACCAGGACGAGTTCCTCGCATTTGATGAAGCTGGTGCTTTCGATTTCAGCCAGAAAAGCGCTAAAGAAAGTGGATGATTGGCTTAGTGTGAAAAGGGATCAAGGGAGGACAGTTTTTTTTGTTTTCCTCCCTCCAAACTCTTCCAAGAGTAAAGTTTGGTACGAAACTGGGGAAACCTTCTCTCTGGGAGTTGCAAGATCGGCCCTTAATTCCGCCAAGATCTTTTTTACCTCGTCGGAAATGGATCATCTTTCCAAGAATGTTTTTAGGGTACTGGAAGAGATCAGTTTCCTTGATTGGTCCATTCGTGCTCTCGGGAGGAAGGTCAAGAGCTTTGGCCTGTTGGAGCAACAAATGTCGGAATTTGTGGGAGTGATGTCCTGTATCGATAAAGCCATCAGGGACAGTGCATCGGAGCTGGCTTCGGTATTCGCGATTGGAGTGCTGAGGAAACGACAATTGAGGTGCTCCTTCACTGCGAGAGGAGTATCACGTTCTCAAAAGTTGGCGTTACTGTTCGCTCCTTTAGATAAGCGCTTTCTGTTCCCGCAACCCTTAGTAGCGGAGATTGCGGAGTCGCCAGCTCAGAAAGCAACTCAAGACCTTATGGCGCAATCAACTAAGAAGCCAAGGACAGTACAAACTACAGTTTCCCGTCCTGCAACGAATCCGGAACCCGAGAAGCCCTTTCGGAACAGATCTTCCTCACGCCCTTTCTCCAAGACACGTGGAAGGACAAGATTCCTACCCAAAGCAATCAGACCTTCAACAACCAAAAAGTGAGTGTGTGTACCTCTGCACGCCATTAGGAGCCAGACTGCAAGAGTTTGGCAAGTCTGGGAGGAGAAGGGGGCGAAACCATGGACAGTTTCTGTCATCAAAGAGGGATACAGGATCCCGTTCGAAAAGATCCCTCACCTGTCGATGCTCCCGATCCCATTTCCTTCCTACTCGCAAAATTCAGGAAAATGATCTATCCTCGAGGAGGAAATAGTATCCCTTTTAGAAAAGAAAGCCATAGAGACGGTCGCTCTTCCACCTTCCCCAGGCTTTTACAACCGCCTCTTTCTAGTCCCCAAGTCATCGGGGGGTTGGAGACCAGTGCTAGACTTAAGTGCCTTGAACAAATTCGTACGCAAGACGAAATTCTCTATGGAGACCACCCAATCGGTGCTAGCTGCTCTTCGACAGGGGGATTGGATGGTCTCCATAGACTTGCAGGACGCATACTTCCACATCCCCATATATCCATCTTCAAGGAAGTATCTGCATTTCATGTTCAACGGAAGAGTGTTCCAGTTCAGGGCGATGTGCTTCGGTCTCTCGACAGCACCGCAGGTGTTTACAAGAGCTCTCACACCTGTGGCCAGATGGTTTCATTTGAGAGGAATCAGGATTTCTCTATACCTCGACGACTGGCTTCTTCGTTCGCAGTCGAAGGAGAAGTGTGCGAAGGATCTGCAAGTCACGCTTCAGTTAGCAAAGGAATTAGGTCTGATCGTGAACCACCAGAAATAACAATTGATCCCGTCCCAAGTCAGGACTTATTTGGGAGTACGGAAGGATTCAGTAGTTTTTTGGGCTTTTCCGTCCAATCAGCGGGTCAGTACGGGCCTTGAGAAAATACGAGACTTCATGAGGAAGTCGCAATGCTCAGCCAACGACTGGATGAGCCTGTTAGGGACGCTGGCTTCGTTGGAGCAGTTAGTTTTTCTGGGAAGATTACACATGAGACCTCTCCAATTCTATTTGAGAGAGCACTGGGAACGAAAGAAGGTGCCAGATTCTTTCGTTTTTCCAATCCTGGAAGGAATCAAGCTGCAACTGAATTAGTGGAACTCGGAGGAAAGACTGTTACGAGGGAAATCCCTCCATCTGTTGAGCCTGAACCTCGAACTGTTTGCTGATGCATCAGATTGGGGATGGGGAGCTACGCTACAGGACAGGGAGGCTTCGGGCCTGTGGTCTCCAGAAGAGAGGGAATTGCATATCAACGTAAAGGAACTGAGAGCAATTCATCTAGGTTTGATGAAGTTCGAGTCAGTCGTCCGGAACAAAGTGGTCCTTGTGAACTCGGACAACACCACGGCCCTGTCGTATATAAAAAAAGCGGGGGGGGGGGCTCACTCCTTTTCGTTATGCGAAGCGACGAAAGAACTACTGCTGTGGGCGGAAACGATCAACGTAACTCTCCTTACAAAGTTCATCCAGGGAAAGCTAAACATAAGAGCAGACCAACTCAGCCAGAGGAATCAAGTTTTAGCGACCAAATGAATGTTACACGACCATGTATGACGTCTACTGTGGTCTCTTTGAGGCCAACTGATGGTGGATTTATTCACCACCAAGAACTTTTGACTTCCTCTTTACTGCTCTCCGGTATCGAACAGCCAAGCCCTTTCGGTGGATGCGATGATGTTCAATTGGTTGGACCTGGACCTATACGCTTTCCCACCGTTCAAGTTAATAGGAGCAGTTCTAAACAAGTTCGTGAACCATCGGAACACAAGAATGACTGGTGGCCCCATTCTGGCCAGTGAGGGAATGGTTCCTGGGACTCCTACATCTCTTAATAGATTTCCTGAGAAGACTACCCAAATGAATAGATCTACTCAGACAACCGCACTACAGGAGATTCAACAAAAACCTATCCGCTCTACGGCTGTCTGCATTCAGACTATCCAACGTCTCCTCCGAGAGAAAGGATTTTCGAGGGGAGTTGCGAAGTCTATTGCAGCAGCAAGGAGATCCTCGTCATCCAAAGTTTATCAGTCCAAGTGGGTTAATTTAGAGACTAGTGCAAACAATCTGGAGTCTTTTCTCCTTCATCTGCATCAAGTGCGCCGTCTTTCTCTTTCGACAATTAAGGGATACCGTTCTATGCTTGCCTCAGTGTTTCGCCATAGGGGCATTGAGGCTTCAAGCAACCAGGATTTGATGGATTTGCTTAAATCTTTTAATACATCCAAGGCTCAGTCTCCAAAACTAATATCATGGAATTTGGATGTGGTCTTAAAGTGGCTGATGTCTTCCAAGTTTGAACCTCTGGGGTCTAGTTCGCTTCGAGACCTTACGAGGAAGACTATTTTTCTGGTTGTGCTCGCTACAGCTAAAAGAGTCAGCGAACTGCAAGCACTAGACAAAAGAATTGGCTTTGCGGAAGGAAAAGCAGTATGTTCCTTTATTTTAAACTTTGTAACGAAGAATGAGGATCCTTCTCGACCATGGCCACGCTCTTTTGATATTCGAAGCCTACGGATTTAGTGGGAAGGGAACAGGAGAGACTTCTCTGCCCAGTGAGGGCGCTTAAATATTATTTAAAACGCACCAAGACGATCTGAGGTAATCTCTGGTGCTCGGTCAAGGATCCGTCAAGGCCCCTTTCCAAGAATGCTATGTTGTTCTTTTTAAGGGACTTAATTACAGAGGCGCACACGCATCTGCAAGAGAGAGAAACAACCATGGCGAGAGTAAAAGCGCATGAAGTGAGAGCAATGGCGACTGCTCTAGCACATAAAAAGAACCTGTCTCTAGAGGCGATACTCAAGGCCACATACTGGGGGTGTAAGTCAAGTGTTTGCATCATTTTACCTTAGTGACGTGCAAACAAGTTTTGAAAATTGCAGTACCTTAGGTCCCTTTGTAGTGACTGGCACAGTGTTGTGGGAGGGAACGTAGGAAGTCATTCCTTCCTTACTTTTATTATTGTGGTGGTTTGGTTTTTACGGTTGCCTGAGAGAACGGAGACTATTAGAGTTCTCCTCAGTCAAATTAGGGTAAAGATGAAGTGTGTTCTAAGGTTAGTTTTTAATCGTTTGGGGTTAGGTGATCCCTCCTTATTTCTTCGTTGTGGTACTGCGCCCAGAGTAGGGGCATTTTGGATGTCGTATCGCATACAGGTCACGCCCTAGTCGACATGCACTCCTGTAAGCAACCAGCGACCAGGTCCATACACCCCACTGTTGCTCTAAGGTTAGCGGATTACAGAGGCAGTAATCGCTAATTTGGCTACCTTAGCAGGTAAGGAACTATTTCAGTCTTCTTATTCAATTCTATTAAGCAGTAGTTAGCTGTCACTGACCCACCTCCTAAAGGTGTCAATCAGCTATATGTAACTACCAGGTAAGTTGTATACGTAAAAATGACATTTTTATGCTAAAATAATGTTTTACGTATACTTACCTGGTAGTTACATAACTAAAGCCCACCCTCCTCCCCTCTGTGGACAGGTAGGCATAAAAAATCTGAGCTTAGTTGGAATAGTTCCTAGTACCCCGGTAGGGGGCCGGGGGGAAGGGATCACCTGACCTATCAACTAGCGCTACCGCGAATTTTGAAATTCTGCCGTGACGTCAGAGACTATAGCTATATGTAACTACCAGGTAAGTATACGTAAAACATTATTTTAACATAAAAATGTCATTTTTTTTTTCATAAATTCACCATAAATCAAAATATTGTGTTAGAGACTTCTAATTTGTTGCAAAATAAAGGTAAATGACTGAATATTACTAGAATGTAAGACTTTTAGCTTACAATTGCATTTTTCAACCATTTCGGTTGAGTCAAAGTAGACCGAAGGTTGATATTTTGGGCCTTTCATCATTATTTATATGAAAATATTTCAAAACTGATAAAAGCTACAACCATGGGTTGTTTTTTTGTTGTATTCTACATAAAATTGCACACATTTTCATATATAAAACTTCATTTAACGGCTAATATAAAACTGTGCAAACATTACGACAATCGGACGAAAAAATTTCTGATTTTTTCGGAAGAGTTACCGCCAGGACGTAAGGAAAAAGTTTTTTTCATAAATTCACCATAAATCGAAATATTGTGCTAGAGACTTCCAATTTAATGTAAAATGAAGGTAAATGATTGAATATTACTAGAATATAAGAGTTTTAGCTTACAATTGCGTTTTTCGACCATTTCGGTAGTCAAAGTTGACCGAAGGTTGAAATTTTGGCACTTATCGTTATTTATATGAAAATATTTCAAAACTGACAAAAGCTACAACCATGAGTTGTTTTTTGTTGTATTCTACATGAAATTGTGCACATTTTCATATATAAAACTCTATGTAACGGCTAATATAAAAGGGTGCAAAAATTATGTCAAAGTGACAAAGTAATTTCCAAGATGTGTCGCTGATGCTTTTTAGTGTGAGAAGAAAGAAATTCACGCTTGCGTGCCTGGGTAAAGATTGTAAACAAAACAACAGCTCGATTCGTGAACTCCCAGCATCCCCCAAGGTGCGTGATTCAAAAGTTTTCGCCTAGTAGGCCTATAACTATTTTTCCGCGAATTAAAAGAAAAAAATTTTTCGTCGAAGTTTCGTACATCGGTTCGGCACCCAACACAATTCTCGTCAACGTTTAATACGTCCAATCGGCGTTAAAAGGGTTAAATCCTTTATGGACCTCTTTTTCCACTGATCTTCCTCAGTACTAGTTAGTTTCCACATCCACAGCAAGGTAGTCTAGGTACTTTACCACCGAGGTAGCCTCATTACTGTGTTTCTGTTGGAATCTTGTCATACTTATCAGTGAAGGTCTTGTAATTCTGATTCAGTTTAAGGAAATTTTAAGAATGACATTAGAGGGTCAGATTTGCAAATTGATTAAAATTCTAAGTAAACTTATTTGGGATGAATCTTATCTACTGTAAAAAAAATTAAATAAAAAATAGCTTATACATATCTCTGCACCAATAGGCAAGGATACAAGCTATTTTTAACAGTAGGTAAGTATCTGAATAATAAATACTATTATGAAATTTTATATTTCTTTTTTTTTATGCAATTATAGTATCTTATTTCTTAGGATTAGTAATTTTTCTTGCAATTTCCATGTAAATACAAAATTAACATATGAAAACTGGTAAAAACCTCCAAATTGCATTCTTGTCCAGTAAAATTTAGATTATACTGTTTGTTCTCTTTCTAAAATTAGCCAGTTGCATCTCATATCAGCCAAAGGTAAAAAATGTGTACAGTATGCAAAAATTATCCCTTGACTGGAAAAAATAGTTAATGAGACAGAATCAAAAGTTCCTATGGTTAAATAGAAAATAACGATTTTGCAGATAGTTTTATTTGAAAAATATATGTTGGTCATGATTATTTTTTATTAGTCAGAAGAGGAAGCCTATTCATAATGGGCCATTGACTTGAAATTCAAGCTTCCAGAGAATGTGGTGCATTTGAAAGACATAACAGAAGGTAATAGGATATATAGAAAGGAGAGATCAGTTGTTAAAGAAGAAAAATGCAGAAATTGAGTAATGGTTGAGGCTCTTGTAAAACATAGATGTTCTTTTGACAGTTATTGCTGGTTAAAAAGATATTTTGATAAGTCTGGAGCATTTTTACTAAAAATGTCACTCAGATGTGTGAAATTGTGAAGAGACAATTACCATTAATATAGTAAACATAATTGGTAGTACGTATTCTTTATGCCCAATTACTTGATAGTTTGAATAGGCCAGAATGTTAGGAAATCCAGTCTGCTTTGAATATACTATTTTGATAGGGCCCTTACTAATTTGGAAATAATGTTATGCTCATTTTTTACCCAAAAGAGTCAAACAGTGAGGTTGAAACATTCTTGTTTTATCCCACCTTGAACCACCCGTCTGCAGTCTAACTGGGTTAGAAGTATAACTGGCGGGTCGGTCACACGACGCCAAGGGCATTCTGGGTATACATGCCCCGTGACCTGGTATAGATGCCAAAAGTCCCTGGATCGCACAAGTTTAATTTTAATTCTATGGGTTTCCAGCTTTGCCCTAGTTAATCCTAATGTTAAGACCTCAGGTTTGTTAGTTATGAAAAATACAAATTAGTTACAAATTTGTCATTTTAGATTTTGAGTTTTGACTAGATGCTGTACAATGTACATGGGCAACAGCAGCCAGTACATGGGCAACACAGCCAATGTGTCTTTGAGGGCCCTTTGGAAATTTCCCAGCATACTGAAATCACTGGTAACAAAATTAACTGGACTTGGTCTACTTTAATCTTCTAAAGTTCTTGTGTTGGCAAGTGAAACAAACAAACAAATAATATTAATACATCAGAGGGTCAAGTGGGATGGAGAACCTAAGGATGGTTTACTAATATAAACTAAAAAATGTAAATCCCTATAACCATTGACAGCCACAAAATTTCCCAGCATTAATTCAAATCATGTCCACCACAAGAAGGGATGGGTTAGTTTACAGAAAATGTAATTAAATTTTTTGGAAGCAACTTATCTATGCAAGCAGTTATTTTCCCAAATGCAGCATAGTAAGTCTAAACCTTAATAAGGGTTGACTTGAAAACTTCTGCAAAATAGCAAGAGTGGCAAAATCCCAAAGTTCTCCCAGAATTCACAATTTAATAAATAATTTTCAAGTATAGCCATCTCATTAATAAAGGTAATAGCAAACATGTTAGATACCATAAAAATAAAATTACGCTGGTAATTTTTTTTTACATTTTTTAGACCATGCATCATTTTATATATATATATATATCTATATCTTATATATATGATATTATATATAATTATATATATAATTATATTATAATAGATATAGAGATAGATATAGATATTATTATATACTATATATATATATAAAATATATATCTATCATATCTATAGATATAGATATATGAATAATTATCACATCACCGTGATTCATATAAATCATTCGAGCTACAAATGTCCTTTAATATATAATTCACTCTACAGTGGTTTGATCCCATGAGGGGACGAAATTATTGTCAACTAAAAAATTCCCCTTTGGTACATAACATGTATATGAAAATATGTCAATTCCGAGGTAGAGCGAATTAGATATTAAAGGACATTTGTAGCTCGAATGATATACTATATATATATATATATATATATATATATATATATATATATATATATATATATATATCTATATATCTATCTATATATCTATCTATCTATACTATCTATATATATATATATATATCTATATCTATCTATCTATCTATCTATATACAAATCTATATATATATCTATATATATCTATATATCTACACACACACATATATATTATATATATATATATATATATATATATATATATATACAGGCGGTCCCTGGGTTACGACGGGTCCGGCTTACGACGTTCCGACGCTTTTTCTTAAATATTCATTGAAAATTCCGCCCTGGGTTACGACGCTTGTTCCGAGGTTACGACGCTGACGCCTCCAACGCTCAGAGTTTACGACGCTTTTAAAAAACGCATACTATGATAAGAATCCTTTATAGTTTAGCACAGTTCTCTCTCTCTCTCTCTCTCTCTCTCTCTCTTTGTATTTTCCGACGAAAATAATCACTAATTAGTGTATTTTGATGTTTATTTTCATGACTAAATACATTTTTATTATACAAAAATGATTTACTAATTTTCAAATATTAATTTTGATTAATACTGTATTAGTAAGTTTAATAAGTTGAAATGATATCACATAATAAAAATAATAATTCTCTCTCTCTCTCTCTCTTCTCTCTCTGTACTACAAAGATGTATGTTTTTTTGTATGATAAATAAATGATGTACTATTTTCAAATATTAATATTAATTTATACAGCAATAATGTCAATTCATTAAAGAAAATACCATAGTGAATTAGTAAGATTTTAACTTATATTTAAAAAATTATGGAAGAATGAAGGAAATCCCAGTCTTCTCTCAGTAACCCTTTCTCGAGATCCAGGTACTAAAACTGTCAGATGTATCAAGTTCTGTGACAGCCAGGAGGGGGAAGAGCTGCAGTGTTGCAATCACTGGTCTCTCATTTACTGAGACTCAAGATTTTTTATGTACTTGTACTATTTGTTTTTAATACTTTCAAATAATAATAATAACTGTAATTACAAAATTCATATGTGATAGTATTTTAAAGAAATACAA
The DNA here is from genome assembly GCF_015104395.2 of Macrobrachium nipponense. Taxonomy (NCBI): domain Eukaryota; kingdom Metazoa; phylum Arthropoda; class Malacostraca; order Decapoda; family Palaemonidae; genus Macrobrachium; species Macrobrachium nipponense. The sequence continues at coordinate 18,915,017 of NC_087215.1, read as the reverse complement.
TACGCACTAATCTATCCATGTCACTTTTAATTAAGGCCATTTTGCCACACAAGATAATAATGTGTCATAGTGGTAACTCCCTCCCTCTCTTTCGCTGGAAGCATTATAAGTATTTTTTGAGAGAACAGAGAGAGATAAACACTCTCTCTCTCTCTTTTACCGAGATGAAAGAATTTTTATGGTACTAGTATGTAAAATGTTTATTGATAATTTCAGTTATTTAATAATAATAATAATAATAAAACTTTATTTACAAAATTCATAATGGTCGTATTTTAAAGAGATGAAAATGACCTTTCCATTTCACTTGTAAGGATAATTCCTCTTTCTTACTGAGATGAGAGAATTTTTATGGTAGATGCACGTGTTTATTATATTTTCAAATAATAATAATAATAATAGAAGTAGTAATAATACGATAACTAATTTCAAAAGAAAATTCTTCCGTTTCTACCTCAACTCCAGTGACACTCGGAGCTTAACAATGCCATACAATGGTCAACGAATTTAATGGTTTTATGTAATTCTCTCTCTCATCTCCTCTCTCTCTCTCTCTCGTCTCTCTCGCTCTCTCAGTCTCTCTCTCTCTCTCTTACTGAAGATGAGATCATTTTCTTGGACATGTATGTAATAAGTTTATCATTAATATTTTCCAATAATAATACTATTAACTGTAAGTACAAAATTCATATCTGAGTATTTTAAATACAATAATCATTCCATTTCTCTCTTTTAAATACTGTAAGGACAACTCTCTCTCTCTCTCTCTCTCTCTCCACAAGATACTTGTCATACATTTGGTGTTTCTATTTCTTCCTTTTATCTCTCTCGCTCTCAGCAAAAGAATTGATAGACAGACAAACATAATTGCACAGTCCTCTCTTTCTCTCTTCTCTGGAGAAATATATGTATTTATTGGAGGGGGAAAAAGTTGCTTACAGACTTCATTTCAATCTATTGAAACAGTAAGGAGTTATTTCTCTCTCTCTCTCTCTCTCTCTCTTATTTTAATGAAAATTACAGTAATTTGTGAATACAGTGTTGCACATGAAAAGTAAATTAGTGATAATTTTAGAGATACGGCCCTAAGAAAAATTGCAAATTAGTGAAATTTTCCCTGTGGACATGTTTTCAAGAACGTCGTTCCGGCTTACGACGATTTTCGGATTACGACGCGTCTTAAGAACGGAACCCCCGTCGTAACCCGGGGACTGCCTGTATATATATATTACATAGAGTACTTGAAGTAGTTTGAGGTTATACTTTATACTTTACACGCAGAGTATACTAATAAAATTATCATGCGGCTGTCCATACCTGTTGTACAGTATATGCTACAATCTTAAGATTTCACAAGGTGTATACACTTAGTAATGTGAATGAATATACCTCGAAATTCAGAAATAATTGGTTGGTTCTATTTTCAAGGGGAGAGGAGTATGGTTTTTTTTATCATAAAAATAAAAAACTTTCTGCAGTGTGATAATTCTGTTCATGATTTTATTTTTTTTTTTTTTGAACTGGGATTGCAGCCAATCTATCAATGTTGGTTTGTTTGTTTGCAGGAGGTGGTAGCAGCGAAAATGTAGGCAGCTCTGTCCGTCGTTCTTCTAGTAAGGATAAAGATAGGAAGTTAGTTCGTCGTTCCTCAAGTAAAAAAGATAAAGAAAATGGGGGCCGAGGAAGGTCCTCAAGTGCTGACATAAAGACCCCTCCTCATGGTGGGGATTATATGTCCAGCCCAAGACGACGAGCAACTCCCCCTGGACCCGATCCTTCGCCTGCCCTCACAGATCATGATTGTACAGAAACTGATGTCCAGAGAGTGCATGTCTCCTTAACATATAAGCCTAGAATATGAGACAGGGAAAATGGGGTGGAAAGAGATATTACAATACAAGTAGGTTGTCCACCAGGGTGTAGAGAATGCATTGTCACCAAAGAGGAGGAATTTCGGTTTACGAAACGTTGGTGGATAACAGTGTTCACCTACTTGACACAAGCCATAGGCACTGCCATGCTACCATCACCTGGAGAAACTAGGAAGACATCTGCTTTAACTCCATCAGCATTGCAGGGTCATCCTACATTTGGAGGCAGATGACAGAAGGAAAATTTGTGAACTGGCAATTATACTCACGTGGACCTCTAGTGATTATTTTTATTATCATGATTATTATTATTATTATTGTTGTTGTTTTTTCCCCAATTTCTATGGAACCAAGGATCAAAATGTATTGAAATCGTCCCTCCTACTGCCACAGAACTTGTGTAGCATTAAGTTTTTGATGACCAAGGCTCTTGAGTTAGGAGTTGGCTTGTGTCCAAAGTACAAAATGAGCTTGAAAGTTCCCAGGTCATGACATGGACTGGTTGTGATACAGAGAAACACACATGTTGGATCTTGCTAGTCATGCCACCGCCAAAGAGTTTGTAGCACAGATTGCAGTGGTTCCAATTCTGCTTCAATAGCATACTACCATTCTTTTCTTCTCTTTCTTAGCTTTTCTCTCTTTTCTCTCAAATTTAGTACAAGTGACTAAGGCTTTAATTGCTAGTACCACCTTTCACATGTGATTTGGCTGTCTCATGTTGTAGCAACCTGAAGTCCACAAGCAAACATGACAAGACAGCCAAAAGAATGATGTGCCTGGCTGCTGCTGTATTGCTCCTCTGACTGACTGACTGACTGGAGTCCTTAGGAAAGGGCTCTGTATGTGTACCTGTCTAGTTACTTCTCTTGCTTCTCAATATGCGGGCATCCACTGGGGAGCAGCACATTCCAATGTACATGCCACAAAAATGTAAAACCTCCTCATCATGTCTGTGCTAACAGCAGGGAGTAGCCTGTTAAAAGAGAATGTCAAAGTGAATCAGAAGGAAAAATACGTAAAGCATTTTCCATATCTTTATACATGTTGTTGACTGGGTCAGAGTATGCAAACATTCCGTCTGAATCTGGAGATTAGGTATGTTGTTTCTTGTGCAAATAAACTGTATCAGTTTTACCACTTCCTCGGCACATATTCAGTAATTATGATGATTTTGGAATTGAACTAAAATTCAGAGGCTTTAATTAAAAATGAACTGTTTAATTTATAAAGAATATCATGGTACTGCAGTATACTGAAATTAGTGCACTTTAAATTTCAAGGGAAAGCAGCACCTGTTTAAATATGTTGCTGAGGTGGTGGTGACAATTGGTGTGTGTGTCATGGAGTGAACCAGTGGAGGGACCCTTTTTATCAGTATCATTAAAAGGCTCAAGAAATATTTTGCCAGGCCTGTCATATCTTCAAAAGAGGCAGGATACCAGCTGTTCATGCTTTTTCACCAGTAGCAACAGCCAATTGTCCATCATGATTTTTGATGTGAGCCTCCTCACTGCCAGCATGGTGTATGTGTAGGGTTTATAATTTTTCAGGAACATTTGTTAGCACTGAAATGCATACTTAGAGAACTGATCAGCTCTGATAAACACTGCCATTAGCAACACCCCAGGGACAATGAAACGTCATTTAGTGAGTGTAGTATGACCATTACAGCATAAAATATGATTATTACCAAAATGACCCTGAAATTCATGATGGCTGGCAGGCCGTCAAGTGGAAAAAATGGACTCTCAAACCTGGAGAGTTATTGAAAAGGTGAAGTAGCCAAGTGTCCAGAGGTATTATGGGCAGTCTTGTATGCTGCCTGTCACGTAAAAAAAAATTTAAAAAAATAAAAAAAAAATAATTTTAAAAGTGACATCCATGTGTTCCTTCTACCTCTTTCTTGGCTGTTTGGAACACTATGACCTGTGGAGTGTATCCCACGTTCATGGTTTTACTCTGTCTGCAATCTCGTGTATGCTTTGTATATTACAGTATTTTAAGCCCCCTTTTGTGGGGATGTCACAGTTGAACTTTTTAACTCAAGTGTAAAATTGACTAATTGGCTCAACCTGACTAAAGTGCAATTTGATCTACAAATACAAATGTTAAATATTGATGGGTGGGAAGTACTAAACAAATTTCATGGAAGTTAAATTCTATATTTTTATCATTTTTCATCTCTGGTCTCCTAACCTGTGATTTCATTCACTTAACATGTTGCATGTTTATCAACACGTATAAGTAGAAAGCTTATTTGTAGGGTTTTTTATGTGGGTAACGTGGCGTGTACATGAGCCATCAGGTGTCATAGAGGATGACAGCGTGTCTTTAGGGTTGCAGCAGATTAGCGGATAGTTTTGATTCCTTGGAATCAGTTGAGGAAGTGTAATTATTTGTGTTTATATGTTATGTACTATTTGTAGCTTTTAAGAAGAAAAGGTAATGGGAAGCTGATGGTCTGCCCCCTATGGACACGGATGGTTTTACTAAGTGAGGGACCTCCATTGGGCTCAGGGTGGTCTCACATTTAAGCAACATAACCTTACCCATCCTAAATGAAACCAACAGCTCACTTTGGTACCCACATACCCTCTCCCCCACCATTTTGTATCTTGTACTCATAGTTTTGCATTTTTAATTGTGTATGTACTACACTTGATTCTGTAATGATATGCTTTTTTAAATTATTGGTGACCTTGAATAAATGAAAAGTTTCTTTTTGACTTTTTATTGATGCCTCAAATTACTTACGATAAATATGGCGGGTTCCAGGATCATAGTACTTATGATGATTATGGCGGGTTCCAAGATATTCTGTGACATTTGATCAGTTTTAAAAACATTTGAGTGTGACATCATGAAACTAATGTTGAATCCTGTGCCTCAATCTATGCTTTCAGAATACATATTTTAGTTTATTCAAAGTTGTTAATTACTGGGAAATAGTGAAGTCAAAGTTCAGAGCTTATCAGGTTGAGTGTTTTCCTTTGTAACAGTTTATTCATAGTAACTAGATCTACTGAGCAACTGCAAAATGTACAGTAACAATAGTAAAACAGGTATTAACTGTTATATCCATCTTTTTATAAAACAATCTTCCTTTCATTTGTGTGAAATGCAGTGCTATATGTACTATCAATCACAGAAAATATAGATTTAAAGCTTCACAGCCCTTGTAGAAACAATGCAGACTGTTGGTAACGAATGACCTATTCAGTCTTGGTGCTTGGACATCTGTCCTTAATTAACATCAGTTACAGTGTGGCCTACTGTGGAGATACTGGTCTCTGTATTACCAGAATGCTTCATTACAAAATGTTTAGTTTTCAGCTTTGTTTTTCGTTTTAAAGATGTGTCCAAGCTTTTAGCATCAATTTGGATGTTATAACTTAGGAGGATTGAAATGTCATCATGAGAAAATTCTTGAAATGGTCTTCAAAAAAAACTTTCTAACCTTTACAGTGGCCTATACAGTCCTTTAAATTTGAAAGTTAAAGCTGAAGTAAATAATCTGCAGAATTCTTTGGCTAATTAAAAACTCCGCAGAAGTAAACAAAGGTAAAACATCATGCATGAAGATGAATCATGGTTTCACAAGAGGTGCTAAGGACTGCATGATATACTTGGGAATACTATAAAAGATTTTCTAATTGGAGTAAAAAGGGAAGTTAAGAAGTCTTATGACAGGCAGGCATGTCTTACCTTCTGTTACTGGTGATGAGAAGACTTGGAGGAGGACCCAGGGAATCTAGGAGAAAGGGATTGATTGATTGATTGTCTATTAAAACTGGCATCGCAACATCTAGGTTATTGACACCGAAATATGGGGAAAGGGAATGGATGAAGATCTGGAAGTGATGAGAATCAGATGATTCATTCTACAATTATAATTGGTAGTCTCCAGATTGTGCTTCAGTATTCTTGACCCTTTCTGGCACGGAAATACTATTAATCCATTCCAGCCACTCAATAAAAATACACAAATTTTTGTTGTTATGTTGTTTTTGAATAAGAAAAATATACTTTATAAATAAATAATGTATAAAAAAACAATAATGCCCAAAACACAAATACGGGGGTCCAGTGTGCGTGTGCATGTATGCATGTATATATATATATATATATATATATATATATATATATATATATATATATATATATATATATATATATATATATATATATAATATATACTATATATATATATATATATATATATATATGTATATATATATATATATATATATATATATATACACACACACAGTGGACCCTCGTATTTGCGTTCTGGGCATTATTATTTTTATACATTATTTGTTATTTATAAAGTAAGCACGTACATTTTTCTTATTTAAAAACAACATAACAAAAATTGGTGTATTTTTATCGAGTATATAAAATATATATATGTATATAAAATATATACAGTAGTGCCTCAGGTTACGAAATTAATCCGTTCATAAGTGGCCTTCGTAACCAGATTTTTTCATAGCTAGAACGACATTTTACATGTAAATTGCCTAATTCGTTCCAAGCCCTAAAAAACACCACAGTAAATTTTATAATAAAGCTAAATTGACCAATAAACAATGAAACACAACAATATGGACCATTCAATATTTAACCTAACCGTTACTGTACCTGTAAATAAAGTGTATTAGTCTACAGGGTACAAGAAATACTGCGTACATGTACGTACGTATGTAGTAAAATGTGGAACCTTACCTTTCGAGCGAGGTGATGTCCAAAAGTGGCGACAGAGCGGGAGGACAAACGGCAGAAAAATGAACACTTAACTTTACAAAACACATTAAAAAATGGCAGAAAACATTAACACTAAACTTTACGAAACACATCAACAAATGGAAGAAAACTAGCACTTCTTGATTATCTCCATCTTCGTCTACATAGAAAACATCCTCTTCTTTCCGTGAACTTCAGTAACATTCTTGGGACCCATGGCTAATAACGTAAGTCATTAAGTTTACACACAACACGATAAAGTAACTTATAGTACAATGAAAGCGAAATCACTAACAAATTTACATTAACAAACGAAATATATGTGAACGAATGAATTCCAGGTGTTTACGATAACACTGCTGCAAAAAATGGTCAAGGAATGCCTTTACACAGAGGCATGATGGGACAGATGCTGACCAATAGGAGAGCGGGAGGATGGTGGCGAGTCTACTGAGTTGGCGGCTCGCCAGTTTTAAAATTGTTCTCGGCGGCCCGGGCGAATCTCGGACTTTACCCTTTTGCAACCTGAATTATTTTCGTACACAAAAGCAAAAAAATCTCTGTCTTTGCTTTCATAACTTGAATTTTCGTACGTAGGGACTTTCGTATGTAGAGGTTCCACCTATATATATTAAGATATATAATATATATATATATAATATATAATATATAATCAATATATATATATATATATAGATATCTATATATATATATATAATATATATATATATATAATATATATATCTATATATATATATGCACACAGTGGAACCTCAGTTTTCGTACATACATCCGTTCTTGAACCTCCTACGGTATCCAAAATGTACAAAAACCAAAGCAATAATTCCCATATGGAATAATGTAAATAGTATTAATGTTTCAGAACCCCCAAAATAATAAAAAAAATACATTTTACAGGGAATAAACAAAGTTTTACATACAGAAAAGAATGGGAAATAAAAATAAATGAATAATGAACATTTAACATCACTCTAACCTTTATGGAAGACTTGTTAGCATATGGAAGATGGAGAGGAGGGGAGAGGGAGGAGGAGAGGTTAATGCTTGGAAAAGGAATCCCCATCCAGAAGGACTTCAGGTATCTTGAACCTATCTGGTGTTACTTCTCTGTTTTCTAGTGGCGCTGTCTGGGGTTACTTCCCCACTTTGTTTTTTACTGGTACTAGGACCAGCTTGAGAGTCACTGGACCCCTGTCGAACAACAAAACTCTCCAGAGACATTTGCTTCTGACGTCTCTTCAATATCTGCCTGAAATGATACAAACCGTTGTCATTAAACATGTTAGAGACATGGATTACAACATCTTTATTAGGATGATGTGTCTCAACAAAATTTTGTGAATCACTCGACTTGGCAAACATTTCTTTTATTACTAAAGTAGGAACAGTATCCTCTCTCTCTTACTCCTCTTCCTCGGATTTCTCACTGTCTGTTGCTGTTCCTGCTGAAGGTCTTGCAGCCCCTCAGTGGTTAGCTCTTCCCTGTGGGCATCCACTACCTCCTCCACATCCTCGCCACTCCAATCAAACATAAGGACTTCCTAAGAGACACAATAGACTCAGCAACAGGCATAGGATCATCAGGGTCAGCCTCAGACCCCTCGAAATCCTTCTCGAGGTAACACTGGCCACAATTTTTTCCAAGCATAGTTCATTGTCCTGGAAGTCACTCCCTGCCAAGCCTTGGCTATATGGCTTATGCAGTTGAAGATATTGAAGTGATCCTTCCAGAACTCTTTTAGGGTCAAAGCCGTGTGTGAGGTCACTTCAAAGCACCTTTGGAATATTGCCTTCGTGTACAATTTCTTGAAGTTTGAGATGATTTGCTGGTCCATGGGCTGGATGAGAGGAGTGTTAATAGAGGGCAAGAACTTGACAGCGATGAATTTAAATCCGTCTGATAGCTGGTCTTCCAAGCCAGGAGGATGTGCAGGAGAATTGTCCATTACCAGGGCAATTGATTTTCTTGCAGGTATTTTTTCACACCTGGGCCAAACACTTCATTGACCCACTCAACGAAAATTTGTCTTGTGGCTCATTCTTTTTATTGGCCTTCCACATCACAGGCAATTTATTCTTTATGACATTGTTTTTCTTGAACACTTGGGGAGTTTCTGAGTGATACACAAGTAAGGCTTCACTTTGAAATCCCCACAGGCATTTCCACAGAACAAGAGTTAGCCTCTTTCATAGGTTTGTGCTCTGGCAATGAACTTTCCTCTTGTGTGATATAGGTCCGTTTTGGCATGAACAAATTCTTTGGAGAGATGTTTATCTGAGCTCGCAGCCTCCACATGATGTACGACACTATGGATGCCTGTACACTTTTTGAATATTTCAAACCAGCCTCTACTGGCCTTGAAATCACTAAGAACAGCACTTGTTGTTGGCATTTTCTTACTTAAATCGACATGCAACATCCTAACTTTCTCACAAATGATTGCTTCAGACACACCATCCCCCACTAACCATTTTTCGTTGATCCACACCAACAGCTTTCCAACATCAACATCTTCCACTAGTTGCGATCTTTGTTTAGATAATGAAGTGACCCCTTTTGCAACATCAGCTGCCTTGATTTCATGTTTCTTTGCTAGGATAGAGCTGATTGCAGCTTTCTTTGGCCCAATACTGGGAACTTTGCAATGAGTTTTATGGCAAAATTAGCACAAAACACAAGAAACACATGCAGGTATGTGGACTACGAGTGCGGAGATGCTTGTTAGACGAGAAACAAAGCCAGAATAGGTCATGAGAAAAAACGGGATGCTTTGTTTGGGTGCTTCATATGGGGCCCGGTCATGCGCTGGGCCCCGGATGGAGCGTTTCCAAGCACTCATACAAAAACTGAGGAAACGTACAATAAATGAGGCAAAATTTCAAACAAAAGTGTCTACGATAACCAAAACGTACGAAAAGAGAGAGTTAAGAAAACAGAATCCACTTCATATATATATATATATATATATATATATATATATATATATATATATATATATATATATATATATATATATATAAATATATATAAATATAGTCTTAAAATTATATGGCACTGGTTTTAATAAATTAAACAAACAGGCAACCCTCTTACCTCTCGTTGCTGGTTATTCTTCTGCAAATGGAATCAAGCTGGGCTAATGAATCCTTGTAGATACAAAAATGATATTGTTATGATACAATCAAGTTTGTTCATACTTACCTGGTAGATATATATAGAGAATACAGCTATATATATATCTGACAGGTAAGTCTCATGAACAAAATATACTTTTATTTCCCAAATTAGCTAAACATTAAATGGAACAAAATGAATATAAAATGTAGTAAATAAAAGAATAAAGTCTGACCCTCAAAAGACCGTAAACTCATTCTACCATCCCGAACCAGATTAAGTAAATTTTTCCCCTAAATCTCACAGTCTGATTAATTATGCATTTAAATAGTCAGTCTTTTCAGAGAACCTATTCTCTGTTATAATGCAATGAACCCATCTTGCGATGGGTGTGCCCTCGAGTCCTCCTCCAAATGTATTCTATACCACAACACTGGTAATCGAAGAATGTCACCTTCTTTGGCATCTTAGACTATTGGGCCCCATACATTACATGTCACGAACACACACGGTCACGCCTTTTGGAATGGCATAACAACCGAGTGCCGCACCCAGTCATGTGACCTGCGAAGGGGTCGTCAAACCCATATCGCTTAGTCACCAATTCCGACTCTTTCAATTCAGCACCCTTCGAGGAATCAAGCGCTTGTCGCTAAGCCCTCCTGTCAGTGAGCAGAAAAGGCTGAGATTAACAATTCACTGCCACACCTTCTTTTTTAAAAGATATATATATATATATATATATGTATATATATATATAAGTCATTTCACATTACTGTGATTCATATACATACATCGAGCTACAAAGTCCTTTAATATCTAATTCGCTCTACCTCAGAATTAATATATTTTCATATATGCTTAACCGAAGGGGAATTTATTTTTTTCACGATAATAGATTTGCCTGGTCCCGGGCGCGAACCGAAAAAGACATTCAAATCCAGGAACGTCAGTGAAGCTTTTACCTACCCCACCACCGCGAGAGGCATAAGTTTATGTCGTCTCTCACCCTCAAATACCTTTCGTGCTCAGGTAATTCGTTGGTTTGGAGACAACACCAACCGACCTCGACTCTGGTAGCGTTGTAGTGCTTTTGACAACACGTAGCATTTTATATAAGTCATTTCACATTACCATGATTCATATGAAAGGGCTGTTGCCTTGTATAATAAGGCGCCCTGTTGGGTTATGTTAGACTTGCGATAATCTTACGCTAAGTCTGTTGGTTATGCACTTCCATACTCATTGGAGTGTCTTGGGGTTTGATGATAACTTACGAAGTCGGTATCTTCTTTGGTTATGACGACGATGTGTTAAAACTCATGATGATAGTTATAACTTCATTCGATCTCTTTCTGATGTGAGGTTCTAGTAGAAAACACTGAGTACAAAAAATAGTTCGATTCTCTGAGATTACATGATGAAGATCAGAGGAAATTTGTACAGGTCTGCCAATGATGATGGCTAATTCAAATCTCACTACAATCTCGTTTACAAATCATAAAGGAAGCAGACAGTAGCTCGAACATACATACAGATGACATAGATTACAAATCACGTAGGCCATTTGAATTATAGGACACGGTGTTTGTCTCAAGCAGGATGCTTGGACTAATGTTTTCAAAACAAATGAAGGACCACAGGTGACGGCATGTCATCTTAGCCTACTTTATTGTATACGTCATCTTAGCATACTTTATTGTCTCTGGTCTGATCACATTCCTGCAAGGAATCTGGTTGACCTCTTGGGTCACTGGTTTTACTTAATCATAGTTTTAGTTTTTTATATATATGGAATAACATTCCATATTTTCATTATGTAACACTTACACATATACATACATCGAGCTACAATGTACTTTAATATCTAATTCGCTCTACCTCGGAATTAATATATTTTCATATATGCTAACCGAAGGGGAATTTTTTTTTTTTTCACGATATTAGATTTGCCTGGTCCTGGGCATGAACCCAAGAAGACATTCAAATCCAGGAACGTCAGTGAAGCTTTTACCTACCCCACCACCGCGTAAGTTTATGTCGTCTCTCACCCTCAAATACCTTTCGTGCTCAGGTAATTCGTTGGTTTGGAGACAACATCAACCGACCTCGACTCCGGTAGCGTTGTGGTGCTTTTGACAACACGTAGCATTTTCTTTAAGTCATTTCACATTACAGTGATTCATATACATACATCGAGTTACAATGTCCTTTAATATCTAATTCGCTCTACCTCGGAATGAATATATTTTCATATATGCTTAACCGAAGGGGAATTTTTTTTTTTTTTTTTTTTTTTTTCACGATAATAGATTTCTGGTCCCGGGCACGAACCGAAGAAGACATTCAAATCCAGGAACGTCAGAGAAGCTTTTACCTACCCCACCACCGCGAGAGGCATAAGTTTATGTCGTCTCTCACCCTCAAATACCTTCCTACTCGTAGTTCTCGAGCTCACTTCTTTAGCCGCACTCGCTCCCGATGCGGTAGCCCTTGCATGTCCACCGAGTTAGGGCGATGTATCTGTGGGTCACTTCCGGGTGACAACCTAGCCCTATTCTCATTCCTTGTAAGACTCATTTCATAAAAGTTCTGGCAGGAGATTTTACAGACGGATGCCCTTCCCGACTCCAACCCTCCCTATTTATCCGGGCTTGGGACCGGCACTGAGTTGGGCTGGCTTGCCTTCCCCCAGTGGCTAGGTTTGTTTATCAGATTCACTACTGAATATAAAATTATAATCCAAATGCAAAACCTTGTGAGTGAAATAATATGACTTACAGGTAGATGTAATTCATGACGGGTTAGTTCGTTACTAAGATATTCTAAGACAAAATTTATAGGGACTTTAGTAAAAAGAGAACAAACATCAAAACTAACGAATCTATCAGTGGGACAAAGTGATTTTGTTTAAATTATGAACTAAATCTAGAGAATTATATATGTGAGAATCGGAGATAGTTTCAAATAACGGGGACAAGAGTTGGTAATATATTTCGAAAGTTGATATGATATTGAGCCAACACTACTGATAATAGCCCGCACAGGATTATTTTTGTGTTTTTACTAATCCGTACAGTAAGATAACGAGGGAAATTTGACTGACAACCGACCTATTAGTTCTTTTTTACCTTTAAAGATTCTTTTTATGATTTGATGGAGGTTTTATTAATTTTTAAAGTCGTACCATCATCTAGTAGGACTTGCATACTTGATATGTAATCAACTTCATCTAAACTTAGGATACTTTAACTTACCAGCTTTTGTAACGCGATCGCTGATCGGTCTCAAACTTTTCTTAATAATAAAGAGCAGGGAAGTTACTTTCATGGCTAACGCTGGCACCTCCTCCATTAACAATACCTTTAATTATGCCAACATGATTTTGACGATTGCGTCATCCCGAAGTAAACTAGAAAAATATTGTGATCTCCCTCAAAATCATGAAAGTAAATTTATTCTCTAAATTAAATAACCAGGTACCATCAATTAACTTTACTTTAGAATTGGAAAAGACAACTGGCCCCCTTTCTTCGATATTTTAATACAGAGAACCATTTCAATGCAAATTCAGTATTTATAGGAAACCGACCAACAACTTAACTTTTGTCCATTTTTATTCAGGTCACCATCTTAATATCAAAACATCTATTTTTGCTTCTATGTTTTTACGAGCACTGCGCATTGTCAGTCTTTGGATCAAGAAATCGAATACATAAGAAAAATAGGGACAGATTTACGTTATCCTTCACTTATATTATATATTTGCTATAATAAAGCCCACAAAAAGTTTTATAGTGGCAATAGCTTGGAGAAAGAAACTTCTAAGAACATTCTTAGTATGTCTTATTTCAGCGGTTTTGAAGCCATAAAATCATTGTTAAAATCTTTTGATGTTAACCTTGTTTTACCTTTACTAACACAATAAAAGGAATGCTAATGAAAAATGGCAAGGATTTAGAAGTTAGAATTAAACAGCATAAGCATTCTGTCAAAAATGGGCATATATACATCCGATGCAATATTCATTCTTTGAAGTGAAAATCATTTGTAAACCTCTTAAATTGTACCCTTGTTTTGGGTAGGACTACTTATTCTTCAGCTCTGTTGGAATCCATGTACATACCGAGTTTCTGAACTACTAAAAGTTACGCTCTGATCTGTGCACTCGATACTATCTCAATAGACTAGTGATCTAGAGTTATGTAAGTATTTTGTATAGCAATATAATTCCTTGTGCGTCTGAAAGTTGTGGGGACTTTCATTTGTAGTCAAGTATGGTTTTCATGTAGACATTGGAACCATCTTGATAAGTATTATTGGCGTGTCTTGCGGGGATTAGTGCCGCCAATGCACATCACCAGTATACTAAAGTACAGTCAGTGTTTTTATTGCTCCTTCAGCCCTTGTCTACACCTTCTTTGTAGCCCTTTTCTTTAGTCTCTATTTCTGTTTCCTTTCTTCCATTTTGCTGTCCAACCTTTTCCAATAGTACTTCCTATAGTACATTCACATCAACCGTGCATTTGATGTCTAGGCCAGTCCCTTACGACGCTCCTGATTAGCTGTTCATAAGCCAATCACAGGGCTGGAAAGTCTCCTCAGTCTCTCGAGAGAGTTCACATAGACAGGATGTATGTTCCAACTCTCCTCGGGGATACTTTTGAAAGACGTATCTCTATAGAGAGGTGGAACATACATCCTGCCTATGTGAACTCTAGAGAGAGAGCCAATCAGAAGCGTCGTAAGTGACTGGCCTAGACATCAAATGCATGGTTGATGTGAATCTACTATAGCACACTTCATCTCATTTATTTTCTCTGGCTTTCATCTTGCTTTTCCGCGCCCTCCAACTCCCTCTGCCTTCGGAACTGAAAGGCTAAAAGCATCCCACAGTTCTTGGCCGATACCCTAAATGTCATGTTTCATTCAATCATTGACAACACAAGTATCACAACATGAGAGAACGATGAGAAAAGTGTCAAAATCTTCTATCATAATATATGAGTGAGGTCTGTGATGGCACTGGATAAGCATTGTGAAAGAAAGGGTATTATATCCAGAGGACTTGTAAGTGACGGTACTACATCACCACAGTCTTCAGAGATGACAGAAAAAAGGTGAAATAAGTGTTAAGTGTCCTCCTGAGGTCAGCATATTCCTTATTGTTTATGATGGTGACGGAATCAACAACATAGTCTACAACAGAGGGAGCTCCCTAAAGAAGTTTTGAAAATATTGAAAAGATGACGGCGTGAATGAAATTAAGGACTGAAAATCATCCTATGCAAAACGAAGCTCAGAGCTCATTACGATCGGAAGGGAAATGTCTGTAATGAAAGGTACTAACTTCGGTCTACTTTGCAAGTGATTACAATGGTAACAAAATTCGTTCAAATAGTCTTACTTTTAGCAGTTTCTGGTTTTAAGAACCCGGCATAGAAAACAAAGATTCTCCAAAGAAAACGAGTTATGATCTGTTTGCTTGTGATCGGTGACTATGTTAAAATGAAGCTGAACCGATTTTGCCTCATATACAGTAATACTGGGTTTGTATGTCTAAATCTAATTATCCGTTTGCCACATATTTCTGCTAAAGCACTAAATTACTGGGCCTGATCACTGATTTGTCAATATTTATTTGTCAATTTATCAATTTATCTTAATTACTTGTTTTAAAAGTCTGACTTTTAGGAGCATAATTCAAGTAGCCAGTCCACCGATCCCAAAATTGAATTGAATTGAAATAGAATTTACGCCAAAGGCTAAGCACTGGGATCTATGAGGTCATTTAGCGCTGAAATGAAAATAGACAGTACAAGGTTTGAAAGGTGTAACAGGAGGAAAACCTCAAAACAGTTGCACTATGAATCATTTGCTAGGAGAGGGTGAAAAGATGAAGAAAGAGAATATGAATGGAGGTACAGTAAGAGGAACGAAAGTGGTTGCAGCTAGGTGTCGAAGGCACGCTGCTAGGAACCTTGAGTAATGCCTACAGTGCACCACAAAAGGCGCATCATGCAGACTGAAAGCAGACTATTTCTCTTCACACAAAATATTTGAAGACGGAAAGAGGAAACTCACAACTCGTGACTTTCAATGTTTCAGGGCGGAACATTTGTCTGAATACGATTAGAAGGAAACCTACATTTATGGTAATTTTCTTCTGTAATATTGTTCAGTTTGATCATCAACGTACTCTACATTGAATAAGCGAAAATATGGACATTATTTTGCAAATAATAAAATTTTTCTTAATTTTAAATACGATGATGATCCAGTAACGAGAAAGTTATAAACATAGAATACAAACCGACGACCTATAGAACCTTGAAATAAAAAAAAATATATGAAAAATGAAACGAACATAATAGAAAGAATCTTAAAAATCATGGAAAACTTCAAATGGCAATATATTAAAAAATAAATATAAATAAGTAAAAATAAATCATTCATTAGCCATAAAATGTTGTTAAATAACTGTAAATGACTGAGAGAGCTCCCAAAGTACCACTTGGCAAGATATTAACGCAATAGAACCAGCATTGAAAATAATCATGAAACAGAGAAGACAAAACCTAAACAAAATAATAAGGATTCACATTTCAACGATGTTTGCCTTGAAAATGATGAATAATACAAAAATCAAAGATGGAAACACACGGGAAGCAAAATAAAAATCTGAAAATAATAAAGCTATTTCAAAAGCAACCTTTCGAGGTAAAAGACAGTTAAATTATTGCAATTCACTCGGCGTTTTACAATAAAAAATTAATATACGCTCTCAACTGATTTTCATTGCACTACCAAAAGGTAATATTAAAACCAATAAGTCGACGCCCATTAATAACATCAATTTATAACACCTTGAAAAAAGTAAACAAGTGGGAAACGACCAAAGAAAACAAAACTAAAACGAAAAAATAAAGAGAATCTTAACTTTAACGTCAATTCCCCATTAGCAGCAGCCAACGATAATCACAGACAACAATATATACCTTATGGAGTCAATACTTCATTGTAACAGCGCCCATGTTTAGTATAGCTATTTATAAATCATCTAATGAAGAAAAACCAGGCGATAGTACAATTGATCACAGGCTAAAACATCCCTTTGTGCGAAACCCTGCCGAGTACAAACGTCCGCTAATTGACAAATGTTATGAATACTCTGCAAGTTTTTTTCTTTTTCTTTTATTTCTATTTTGGTCGTTGTTATTTAACCTCCGAGAGACGCTGGAACCGGGACTATGAATCAGAGGTAAGAATGGAGCGCGGTATGTGTGTGGCACTACCACCATGTTTGGTCAACCACTGGTGCCACGACACCTTCTTCTTCTTCTTCTTCAGTTCTTCTACTACTACCCAACTTGGCGCCACTCGACTCGCAAAAGGCAGGGATGTGCAGACGGGGGCCCTGGAGGGAGGAGGAGTGATATCCTGATCACCCTACTCACGGCGGCTCCTTCACCTTCGATACGATGGAGGAAAATTATTCTCTGTGTCCTTTGAAAGCGATGGTGATTTAATCCTTAAACACATGGCTAAATTGATGACGTTACACGACGACTTCCAATAAACCACGATCACAGTCGGCTCTACTTGAGACTAAAAGATAATCAGACGCTTGGGGCCAATTTCGTCGAAGAGGCCTCACCAGTGCAGCGCCGCGTTTTCTGTGCATCAACACAACACTAGTACTACCGCGGGAAACCCAAGATCCAGAGACCACCTTGGGGTGGTCGGGTAAACTTTTTTAGACCTTCAGTGTGAATAAGAATTTTATATACAATACCCTCCCTGCGTATTTCAGAACATTTCCGTGTAGGACCGCTGCAACATTTTGCAACTCCCTGGGTTTCTCTGAAGACTTATCTCGATAATTCCAGATCTCTTGTTGACGTGGAAAAGGTTGTCATCAGAATTTGTGAGCGTATTCCTTACCTGAAGTAGGGGTCTATATGCGTTTACAATACTTGTGGATTAAGGAACTAAAACTAATTAAGGCAGAGAACTCGAGTAACTTTAAAAGATCTAAATGTTACATTTATTTGAAAAAAATAAGTTTCTAAACCAACTCCCCGAGACATCCTTTCTATCAACCAATTTGTATTGAACATATAATAACGGACCAATGATTAAATATTGATTTTTTGACTCATCAGATTTTAGGGCTGTTGAATACATAAGAACTTTTGTACGTATTATGATGATGAATGTCCAATCAAGACAAAATTAAGTAAATTTGTCTGAACATTTCTTTCTGAAAATTGTCTGAAGTTAAGTCCTATATACTACAGTCTTGTTAAACTACGTAGTCTCTGGAACTTGAACATTCACAAAAAGAGAAGCATGATGTTTAACAATACCGAAAAATTATCTTAACTCATCTGATTTCTCGAAGATTTAAAATGACACGAGGCATTCAAACGAGGACTATGCTATGTCAAAATTTCTGGTGGTTTTTGTCAAACTAAGATGATGTTTTTGAATGGGCAATAATAGCAGAAATACGGACGTATACATACATAAATACCTACATATATACACAGACACATATTTATATGTACACAAGATAAAAGCCCACAATAGTCTAAAAACTGACAATATACACGAAACTGTATTTTTCAATATATATATATATATATATATATATATATATATATATATATATATATATATATGCCTCTCTATAACTTTCGTTCAGGTCCAGAAAACAAAACAGAACATGCATTTAATTTACTGTCACATTCACTATCTTATCTACTGAGGCGAGAATGAACTCGATATATATACATACATACACACACACACACACACACACACATATATATATTATTATATATATATATATATATATATATATATAATATATATATATATATAATATCTATATATATATTAATAAATATAGTATATATATATATATATTATATATATATATAATATATATATATAGTGTGCATCTGTATATTACGCATATATTCACTCTGATACACAGCACCACAGCGATGAAAACCGTTGCTTTGTAATGCAGCCCAGTCAAAAAGGTTATATACACAATCCCTCTTACTGGGTATTATTTATGGACCTGAAAGTGAGAAGGCTTACTGCCACTTGTGGGTGGCACACATAGCATAACTTTCTTCTACTTCTTCTTCCTTTCGTCTACTCGCACACCAACGGGCAGACAGACCTACAGGAACAGAAAGAAAGGGAGGGTGGCTCATCTCGCCAATACATTATGGAGTGTTGGCGGTGTGGCGCCATGTCTGCGAAAGTGCGCAGGCGCGCGTGCTGGTGGTGGTAGTGTGTGCGTGTATGTCGCGCGACGTCCTTGGGGGTTGCCTCTCTTCCTCATTCTACTTACCTGACGTCACCCCAACCTCCTTCTCCACAAAGGGCCACATCCCGATTCCATGGAAGATGTCTTGGCTGCCTGCCTGCCTACCCCCCCCACCCCCGCTCTCTCTCTCTCTCTCTCTCTCTCTCTCTCTCTCTCTCTCTCTCTCTCTCTCATAAGGATTTTCTTCCCCAGGGACGATATGGATAAGAATTTTTTATGAAGCGATAGAAACTATATTTTTCCTTGTCAGATTTTTGCTTTATTCATCATCATCAACCAGGTACAGCAACGAACCTTGAGAGATTCCGTGGAATGTGTTCAGATGTGCGTTCAAGAATGCAGACTGATTTGACGAATCAAGGGGTCATTAGGCAATGCATCTAAACACAGTCCATCTAAAACTGCTTCTTATTAGCAAAGACTCGAGATGAAATATTGTGATAAACACTTTGCCCCTCAACTATATCAGCTGTCACGTCATTCAGTCGATATTCCTGACTCTTCTGGAGGCCCAGGTAAACATCGTACCTGATAGACTGCAATTTTCTGCAATTTTCTAAAAAGCTAATTTCTGACAAAATTGAAAATGCCGAAAATCCTGGACCTCGCCTTTGGCTGAAATTTAGCCAGGGACAAAATACTTCTTAACATTTGGTGCTGACCTCAATTTTTCTGCCTTCAGAAACGGGGCCACGTGGCCTATTCATTCAATAGTTTTCGGGCCAAACTGTTATTGCAAATTTCAACATCGTTTTTCAAATAAACGTTTTCTTCTTGTTTTTTTATAATTCCCAGAATGAATTCCAAATTTGTTGTCCAAGAGAAATTTCTATTAGAATAAATAATCGAAAAGATTTCTCAAGTAACTGGAAATGAATGTCTTGAACACGACAACATACCTGAAGTGACGAACGCCACAGCCAAATTTAAGTTAAACACTTATCACTGTTACATCTGATTCGAGCACCTTGTTTTGCGAGGGAATACTGAAGCAAATAGCTTTGGAAAGTTCTCTCTCTCTCTCTCTCTCTCTCTCTCTCTCTCTCTCTCTCTTCTCGTCTCTCTCTCTCTCTCTCTCTATATATATATATATATATTATATATATATATATATATATATATATATATATAATGTGTGTGTGTATTTTTACATTAAACACACGTGCAGCATAAGTCGCTAGAATGAAGAATCATGTTACCTTTTAACGGGCTTCCAATTCTGTTCATATTAAATAGTATAATTCTATAAAAAGTGACAATGAACTGGCCAGAATTAGAAATAAGTTGTAAGATACCTACATACGTAATCAAATACCGTTTTTTATAGTTGCCCGATATCTGACCTCTTACTTTTCATTCACTTTTGCCCTGCTTAGATACTAAGACCCTCTGCATAGTACATCCAGTAACCTTGTATCCCGCTCATTACTTAGGAGACTTCCAAAATATGCAACCTTGTCACCAGTATAAATTCCACAAGTCACCCTACAGAACCATACCACCTCTCTCTCTCTCTCTCTCTCTCTCTCTCTCTCTCTCTCTCTCTCTCTATATATATATATATATATATTATATATATATATATATATATATATATATATATATATATGTGTGTGTGTGTGTGTGTGTGTGTGTGTGTGTGTAAATTATCAGTATGATACTGCTTCACCTCACTGAGCATTTATAAACGGGGATAAGGGCCACGGAGAACATAGAGGTGCTTCATTCCCTCGACAAACACTGTTTATAAACAACGTGATTGCGGAAGGTTCCGTCGTGAAGTGAAGAAAGATGCATAATACCGCTCGTGGACGTCTCTACGTACGCTGCTTTTAACGGTATGATTCCCCACGACTTGTACGCATTAAAATTTATCGCGATGTAAACAAACGCATCGAACACAGTATGCCCAGGACATACTTGGGTTCGAAAAACAATGCTTTCCATCAGTACATACTGCACTCAACCTTTTCATCGTCTGAAATACTTACGTTTTTAGAATAACTATCATAGTCTGAAATACTTACGTTTTTAGATTAAACGAGAATTTACAGTCAATGCTCTTGCTTCACATATGGAAAGATTTCTTGTAAGCCTGTCAATAATCAGAATAATCAAAACAGACACTGCTTTTAATCTAATGCGAAACTCTCTGCCTAGTGTATCAGAACGAATACATTTTCTGACATATGATAATTAGCCAGGATCGTCCATAGTTACAGAAACAAACAGAATAACAAGGCAGCATACGGTGGTCCAATCTGCGCATGCGTTTAATTACAGAATGTCAACTTTCCTGTATTATATATAAAAATTTCATAGGAAGCATACGTAAATTTTTATATATGCTTCGATACCTTTCCAATTACTTACCACAATGCTTGCAAATGCTCGGTTTATTTTCACTATCGCAAATGATATTCGACGTAAGAATTTGGATAACAAAGTGACCTCAAAGAAC
This sequence comes from Macrobrachium nipponense, assembly GCF_015104395.2. Classification (NCBI taxonomy): domain Eukaryota; kingdom Metazoa; phylum Arthropoda; class Malacostraca; order Decapoda; family Palaemonidae; genus Macrobrachium; species Macrobrachium nipponense. The sequence goes on along the minus strand of NC_087215.1, from coordinate 18,893,454 downwards.
CTCCCCAATTTTGGAACTTGTATCAACGCCTTTCATTCCCTTCAAATGTCTTCAGCAAAAAAATAAATAAATAAATAAATAAATAAATAAATATAAAAAATAAAATAAATAAATAAATAAAAATAAAATAAATATTAAAATAAAAAATCAATAAATAAAAGATATCAAACGTAGCTTCATCTAATCCAACGTGAATGAGACGTGTCCGTCACATAGCTGCCCGGATTACTGCACTGAACGACAACGCTTATCTCGTATTAGTAAATAAATTAGTGGAAGTTATATGGCTAATTATGATACACAAGTGAAATACACGCCTGTGCATGATTCTGTTAAGGCTTTCCTGCTCATATAGATGATGGGCCCTAGTGAATCTGCACACGTAGATGGTCAAAAGGGAGGATGGAGGCTTCTAGAGACGTTCGCCTCCAAAGCAGCAGTGTCCAGATCTTCACTTCTAGTTTTTGGCCCGGGAAGATAGGGGACGTGTGCCCAGGGATACCGACGGGGAGAGAGCCCCAGTTACCCTCTCAGATTCTCAGCAGTAATGCCTTTGGGAAAAACTGCAAATGGGCTTCGAGTACGATGGTTTGCAGGGCTGTTCAAAGGTGACTTGACTTTCGGAACTGAAGCTTCATTCTATGACTTCTACGGCGCTGGCCTAAACTTAAGAGAGAGAGAGAGAGAGAGAGAGAGAGAGAGAGAGAGAGAGAGAGAGAGAGAGAGAGAACTGCCTTGAAATTCCTCACTCGGATCACATCCAGCAGCTCTGGAAGATCGTCATGGTCACCATTAACAGGGGACCTGCATGTGGCCTGGCATATACTCTTGCGGACGAGGCCACAGGAATTAGAGCTGTGTCTTCGTGGGCGTATTGGATGGTCCGTTTTAGAGCACGACGTGCGTGCGCGCGCGCGCGCATACGTATATGTATGTATGTATGTATGTATTAACTTCCAACAGTTCCCCAAGGTGGTTCCACTGCTGATTATTATTATTATTATTATTATTATTATTACTACTCTACTACTCTACTACTACTACTACTACTTAGGGCTAAAGCAATGATAAAAGGACGCACCAGTCTGAGAGGACTGGAATCACTCGAGCAACCTATACGTACGTAGGTAAGAACGCCCCCAACCAACCCCACCCCTATCAGTGCCCAAATCGTCATGAAGCAGCCCCCCTCCCCCTCAATTTTACTCCGTCCCCCAAAACATCTGCTCACGGGCCTCCCTCTGCGCCAAAATCACACAAGAATGCATCAATAAACGCTCCCTGCGATCATGCAACAAAAGCAGTCCGCGAGACTGGATTCCACGACTGTCAATTTGTCTCCACATTTCCAATTATTAAATTTTTTTTTTTTTTATCAAAAGACTGGATCCTTTGGCAAATAATAGGTCGTTATACGAAAAACAGTGAGTCTTCAGTCTTAGGAGTATTGCAAACTTCATTATTTCCCATATTTTCGAATGCAAATGGAAACTGACCAGTTTCGGGCAAAAACTGACGCTTTCGTCAGATTCGGTCATGTGTACGAAGACCTCAGTAGTTATTAAAAGACTGCTTAATATGTTAGATGAAACCGACCACTGGTGAGAGAAAAGGTGAATACCAATATACCTTTTTTTTTAAAGTATTGCCCCTTCTACCATCATCTTTCTCATTTTCATGAGCTTCAGATTCGCAACCAAGTCTAAGTTTTATAGTCAACATTTCTTAAGCACTGGTGCCAGAAAGTTAACCACAGGTGCATGAGTTAACCAGTAAGAAGAAGAAAGAGAGAGAGAGAGAGAGAGAGAGAAGAGATTCGTAACACTAGGGCGGGCGAGAATGTTTTAGTGGCAAATTTCCTCCCCGAGAGAGAGAGAGAGAGAGAGAGAGAGAGAGAGAGAGAGAGAGAGAGAGAGAGAGAGAAAGAAAACATCACTGAAATGCCGCTAGGAAACATTTCCTTGCAGGTACTAGGGTGATCACTGGTGTGTGGAGAATGTCCCGTTAACACAAATTTCTTGATGATGTTTAGAGCGCCTCTGGAATTCTTCGGACTTTCCTCATGACGCGTGGGGGGGATGTCAGCTGGTGAATTTTCCTTATTGCTTTCTTCAGAATAACAGTGTTACAATAAGGACCAGGATACCACAATATTTAGAACGAGAGAGAGAAAAAAATGCCAGAAGTTAGCTGAGAATTTATGAAGAAAACGAAAAACAAATGCAACAAAAAAAACTTTTGAAGGTCACGACTCGTCAGTGAGAGAGAGAGAGAGAGAGAGAGAGAGAGAGAGAGAGAGAGAGAGATTTTGATTCCATGATTTAATCTCCCCTCTGCCTCGGAATCCATCACCTCGCACTTGCAACGTCCCCCCCCCGCCAGAACGTGCGGGAAATTTGGCGACAAAAACATTAAGGATTACTGTTATACCCTCGCATTTCGTCTAGTGATCCAACCACAGAGAAAGAGAGAGAAGCAGAACAGAGAGAGAGGAGGAGAGAGAGAGAGAGAGAGATTATGATTCCATGATTAATCTCCCTCTGCCTCCGGAATCCATCACCTCGCACTTGCAACGTCCGCCAGAAGAACGTGCGGAATTTGGCGACAAAAACATTAAGGATACTGTTATCCCTCGCATTCGTCTAGTGATCCAACCACACAGAGAGAGAGAGAGAGAGAGAGAGAGAGAGAGAGAGAGAGAGAGAGAGAGAGCAGACCTTGCATCAGGACAAAAAGGGACCATGTATAAATTTCGACAGCGCTCGCGCAAACAGGGTGTTAAATTAAACACATACACACAGGATTAATTTTCAAAATAAAAACACATTAATACTACCGATTACATACTTAATTTTCTCATCATCTTTGCTGGATCCTGTGCGGCACCCGAGGAAATTGTGCTCCGGAATGAGTGGGTGGAACTGGCCACCGGAGGCGTGGGTGGGTGGGAAAAAAAGGACGACGAAATGGTTTTGGGAAGAAACCTGTCGAGACGCCCCTGGTGTCATTCCTCGAGCGCATTTGAAAAACGACCTTGAAGGGCGCTCTCCGAAGGCGTGTGATGCAACGCACAAATGGACTCGCTTACTGGTGAAGTATGTGAGTGAGCCAAGGGCAGAAAATTTTCGAGATAAAAAGGAACCGTCTGGTACCCAAAAAAAAAAAAAAAAAAAAAAAAAAAAAAAAATAAAAAAAAAAAAAATAAAAAAAAGTTTGATTTTCTCGTATCGTTTATCCAACAGCCGCGACAGAGTGCATTGATCACGTTATGATTTGTAAATCATAGTATGACTGACTCTATAACTGCGTTCGGGATATCAGGACCTGGAGAACGTCACAGAATCCTTTACGAATTCCTCACTCCCAAATATTCAAAGCCAACGTTATAGGCTGTAATGAAGTCCGACTGGAAGCTGATTCTATTGCCAGAAGAAGTCTTAAAACCGATTGAAGGTTATTATTCCTACACCATCTACTCGCTCATTGTTTTATGAAGTTATTCCCTTAAATATGAACATAAATGTAAACAAAGAATTTGTTTCCTTGATGGTAAATCACAAGGAGGCCTCACAATGACCCCGTGATTTTTAACAACCATGATCACAAATAATAATAATAATAATAATAATAATAATAATAATAATAATAATAATAATAATAATAATAATAATAATAATAATAGGCAACTTCTAGAAAACGAAAATCTGTCTGCATTCGACTTCGGAAGGCGTTAGGAGGCATTTTTTGGGATGGATGGTGCTGGAACAAGAATTGCAAAGGGGGACATGGAGGGAGAAGAGAGGGAGGGAGGGACTGACAGAGGGAGAGGGGAGGAGGAGGAGGAGGAGGTTCAAATGCTGCATGATCCTGCTCCGCTGGAATCTCAACTATGCTGGACCCAAGGTCGAAGGAGTCCAGCCCCAGGCGGTACAAGGACGCGCCGCTTCCTCTCTCTACACCTGTCACCTGTCCTCCTCCTCCTCCTCCTCGTGTCACCTGTCCACCACCACCTCTTCCTCCTCCTCCTCCTCCTTTGCCCTCTCCCACTCAGCAGCAACTGTCCAAATTTCAGCAAATTTCAGCCAAGACAGACGCGGTTAACCAGGGAGGTTTTCCTTATTAACGAAAACATTCTCTCGTCAGACTGAACATCTATTTATTTATATTTTGGAAACGAGACTGCTTCTTCATCAGGCTGGCCTTGTGACAGCGCAGGCTGCTGCTTCTGCTCGCACGGGCAACTCTTAGGCGGCAAAAATAAATATGGACATAAAAAATAAAAATAAAAATAAAAATTACAAAAATGATATAAAAATTTTTCGGTTTTTATTTTTTTGTATCAAGATATCGGATGTACTTCGGGGTATCATACTGAATTTCAGAAAAAAAAAATTTCAAGTGTATTTTGCTCGGGGTCGTTTCAATATTAAAAGTTTATTATATTTGTGCTAATTTCCTTCAGTCTGATTGAATTCTCAATAACGTGTTTGTGCGTAATTTATTAAAAACAATAAATTTCAAAGCATGGAAGTCAAGCGCCCATGCAGTCGCAGAAAATGGAACTCGACGAAATGAACAGTGGGCCCAACACAGCCAGATTCTCTTGAATTTGGAATCGGAGAGAAATGATTTCCTCTCTTTCGTCCTTCATTCTGGAACAGAGCAAACTGTACGAGGCCTGTATTCAGAATTACTATTGTTAGACTATTATCTATTCATTCATTCCTGAACCATAAAAAAAAAAACCATGTGTGATATGACCTCAACTCGCGTTTCAAATCTCAGCGAAATGTAAACGTCAAGCTCTGATCCTTCATTGCGAAGAGAATTCCTTCTGGAAAGTATCATTAACCTCCTACTTTCCTGAGCATGTGATTCCGCTTGTTTATCATGGGTAACAATTGGAGTTGCGTCTGGCCTTCAATATATTACCCTCACTGCCCTTGCAAGGCTGAAATTCCTTTCTGCATCCTTGGTAGGAATCTATTCTCCGCAAGCCATCTGACCATTTTCTCAGTCAGTGTCTCTCTCAATATCTCTCCCGTGTATTTTTTTCTTTTTATTTTTTCTTTTTACGTCCGATTCGGTCGCCGTCATTACGAGTCACGCGGCGAATGGGTGAGGAGACAGCGCTCGTGG
>NC_087215.1:18875815-18878315 GCF_015104395.2 Macrobrachium nipponense | reverse complement strand
TTCTAAAAGATTTCGTGATAAGACATCTCTTGACCATGCAATTACTGAACTATCAATCCAATTAATTCGGTGGTTGTTTTCACTAGATTTTTGCATTAGATTTTTGCCCAGTTTTTACAGAGTATTTATGCTGGCTTAGCCTTACTTCTAAGCCTTTGCTGGACTGTCTGAGATAGAATGAGGGACAATCCATACATGGAATTTTATATATTATGTTGTTGCTTTCTCTGGGGCCATTTTTTAATTAACATTCTTTTTAGTGTGTTATTATAGGAAAAAACAACCAAGGTTGACATTAAAAAGCTTTTAACAATGGTTTAATGGTTAAAATAAGGCAAACTGAGAATGTTCTTAGAATTTTCTTTGTGTGTGTTATTTACAGTATAAAACTTTTTGTGGGCTTTATTATAACAAATGTCTAATATATGTGAAGGATAGCATAAATCTTTCCCTATTTTTCTTATGTATTCAATTTCTTGATCCAAATATTGTGGACTGACAATTCGCAATGCTCGTAAAAACATAGAGGAAAAAATTGATATTTTTATATTAAGATGGTGGCCTGAGAAGAAATGAACACAAGTTAAGTTGTTAGTCGGTTTCCTATAAATACTGAATTTACATTGAAATGGTTCTCTATGTATCAAAACGTCTAAGAAAGGGAGGCAATTGTCTTTTTCTAATTCTAGAGTAAACTTAATCGATGGTACCTGGTTATTTAATTTAGAGAGTAAATCATTTACATCAATACCGACAGGAAGAACAGCTAAACAATCATCATCGTAACGATATCACTTTACAGGAATATGAATGATATTAGGTAAGTAGCGTTTTTCAAAGAATTCTCATATACAGGTTTGAGAGTAATGGTGATAAAGGATTTCCCATTGCTATGCCAAAAATTTGTTGATAAAATTCACCATTGAATATAAACTTACAATCACAAATGCACAAGCTCGTGAGTGAAATAATGTGACTTATAGGTAGAGGTAATTCATGCTGAGTTAGTTCATTACTAAGATATTCTAAAATAGAGTCTATAGGGACTTTAGTAAAAAGAGAACATACATCAAAACTAACGAATTGTCTGGAAATTGTATCTAAGATGATTGTCTTAAACCTTTAATTGCACCCATTGTTTATGCTTGTTTGGGAAGGTTTCTTATCTTCCAGGTGTGTCGGATTCTAGGTACCAATCCCTTTATAATCCCTATCTGTCAGTTATACGAACCTTCTTGTATTGTCTTTTCTCGTATTGAGGTCAGTATCTGCTCAGAAAAGGACTCTTTTAAAGTCGAAAGATCTTGCAGACCTCCTTCGTTTATTTTTCCTTCGTGCATTTATCTTTATTTATGGATTTATCACGTTCCTAAACTTTCGTGATTCAGTTATACATATATATATATATATATATATATATATATATATATATATATATATATATGGGGATACAATCCACATTGAAGTAAAATCCTTCTGTAGTTTAAAATAAATATTTCTTGTACAGGATTAAAGCTTTCGACCATTAGTGAACAAGACCACAGCTGATGGTCGAAAGCTTTACTTCATTGGTGGATTATTCCCCATCCCCATTTACTTAAAGGTACGACATAGTACCTGGCTTCTGTATATATATATATATATATATATATATATATATATATTATATATAATATATATATATATATATGTATATATAACATACAAGAGGTCACCCACTGATAAATTTACCTTTCACGTATACATACATACACAGTCACATGCTCTTATTTATACATGAATGCATAAAATGCCACTTGTACTTAATCATTACAGCTACGAGTGAAGTTTCAATGATAATATACAAAAAAAATAGCTTATGATATGATGGTGAGTTTAATATTTGTACAATCCTGAGAGAGAGAGAGAGAGAGAGAGAGAGAGAGAGAGAGAGAGAGAGAGAGAGAGTACTGCACACTAAAGTTGTTAATCGGTGAATTAATAAAATGTGAATGAAGAAAAATTGAAGAAGCCAGAGAGAGAGAGAGAGAGAGAGAGAGAGAGAGAGAGAGAGAGAGAGAGAGAGGAGAGAGAGAGAGACTGGGGGGTGGGAGGGGGTGCACGAAGTCGACCGCCGTAGACTCCTCCAGCGAGTACTGGCGCCAGTCAGGGTCGTTCGAGCGTCCCCCACCCCCCACCCCTCTTTATCACCTTCTAATACCCGCCCAGGCCTTTTGCCCCTTACCTGGGCATCGTCATATCCATCGACCCTGGGCAAAAGGGAGTATGTACATACGCAGGCGCAAATATGCGGATTTTTTTTTTTTTTTTTTTTTTTTTTTTTGGTCGTGATAAAAAGAATTTGAAAAAAAAAACACAAAAATAATTTAAACACGACATGAAAATTTATTCCCTTCACTACAGCAAATTAAAAGCAAAACCCAAAACGAGTTTTAAGAAGGGTTTAAGATGCCAACGATATTCCAGAGACTTAAGGCAAAATATCCGACGGCAAAAACTA
>NC_087215.1:18868315-18870815 GCF_015104395.2 Macrobrachium nipponense | reverse complement strand
AGAGAGAGAGAGAGAGAGAGAGAGAGAGAGAGAGAGAGAGAGAGAGACTCCGATGATTCCAATAGTCTCCAAGTAGTGATCATAACCCAGCAACCTGATCCCGTCATGAGAAATATTATTCGCAAATCCTTCTAATCGATATCGCCAGGCGTTTCATTAGTCCAACTAGGTCTACCTTTTCAAGCCGAATGTCTTTTTCTCACAGTCAGATCCCCACGAAAAGGTCAGTTTATAGCTACGAGATTGGAAAATGTGCTCTTATAATTCTATCTACCACAGACACAAAATTCGCCTGATGAATTCCACACACAACGTTGGAAAAGGTTATGTTTAAGGCTCTGCCGTGAATAGTTGCTTCGATCTTCACGATACTTCTAAGATGTCTGGACTTGGATTGGGGATTCTTTGGGGAGGGTGGGATTTGGATAGCTCGGACTTAGCGGCGATTCAAAGTCTTCAAAACTGCTCGTCTTGGAGAATGTGATACCCGTATCGCATGCATCTTCTTATGCAACGAATCCGAAAGGTATGACGGTTGCTCCTGCGACTGTAAAGTCACTTTATACTACTAACGGTTCTTAGCAGCGGCAATGTGTCTTTCACTTACATACATACACACAAACACAAAAATTTTATACATACATATATAAATATATATATATATATATATATATATATATATATATACATATACATAAATAAAAGCATTTGAATAATATATATACACACATATACCCGGCCGTGTGTCTGTGCGTATATAAATATCCACCCTAGAGCCTTAGAGGACCGAACGAGATATAACATCATAACCTTGTGTTGCAAGCGTGAAGGCCACATTCCGACTCGGTGTAATGCGGCGGTTTTGGTCTCTAAGAGAAATTGCAGTGACAGAAATATGTCATAATGACCGGTCCTTTTATGAGGTGGGGCGCTGTGTCCTGGCTGGCTTTCGTGTGCACTCACGCGAATGCTTGTGTTCAAATCCAGACAATTTTTTATTTTCTTTTTGCTTGGGTGTGTGCAAAATCGTACGTATGAATTTTTACCGTTGGAGCTGGCAAAGGCCTTGTTGTTACCGTGTAATTATGTGAGAAAGTCGCGTGTTTCTATGTTAAACTGAATTCTTTGGTTATTGTTAATTTCATAATACTGTTGATCAATTTTTGAAAACAATGAGCGTAATGGGTTTCTGAATAATGCAATTCTGTTCAATATCGAGCAATATCTAGGTTCCATTGCCAGGAAAGCACAATTTGAGACAAACGTGGTTCCATTTCGAATGCTATATCAAGTCACAACATGAACTGCGTTGTAATCCGTCGATATCTTGAACCGTATGAGAAAAGACGTACCAGAACCAATAAGTCAACAATAACAAGGGGTCGTTCTCAAAAGCTTTTCTGTCCTTTCACAAAGCTTGAAGGGATACTGAAGCTTCGTTTCCTTAAGGAAGGAAGGAAGGGCACTGGTGATTGGCTCCATAAGCTTGAAGGGCCAATAACAAATGGTTCCAGTAAGCTGGAAGCGAGAGGCCTAGTGAAATTAAAGCTTGACGGGTCAATAACAAATGGTTCCAGTAGTGGGGGGGAGCGAGAGGCCAAGTGAAAATTAAGCTTGAAGGGCCCAACAGATGGGTTCCAGTAAGCTGGAAGCGGAGCCAAAGTTAATGCTTGAAGGGCCAATAACAGATGGTTCCAGTAAGCTGGAAGCGAGAGGCCAAGTGAAATTAATGCTTGAAGGGCCAATAACAAGATGGTTCCAGTAAGCTGGAAGCGAGAGGCCAAGTGAAATTAATGCTTGAAGGGCCAATAACAGATGGTTCCAATAAGCTGGAAGCGAGAGACCAAGTGAAATTAATGCTTGAAGTGCCAATAACAGATGGTTCCAGTAAGCTGGAAGGGAGAGGCCAAGGGAAATTAATGCTTGACAGGTCAATAACAAATGGTTCCAGTAAGCTGGAAGGGAGAGGCCAAGTGAAATTAATGCTTGAAGTGCCAATAACAGATGGTTCCAGTAAGCTGGAAGCGAGAGGCCAAGTGAAATTAATGCTTGAAGGGCCAATAACAGATGGTTCCAGTAAGCTGGAAGCGAGAGGCCAAGTGAAATTAATGCTTGAAGGGCCAATAACAGATGGTTCCAGTAAGCTGGAAGCGAGAGGCCAAGTGAGAGACCAAGTGAAATTAATGCTTGAAGTGCCAATAACAGATGGTTCCAATAAGCTGGAAGCGTGGGGCCAAATGAAATCAATGCTTCAAGGGACACTGACGGTTTTCCTAAGCTTGAAGAGATCTTCAAATTTCGCTCCCATCAGCATGAAGGGACACTGGCAGTTGGTTCCCATAGGATTGAAGGGTACTGAGTGTTGATTTTTCATATGTTTGATGGACATTGTAAGTTATTTGGAAGGTATTTTTTCATAGAATTTAAAGACACAAAATTAATTTTTCATAAGATTGAAGGACATTGCAAGTTAATTTTTCACAGGAATAAAGTACACTGG
>NC_087215.1:18857360-18867815 GCF_015104395.2 Macrobrachium nipponense | reverse complement strand
CCGACGTTTTCGTTCCTTCGCCTTTGGACGGGTCCTGGGTTCATCAAGCTAGGGTCGTCGCTAATTCACTCAACGACGCTATAACGTATGATTTGTACGTTTTACGCCAAATGTCCACGAGGCTGCTCGTGAATAAAGCGATCAAAAGCTAGTAAATAAAGCTATCGAAAGATAGTAAATAAAGCTATCAAAAGCTAGTGAATAAAGATTAAAAGCTGGTGAATAAAGCTATCAAAAGCTAGTGAGTAAAGCTATCAAAAGATAGTAAATAAAGCTATCAAAAGCTAGTAAATAAAGCTATCAAAGGATAGTAAATAGCTATCAAAAGCTAGTGAATAAAGATTAAAAGCTAGTGAATAAAGCTATCAAAAGCTAGTAAATAAAGCTATCGAAAGCTAGTAAATAAAGCTATCAAAAGCTAGTGAATAAAGATTAAAAGCTAGTGAATAAAGCTATCAAAAGCTAGTGAATACAGCTATTAAAAAGCTCCCCGTCTTTGTTCAGTATCAGTGACGTATATTCAAACGAAATCATTTTTAAATTTTCTTTAACGCGAAATATCTAAAACATCTGAAAGCGAATGAAGTCGATAAAGACGTGAATATAATACATTTCATAAAATAGTTTATTTATATGGAACTGCCCCTACACAAATAACCTCACTGGCTTCTTTAACCTTAAAAACAAATTAAGAGAAAAATTACTCAAAACGTCATCGGTAACTTGTACGATCCAATAAAACAAAATAAATAAATAAAAATCAGAAAATACAATCGTACCAAACGCGCACTTTAACTATTTCCATTAAATATCTTAAGAATATCCTGACCTGCATTCGAAATCTAGACAGATACGCTAAACACTTGTTTTCATTACAAACCCACGAAATATGCACGAAATCCCATAAACCTGATGATAAAAATCCAGTAACAATTTCTACACTTTTCATTTCAAATGCTATGTCAGACTCGGCAATTCCTCGCCTTCTGTCAATTAGCATACGCAGATTTAAACAATGCAAAAAGGATGTTCGCTAATTTTGTCTAAAAGATACTAAGCATTTCTCTCAACGGAAATAAATTATAAATGTATAGCTACTCAGTCTGTCTTTTTTCTACGAGTACACACGCAATGCCATTCATGATTCTGTTAACCAGAGAGAGAGAGAGAGAGAGAGAGAGAGAGAGAGAGAGAGAGAGAGAGAGAGAGAGAGAGAGAGGACTCATTTGTACAAATTAAATCTACAATTATTGTCCTCTCAGTACGTAGCACATGTTGGCTGCTCAACAAATACCATTCAATAACGTGACTTATTTATAGAATGAATCACTTGACGATGATACGACCGTGCAATATGAGTCTCACGCCCATCATTATTAGTTTAAGAAACAAAACAACCGAACGGGAGAGAAACAAAGAAACACATAAAGCATTAAAATAAAAGAGAGAGAGAAAGAGAGAGAGCACAAACCACACGAAAATGAGAGTGGTGTGCAGTTGGGAAGGGTATCAGGAACATGGAATGAGGGAGGGGAGGGGGAGGGGGGGAGCGGCAAGCGTGCCAGACTTGGTAAAAGGCGCCCCTTCATTGAAACATTACTCATAGGTAGCCGCCGCAAATGGCCAACAAACAGAATCGAATCGCTTATGGGGAGGAGGAGACGGTTCGTCGAAGGATGCAACAACCACCACTCATACACACACACACAACACGAGTTGTTGACCAACTCTCTGATTCACCTGGCTTTGCTTGGGGAGGAGGAGGAGGAGGAGGAGGAGGAGGAGGAGGCATCGTTACTCAGGGAGATCATGAGACATGAATGTGAAAGATTCTGAGTGGCAGAAGGGCTTCTGGAAGATTAGAGAACAGTTCAGAATTAGACGGAAGAAGGGAATGACTAATGCCATGAGGAATAATTACTCATAGATTTCGATGTGAGTGAGAGAGAGAGAGAGAGAGAGAGAAATATTCCAGTTAGATGACGTCGTATGGATTTCTAAAGGTGGAAAGTATAAAATAGGGAATAAAAGTTAGACAAGATTTTGTTGTTTTGCTGTTAATTTCCCGAACGAATAACATGATATAGTTGTTATCCTGTTTTTAAAATTTTATTCAAATAATGCACTGATTTAAGGAACGATCTAAAGGCAGCTGGTATTTTAAACTAGAACCAAAACAGTACACACAGGTATTCGCCACTTTTTGAAAGCATATGCGAATAGGCACTTTCTTACATGCCAATAAAACACACACACACTCATATATTAAGCATATACACGTGTGTTCAAAACCATTAAGAAGTTTATCTTGACAGCAAGTGAACTCTACAGAGAAAAATAATACATTGGCTATGCGCTTACATACTTCATGAAGGTGAACATGAAAGACCAAATAAATATGCTTCTAAATTCACCAATAAAGGAATAGGGCAAATAAATAAATAAATAAACAAATAAATAAATAAATAATAAATAAATAAATTCAAATCAAATAAAAATATACAAGTCACGAATACTTATTTTTAAGTGTGAATTTTCCTCTAACCTGTTAGCAATTGCTGCAGGTTACCCTGTCACATTATTATGGACGTTCTTTCCGACGCCAAGCGAAATATATTGTTACTTTTTCTCTATTTCACTCAAAATCCTCACCGGCCCCCCCCCCCCCAAACAAAAAAAATAACACACAACATAACCGAAACACCGACTGCTTCACGCAACAATTCCATCATCAAAACTGTGTTGTTAGCAATTCAATTCTGTCTTCCAGTTCACCCTCTAAAATTAATTGCTTTTTAAAACAATCTTTACCAAGGAGACCTGACTCGTCGAAACAGCATTTTCCCATGGGAGGTTCTTATATGTGCAAAAGGGAGCCTCGGGGCATGGAGAATGTCTTCCCCCCTCCCATCCCCCCCGAAACTCCCCCATCGCCTCTCCTCCTCCCCCTCCCTCCCCCTCCTTCCCCCTACATCCTCCTTTGATAACAACCGCTACCCAGCTGTCGCCCTCGACATTCCTGCGGAGAAGAGTAGGCGAAAGAGGAGGAGGAGGAGGAAGTAGAGGAGAAGGAGGAGTAGGAGGTGCTGAATGGAGTGGGCTTTCGAGACATTGACAAAGTCTCTCTCTCTCTCTCCTCTCTCCTCTCTCTCTCTCTCTCTCTCTCTCTCTCTCCTGCTTCTCAGACTCGGTGGTGGTCGCTGGTTGCTAAGATGCAGCAAAAATGCTTTCACTTTTCGATGGGATTCGAACGTGCCAGAACTGGCGGATGCTCATCGACTCCTATCGTTCAACTTTCGGCTGTTGTACTGATACAGACAGGTCTTGGGATCAATCCACATTCAACCGAGCTGAGAACTTAAATCAATTCTGTCTTTCGTTCAGTCAGCAGTAGAGATTTATTCAAAACGCTAGTAAGGCTCTGAAAGATAAAAGATCCGTAAATGGAAAATGACAATTATTCGTTACATTTACCGTACAAATAAATACGCCATTGCAAGACCTAACAATCTCTTTTACAAACAAGAACGTGACTCGCGGATAATCCGAAGAGCTTCTCAATATTCAGTTTATTACACCCAAAAAACGCTTTTGACCTCACTTAACGAATCAAATGACCTGGTCCGTTACCTCATTACTGTCTTCCTTCAATCATCAGCAGTGCTTTATGCACCATGCGTCCGACGGCGTCATCGCGTCCGAACATCTCAAGTCCCCGACTTGAGAGTCTGGCGAAGGAGGGGGGGAGGGTGAGGTGTCGCTTTTGGAGGTTAAGGGAAGTGACCTCCAGCCGTGACTCCGGATCCTGGTTCGACATATCCCAGGGTCACGATGAATCGAACCCAAAAGGTATTCCGTGTCAAGTCTGTTGTCTGTCTTTCTACAAGAAGCTCGTGGGGGAGGGGGCGGGTCGGAGGTGAAGAATGTGTCATCAAATTATCCTCGAATCAAACGCCTGACGAAACACCCCCTCCTCCTCTCTGCCAAGTTCGAAAAGAACACCTTGACACCTGTTTATAGACGGGTGGGTGGGTTGGGTGGGTGGGCGCCCGAGCTTCCTCCCACTTGGAAGGAACGAGAAGGTTCTAGAAGAGTAAGGAGAATGTGGGAGAGGAAGGGGGAGGGGGGGGGATGAGGGGCACTGCCTGGGTGGGGGAGAGGACTGAATTATCTGCTGAAGTTTGCATGTAAGAGAATGAGGAGAGGGACCCCTCCTACCTGTCCCCTCCCCGACCCCCTATCCCGCAAGGATTCGGAGCCTTTCCCTGCATCACGCCGTCCCTCAGTCCCCGAAAGGGATTCCCGGCGCCAACGTTCCTGCCGTACCAAAACAAAAAAGGAGGCGAGGAGGAGGAGGAGGAGGAAGGCTCCTGCGCGCAAAGGAGAAATGGCGTTATTGGATTATTCTCCTGGCGCTCCATCGCAAATTCGCAGCGAGGGCCACATTGTCAGGTGCCGGTCGGGGCATCATCTACTACGAAAGCAAAGAACAAAACAGTCTGGAGAGAAAAAAAAATGCTTTTCCTTTGAGATGAAGAATGAAAAACGTCTGGGGGGTAAGCGAAGGTCCTGCAAACGGGTGACCTTGACGTGACAAAGGCGAGAGTTGCTCGCGCTGGATGCCTCGCGACCCTTTGCCGTGTGTGCAACCAGCTCCTGGCGTCCCACGCCAATCTCAACCTTAAAGACACACACACATATATATTATATGCGGTCCTTTCTGACCGATGCGGACCAGACTCTGGCGCTCTCTAGATTCCGCAACAGTCAACGAAATTCATCAAACGAACACATTTCCTTCGTTTTGAATCGTAGAATAATGACCTTTGGATCACGGTGTGTGATACCCGCCAAAGAAGGACGAATCTAGAGGGACGCCCAAGACAGACTCCTGCTGTTACAGAGGGAGGAGTCGGAGGTGTCCAGGAATAGCGGCTTCATGATGGGAAGGGACAGAGAGCCCGCCCCCCAAGACATGTCCCACCTCCTCCTCCTCCTCAGCCCGGGGGATAGGCAGGCAGGCAGGCAGGCAGGCAGGCAGGGGGGAGGGCGGGGGAGCAATCGCTGTGGTTCCTAACGATGCCAACAGCCAAGACACGGCGAAGGCAGTTGGTGCAGCTGGAGTTAGGGAAAACCCGAGAGGAGCAAAGTGCGCGCGCCTACCCTCCTATAAAACGGTGGCCGGGTGCCACGGATACCTCAGTGTTGACTTGGTCTCCACACGAGTAGGACATACAGTGTGTGCAAATGCAGTGCAACTTGTCACGTGGGAGATGGTGAAGTGGATTCAAGCACGCGCACGCACACATTAACTTTCTCTCTCTCTCTCTCTCTCTCTCTCTCTCTCTCTCTCTCTCTCTCTCGTGACGGTGGCGTCTCGTCAAGTCATAGGACTTTCTTTGCAGTGATGTTTTTCGATTTGATGTGTCTAAACGATTGTTTACAACTGCCTTGTGCAGCGAATAGTGGCAACAGCATAATCCGACGAATCTGCAAAAATAAAAACCTGAAGAGGTATGCGTCGGAATTCACGGATTTTTCAAGTAAGTCGTTAATTTTTTCTTATTTTTTTTTAATCATAAGTCGTAGGATATGAGTTGTTACGTGAAAATAGTGTGAAATTAAAATTTTTTTGTGTAGGGAACTTAAGGAAATGATTTAGCAAATAACAGATGGACATGGCATCAAAATATAAACTTACTTTTCCCTGAATGCAAAGAACTCTTCACAAAAAGACATTTAAATTGCACACATTAGAAGGATGGAGTATTGCTTCCAGTGCAGTGTCTAGAAAGACTGATGCAGAAAGCAAGCAAACAGACAAAACATATTTGAACTTTGAAGAAAATTTCAAAAGAACCGAAAGATTCGCCATGACAGTCTCTAAATCCCATTATGGCATGATATCAACGCTCATTTTCATTTCTACATAAAAAAAAACCCAGTGGCTGCGATTTGGCATCAAAGTATTATTCTGATTCTGGTGATGTTACTCATGTTAGGTTCCATAGCTGACCACAAATGAATCGAGCCGATTTAGACAAGAAATGTGTTAATAATTTTGCTAAGAACGATGCTCCCATCACGTGTATTCTGAAATTTTTTCGTCTAATGATCATCAAAGGTATAAATGTAGTTAGTTGCAAAAATATAGTATTGCAAAGTGCAGCAAATGATGCAGCACTCTCGGTTCTGCTGAAGTAGTTTTCACAGAATGGCCCCAAATCCGTGTTCGCTAAAACAGGTTTCGTACCTGAATGCAATGAACACCGAAAACAAACAAGCATGTTTTCATAACCTACGAATACATTCGAAGAAAAAAAATTCCTTTCGTCTTTGCACATATCCACCATATCGTTTTAAATACGACAAAAAAATGACGATGTACAATTTAGCAGTTATAATATAGAAATCAATATGAAATGATAAGATAGTCTGACAAGTACACGATGGCGAGGTAATCTTGAAGCAAAAGATGCATAATCCCTCAAGCAACCAACTACCAAGTACCCACGATCTGACTGACTGATTGGTTTCATGGTACTGGCGTTGCAATAACTATGAAGAGCGAAATAAATTGACAGTTGCATCAAGCAAATTAACTGGTCAAAAAAAAATATGAAGAATCCTTAAAAATACCCGAGAATGTTTTCAGTAAGTCTCGATTTTCGAGCGTGAATTTAATATATTTCATAGCGCCATATGCGTAATGTACAAAGCAGCTTAATTACTCAACGCTGAACACTCGTTCTCCAGCACAAGTTCTTCATTTTATTTCCTACTCGAAGATTCAAAACGGTTTCAGTGGAAACTTCAGCCTAAAATATTAGGATATCGGTAAGTTGAAGGTTTATCATAACCACATAATTTTCTATATACTCAAGTGGCCGTAGAAGAATGTATAATTGTGCAGGAGAGGATGCAGCTACGCAAAGTGGATAAATTCACAAAATTGTTTTCTTAGGGATTTCAAACAAATTAAATGCTTTCGGGTAACGAGGGAAAGAAAACACCGCACTGGTGTATTGCTCCAATGAATCTCCATAAATATCCATTAGAGACAAAGCAGCTTGTGAATCCAAGATATTTTGGGGCAGGAATACACACACTGAACCATAATTCGTTAACAGAAAGTCGAAGACATTGGCCTAACCCAACTGTCGAAATGGCAGACAATATACTTACAACAGCCCAATTCAATCTGTGATAAGAACTGCATCATCCAAGGGAAATTTGTGCAAATCAGTCGAAATGTATAAAAGTAAGGTATTCTGTAACAATAAATAAACGTACTGAAGAACATCAAATGAATTTTCTAATTAGGGAAAATCAGCGCAAATTTTATTCCAAAGAAAAAAAGGAGAAAAAACTATCATAACACGATGACGGCAAGTAAATCCCCTTGCGGGACACCTTACAGCTTCGGGGAAGGCCCGTGCTGGCACAAAGGCAGTAATGTTTACCAATTAACCAGCCAATCTATAAGAAATTATTATACGACAAGTGTCAGAAAACTTTTGTAATCGAAACACCGTAAATTTCATGAAATTAAGAAATCGAGCCTTGGCAGCCTAGAAAGTATACTATATATATATATATATATATATATATATATATATATATATATATATATATATATATATATATATATATATATATATATATATATAATATATATATATATATATATATATATATATAATATTAACTGATTGATTCGTATCACGATAAGGTCACGAAGCCCCCAACCTTATGAATACTTTAAACCATAAATTTCCTCAGACAAAATAGATAAACCAGAGTGCAAAATATGCAGTAATATGCCACTACTGTTGACAGTGACCGACTTCCCGGAATTTCTAAGTGCACGTGTCCATCCGAAGACGCATGCGTGAATAAGTTCATATAAATAAAAAGTGTACTTGCCAATGTAACACTATTGACACCAGGTACACATGTACTTGTATAGTGAGGACAGGCGTCCTGATGTAAATAATGTAAATATAAAGTTCGTGTTTCTGAATGAATGTGTTTACCTGCACATAATTATAATACAAATATATATATATATATATATATATATATATATATATATATTATATAATATATATATATATATATATATTGTGAATGTGTGTACTTTCAGAATTCAAATCGGGCACTTTCCACCTCCGTTCATTGATGCTACTAATCGGAAAAGTCTACTGCACTGTGTTGTCCGACATGATGAATGAACCCCCTCTAAATTAAATATCTGGTTATAAGCGCTTCTTGTTTAGAACAATAATAAAGGAAGATAGGCATTCTTAAGCAATGCTGACAAATCGCAAAGTAGCAGCGTGTAAGTAATTGTATACCAATTTTTGCGATGGCAATACAGATGCAGTTTTATAAAGGGCATTTCCTGAAATCACAAGACTTGCCGTCGATACAGTCTCCCTGGCGTGCTGATCAACGTAAGATGAACTTCAGCTTAGAAGGACTGAAATATTGGCCATTACCGTATGATATCGCCTCTGTTAGCTGCTCGAGTTCCGAGGTCCACACCAAACCTCTCTCTTTTACATCTAACCAAAGCCAGCTTCATCTAAGCCGACGGCGAACCCAACTCTATCATATAATTCATTTTCGTACGAATGGGTAATGTATGCCTGCATATTTACAATTGTAGTTTAATGTACGATATGACCTTCACTGAAATTCTTCAGTGAAGGACGTAATGTTCATTTGGTTGTAAATACATTATTCAGGTTTTTACAATTTGTTTTTATCAGATGAGACTCTTGTTCATATTATTACCATTAATAAACTGCCCCGTCAAAAACTGGAAGCTATATTAAAGTAATTTTGAAATAGCACCGTAATTAAGTTAAGTGTATAATATTGCTCTGCTTTTCTTGAATATGGTGCTATGTAATTTAAAAGTAGACCTCCTTAACAGCAGACTCTGTAACCCACATAAAAATAAATACAAGAATACTGATTGTTCGATATAGACCTGCGTCCTGTGGTCACTGCGTTGACCGAAATTACATTAAGCTCCTGGTCATTATTCGACTGTATAAGGTGGAAACGAGGATGGAGAAGCACATGAGGTTTGCGCCTTCATCCTGAATATCTCGCATATAAATTCTGACTCCTTCCTCTCCGCACTTACAACAGAAAATTTAACTTTCTTACATAGCCACTGTCGTGCTATTTGTAGAGGGGCTTGGAAACATCATCTCGTCAGATGACAAAATTGGGTTTTTCAAACCCCAAGAAACGGCTAAGCGATTTTACAACTTCTAATCAACTGAGTACAACAGCAGTAGTTGCAATGAAGCTACTGGTGACAACACTAACGCTAATGCTGAACACAAAACAAGCTCCTCCTCAATCTGGCTGACCAATGCACATTCTTCACTCAACCCGAATGACATCCAGGCAGTGGACAGCTGAATGCAAACGACAGTTGGCCATCAAAAACCTGGCAAGTGCAATTTCGGTGCAGCTGCACTCAGTGCCAGTTGCGTAATACAGCTTTGCAGAGATGCCCCAAGCACAATAAAAGGTAAAGCAAAGGACACACGACCTCGCGGGCGACGAAGGGCGTAGGCGGCAACATCCATCCCCCTGTCGTAGCAGCAGCTACTTGGGGCGAGGAGGAGGAGGGGGAGGAGAGCCTGTACTCGACGGCACTCTTTCGAGTACACGTGAACCCGGTTCGTGTTTTGGCCTTGTTTAGGCGGCAATGTAGAGGAAATTCCCACCCCCCCCCCCCCCCCCCCCCCCCTCACCCCTCTCTCTCTCTCTCTCTCCTCTCTCTCTCTCTCTCTATATATATTAATATTTATATATATATATATATATATATGTATATATATATATATATATATATATATATAGTATATATTTGGATATATATATATATATATATATATATTTATATATATATATGAGAGAGAGAGAGACGGGGGAGGGGGTGGTTCTCAAAATCGTATCTTGTATGTCGTTAAAATATTCTGATCATAAATCGTTATAACGTCAAACAATACTGAAGTAAAATGATTAGTTATGAAAGGGTTTGACAGAGGAATATTAGTCAATACAATCATAGTAATCTTGCGTTACTTCGTATATACAAAGCTGAACCTGAACCAATAACAAGACAGAAACCTTTCCATTAATCGCTTTATTTACACATTCCATTACAGTATGATTCCCTCATCAAGGGAACATTTACAAATTACAATAGAGCTCTCTCTCTCTCTCTCTCTCTCTCTCTCTCTCTCTCTCTCTCTCTCTCTCTCTCTCTATTGACCAAGATCACGAGAGGATGAGATTTACAAATACAACAAACTTTTCTTATAAAATTGTTTATATAAAAATTATTCCTTTAGAGTTGATGCTATTCCAAGCAAATCAATATTTTCTTTTAAATAAATCCTTGATCTTTCCTATTCCTTTCCATTG
>NC_087215.1:18842360-18852360 GCF_015104395.2 Macrobrachium nipponense | reverse complement strand
AAAACTAAACGATTACAGTTCTTAGAAAGCTTCAGTTGATCAGAAACATTTGAAATAAGGCGAGAATTTACCAAAACAACAAGGTTAACTCCATACAGATCGATAATTCATCTAAGTAATAATGTAAATTGAGTCCTGACCGAACTTAAAATCCCTCTGCATGAGAGCAACGAATTCCAATTATTTGTTAAACAGGGAAGAAATTATTATTGATTATAAATATATTTAATATACTACATTTAACACCATCCTCTACAATAATAATAATAATAATAATAATAATAATAATAATAATACAATTCCCACTCAGACCACCTTTCAACAAGTCCCTTCCACCAGCGATGCCAGTTGTTACCTAATAAGGGCGTGCAACTGGGCTTCCTAGCAACTGCGAGGTGTGACACTCGATCGGTGGGCCGTTACGTCATAAAGAGACGATGACGTCACGACAACAATGACGTCACGCGAGATGTGTCATCGATGGCGTCATGGGATCCGCGCGCGCGTGTATGTGTGTGTTTGTCTGTCTGTGTGTCTCGGGCACACACACTGCTGCTGCTGCTGCTGTTCCTACCCCCCCCAAATATGGCAAGGTCGGAGGAGGAGGAGGAGGAGGAGGAGGAGTTACGTCTACCACTCACTATAAGATGTCTTCATTTTGCGATGCTTCTAGTCTCAGGCATGTATGCGCATGGATTTATTAATTTATTTATTTTCCTAATAATGAAATTATGCTTCGTTAGATGGTAATTTCAAAGTTTTTTTTTAAAGATAATATGGGTATATATATATATATATATATATATATATATATATATAATATATATATATATATATATATATAAACACACACACCACACACACATATATATATATATATATATATATATATATATAACATATATACATATATATATATATATATATATATATATATATATATATGTGTGTGTGTGTGTGTGTGTGTGTAATATTATTCATTATCTCAATTTACAGATTTAACAGAGGCCAACCTCAATAATTAAAACCACGCAAACTTTAATATAAAAACATAAAAACTCAAACATTGTGTGTACATGCATGCATGCATACATACAAACAACATAAATACACACACCTACACATACACACACACACAGATATAGTACATAAATTGTGGTTCCATAATTATATATATTCAATTATGAATGTATTTGATCATTGCGTTTCTCCACCATATAGCACAATAATTTAAACCAGGCAAACATTAATATATAAACATAAAAACACAAAACATTATGTCTACAAGCATGCATGCAGACAAACGCACAGCATAAATACACCCACCTACACACATATATACATAAATTGTGGTTTAATGCTTATATATTAAATTATGAATGTATTTGATCAATGCGTTTCTCCGTCATATAGCACAATTTAATCTCTGATGACAAAAACCCAACAATGACTTAATCATGAGAATTATTTTATTTTCATTTTTCACAGCAGGAATTCTGCAGTCAAGCAAAGGACGACAACCTAAGTGGCAAGCAAGGACTAAAAATAAAAAGCTATCGATTAATAATAATCACAACTGAACCAATCTACGAGATAAAAAAAAAATAAAAACTGTGAATCACTCTTCGTCTGAATCACACAGAAGTTCCTGCTCCCAGGTGTTGACCTCCACTCAACGAACCACGACCACCTTCGCGGAATTTCCCAAAAATCCTCCCATTTTATCAATTTCCTGGTCCTCCACGCCCCAACTATAACAACCCCCCCCCCCCACACCCCAAACACATTCTTTAATCTGTCCCTCAAACGCCTTCTTCTTCTTCTTCTCTCTCTTTCTATCTCTCTCCCACGAGATGGTGATTTGTCGTACCCTTAACCCTGAGGAATCCCCCAGGGTTAAGGGCAGCACACAGACACACACACACTCCACCGCTGGACCAGTTACCCGGTGATAGATGAGGGAGGGAGGGGGAGGGGGAGGGGGAGGAAGGTGGGAGGGGGAGGCAACGGTTGTGGGACACCTAAGTGATGTAAGTTGGGGAAGGTATTTACAGGCATTTGATCAAATTGGCTCTCTCTCTCTCTCTCTTCTCTCTCTCTCTCTCTCTCTCTCAATATAACACACACACACTGTGTATATATATATATATATATATATATATATATATATATATATATATATATATATATATATATGTATATATATATATTAAGCTGCGCAAGAAAACAGAACTTTTATAAAAACTTAATTTGCCCCCATTCCAAAACTGTTTTAGTGTTCAAATAAAAAAAAACATTTAATTACTATATTTATCAAATATGATATAGGCTACAATATCACAGTTATTTCTATGGCCACATCAACAACAATAATAATATCAATAGAATTTTTACCGTTACCTAAAAGTAATCTTGGTATTTGCTTAAAAGGCGGTAGAGACGCCATTACCGATGCTATTGTTTTATCATCTAAAATGCTAAGGCCATACACTAATTATCCTAACAGTCTGGTTTGAAGGACTGCGAGAGACTGACAGTCGAACTCCAGGATCTGCCGAGCCATGACACATTCTTTCGCCCCCTCAACCAAAACGTGTCCATATTTAGCAGTCTCTTATTATCTAAGCCCACGTTTTAAAACATTAAAATAATCATATCCATACGTGTACAGGGAGCGCTGTAGTTTATAACAGATACCCATTTAAGATGAACTTTAACGTTTTCTTTGCAGTAATTCAAGTTTTCTTTATATTCAATTCATGGGAAACTCGATGAATTCTAAAATTTACACCATTCTTAAATTAAATACAGTTAAGGGCAATTGAGGTGAATGTATACTTTGTTCAGACGTGAAAGTAAACATTTATCGAATCATGGAAAATTGCAACTTGATTTTTTTCTGCAAAAAAAAACCAGCTTCAGTCTTTTAATCTTTATTATTCTTGAATTGCATTAAACTATTGGGAACCCATCGTGAATACCTTTTTAGTGTCAGCGAATATCTCGTCAAGTGTAGATGAATTCAAGGCGAATCTCCGGTAGTGGTGGTAAAATTCTTTGGGTAAAATGTTATTATATTCATTGGCTATCTGATAATGTCGGGGAATTCTCGGATGCAGAAATAAGTTCGCTGTGAATAATTGCTTGAATCAACGAACTCCCAACGGAGTGTTGATGAAATTAAGGTGAAAATCTGCTAATGGTGATGATTTCCTGGTCTAAAATTGTAAATAGAGCGACAATCTGCTGGCGATAAAGAATACACAGCGATTCTTTACTAAGGATGAAACTGACGTGCACCTTGGAGGCGAAGGTAAACTTTTAGTATAGCAGGAGAATCCTTTGTTAGTATAAAATCTTCTTCCACGAGTGAGCTTCTGACAGCGAGGAAGAGCTTTTGATAGCAAATAACTAGGCGAGTCTTTTTGACGATTATCTATGTTGGAAATACAATCCTTTTCATATTTAGTGAATTCTTATAATTTACTGGTGACAATGTTTATTTCGGCATTTGTTTTACGTGATTTCAAAAATATATCGGATGATACTGGCATGACTTGCAAATATCTTTAAAATTGAGATGCTTTGTTTAAAGATTATCTAATAAAATGTTCGTATATTCCTTTGCAGATATGGTACCCTTTATGAACGTCTGCACATGATGGCGCAATTACTTCAGATAATTTTATTTTTTCATTTTTTTATTGTCGCTATAGGTCCGAATCTCTTCAGAAATAAGTTCTTCCTCGGTGAAATGCTACGATGCTTAGACCGCTGGGGCGAACCGATCAGACCACAAGGTAAGATCTTTATATTTATTTAACTGTTCATTTTATAGTATGCATTTCTCGTCATAGTGAAGACTCCTTTCACACAGCTGGCGATTTCGTGGGCTACCGGTGAACGCTGGTTTTGGGGTCTATATCAGTATTACTGTAGCCTCATCTTCAGTGTTAATATCGGTAGCTTCACAAAACACCTCCAAGTTTAGTAGACTCGCCTGGAGTTGCAACAAGGTGACAAGTGCCAATAAACGAACTGGGGTCATTCACGAGCAAGCTAAAGGAACGGGTTACTGGGCTACAGTGATTATTTGTTTGAAAATATTCACTGGACGTTCTGTAAAAATGAATCCCAATGTAAGAATAAAATAGAATGGGTTCCTTGAAGATTTTTCAGAAGCAGTGTGTGTTATTTTGAAGGCTTGTACAATATTACTTTAGAAGAAATGTGTGTTCTAAAATAACATATATGTATATATATATGAGCACGGACTTCCGTGGAAATGCAAAAGGATGCTGATGTAAAACAATAAATTGAAAAAAAAAAAAAATAAAAAACCTTAACTGACACTACATGTACAAATAAAAGTCCTGAGAACAATCTCAAAACCACTTAAACTAAAGCAGAGGTAAAGCAACTACTGTAATTTCTGGAAACTACAACGTCAGCCAGAAAAGCGGACTGTGATTTAAGCAGATGACCAACATATATCGTCAGCGGCCCCCAAAACCCCCAACTTCCCTAGGACGCCCCCCCCCCCCCCTTAGGATTGAAAGTATGAGATCTGAGGCGAAAAGGGAGCGTGATTTAGCCTCTCCTTGGCTTTGTCTGTAAGACTGAAGAGACAATTCCTTGAAGAGGTTTTGATGGCTTCTCCCGAAATACGTGCCAGAACGTTCATCCTTAGATCCGAACAGTGGAAAGGTGGTGAGGAAACGCTCCTTCGCCCTTCAAAAAAGCAAAGCAATTCTTCCTACTGACTTCCCAAGAGACCCCTTCTGGGTAATCGTACAAATGATCTACTGGATAAAGGGTAAGAAATCGTTTACTCGTATTTTTGTTGTTACATTAATCAAGGTAAATAATTTAGTAGTTGTGTTTTACCCAAACTCTAAGAGGACTTTTCTTGAGACATCTGCCCTCTTGTTACATATTCGCGATTTGTGGATTGTACTTAGAAGGTGGACATAAAACTTTGCTTCAGCAGAAATCTAATTTCCTTAAAAGTCTCAGTATTGAAAGAAGTATAAGGTAAGTATATACATGAGAGAGAGAGAGAGAGAGAGAGAGAGAGAGAGAGAGAGAGAGAGAGAGAGAGAGAGAGAGAATGTATAAAACTGCATAAAAACAAAATATACGAAGAAGTCGCAAGGAATATGTGTAGTGTGACATTCCCGTCAATTGTCCGATGAATGTAGTGGTTATTCATTTGTTTTCATAATTCCTTGAACGACTACAACTTCGAAGTAAATTCATGCTAAAGAAACATAAAATATTACCTACAAAATCTGTTAATCCGATATTGTACACTATCGATAAGCGTTAGTCCTGCAATTTCAACAATGAAATAAAAATAACCAAATCTTCCATTCTTAATGGCCTGATAATTGCGGTAAATTCCCTCGACATACCACTGTACTCTGACTAGAACTGGATTGCCGTATATAGCCGACTCTCTATTTTGCGTAAAATAAACACACGTTGATAATGAGTCTCCTATTCATTCTTCACAACAATTTAGCTCAAGGTGGTCTGGTTCAAAGATGTAAAGTAATATAGTACGTCTTTTCCTCCTCCTCGTCTAAATTCATCCGGCTCATACCGGTAAGTAAAATGAGTTAATAATAATGATTACATTTCTTTTCACCAAAATCACAGCGATGTTACAAGCGGAACGTAAAGAGCGCTCATCTGTTAAGGTAGTCTGGTTCAAACCAGAATGTAGTAGTTGTAGTAAGTTTCCTCCTATTTATTCGCAATTCCAGGAATCCCGACATTAACGAGGAGCCGATACAACGCCCTAGCCCCTATTTTACTACTACAACTACGTTGCTCTCGATCTATCCCAGGAGTAATTATTGACTATTCTTTCTTCGCCGTTCATAGTATGGTTGTGTTTATTTCAATCCAACTATTATTATTACTATTATCATTATAATAGAAACTATGATAAATATGTGGACTGAAAGTGATTGTAGCGATATGAGTTGAGGGAAGCCAATCTCCAACGGCATTACTTAAAAAAAAAAAAAAAAAAAAAACTTGAAACCAAGACAACTTTTAGCATGGTTTTCAAAGTTCTACGCTGATAACAGCTATTTTGTAATTATTTTTAAGTATCATTTACGTCAACAGATGGCATTATATATCATATCAAGTAATGTATCCGTTTCTCTGTCGTGTCTGTATCTCCTTTCCCACCGTTATCCCTACATAAAGGGGTCGGTTGCCTGATGCGCCTTCTCCTCCGCTGCATTCTATCGAAGGCATATCCTCCTCAACCAAATCTCTTCTCTCCATATCTTTCAACCAAACCTCTTCTCTCCATATCTTCCTTCACTTTATCCCGCCATCTAATTCTCTGTCTCCCCCTCGATCTTTTTCCTCTAACAGGTTCCTCCCAAACCCTCTTCACTCCCTCCTGGTCATCCATCCTTAACACATGCCCATACCACCTCAATCGTGACTCTCTTATGACCTCTGTCATCTTTACTAAGCCCGCCCGCCCTTCTCATTTAATCATTTTTTAATCTCTCAAGCAGCGATATTCCCATAATCTACTTAGCATGCTTAACTTCCTCTTTTCGTCTTAGAGCCCATGTTTCTGCTCCATACATTATAAACACCGGTCTTATCACTGTGCTATAGTTCTTCTTGACTTTTTAGCTTGATTGGCATTTTCTTATCACATACCACTCCACCTAAGTCTCTTTCAAAGCTCCTATTGGACAAAAACAATCTTAACGGACACTATACCTTGTGTTACAGGCCCCTTTGAAAAACAACCACCAATGTCCCCCTCTCCCCCCCGCCACTTCAACCCCCTCCACCCAAAAAATAAAAAATAAAAAAACACCAATCATTTCACTGGAAACGGGAAAAAACTACGACCGCGTCCTGGAGATGCGGGGTATCGATCCCCGTACCTCTCACATGCTAAGCGAGCGCTCTACCATTTGAGCTACATCCCCAACAGACGACGGTTCTGGAGGTGCCGGGGATCGAACCCGGGGCCTTTCACATGCAAAGCGAACGCTCTACCACTGAGCTACACCCCCTTAGGGAAGGAAGGTGATCCACATGACAAAATACTTGGCCCCGACAATAATTCCAATTTTGTTTGGAAACCGGTGTGAAAAGTAACGCTTACCGCCGCCTGGAAACTGGAGTGAAAAGTAATGCTTGACACTCGGAGGTCAGTGTGTTCCTGGTTACACTAAAACTAAAAACATTAACGGGATGTTGCAGTACGTATTGCATTACCACGGTTGAGTTGAGTTGAATATAGAATGAAGGCCAAAGGCCATGCACTGGGACCTATGAGGTCATTCAGCGCTCAAATGGAAATCGACAGTGAAAGGTTTGAAAACTGTAACAGGAGGAAAACCTCAAAGCAGTTGCACTATGAATCGAGTGTTAGGAGAGGGTGGAGAGTAAGATGGAAGAGAGAGAATATGAAAGGAGGTACAGTAAATGGAGGAAAACCTCAAAGCAGTTGCACTATGAATCGAGTGTTAGGAGACGGTGGAGAGTAAGATGGAAGAGAGAGAATATGAAAGGAGGCACAGTAAAAGGTACGGAGAGTTGTTGCAGCTAGGGGCCGAAGGCACGCTGCAAAAAAACCTTAAGTAATGCCTACAGTGCACCGCATGAGGTCCACTGACAGCACTACCCCCCTACGGCGAATTCTGGAAACTGGAAGGAAAATTAACCCTTACCGCCTATGCACTAAGACAGGTGTGTTACACTCAGGTCAGTGTGTTCCTGGTTACTCTATAACTAAATATATCAACAGGATGTTGCAGTACGTACTGCAATAACCAACCGATACCACGATACAGAAGATCCAGGAAGCCCCTTTGTATCAACATCAATATTATGTCAGAACAGAAAATATATGACTGTATAGTTAGGAAAAATAGTTTATTTTTTTAAATTGTGATATTTTTGTGTGAATGTTAAAAAATGCAAGATTGGCAAAAAATCTTAATCTAGTCACAGGTTTTTCGATAGCTTTAGGGATATTCTGTCTTTCATTTTCTTCAGTAGAATGACACTGTAAAAGCGTCTGCAGACAACTACATTCTTATTCTCTAGTTACGATGCAGAAGTTTTGATATCTGATATGGAATGGAAAATGTGATTTTGGCATAAAGCCAAGCACTGGGACCCATAGAGTCATTCAGCGCTATAGTGACAATGAATAAAAATGGAAATATAAATAATGAGTTCAATGGAAATGACATAAATAATGAATCTAAAATAGATACCCAGATGATGATATCCGATATGGAATACCTCTTATGATTCTTCGGATGTCTCTCTGCGCAGATGTGTAGCTATACACAACAAACGTGCTGCTGGCCCATCCAGGCGCCTTTGGTGGAGTGGGACCAGATGAAGTCTAAAACACGATATTTTGGTCAATCTAGAGGATTTCCATATCAACATCCCCTGGACTGCGTGTGCATTTCCACCTGTTGACTTGACTTCTTGAATCAGCGATGAATTCGTTGATGGGGAAGGCAGAATGGTAGTGTTCCCTTAAGACAAGCAGAAAATGATGAAGCAAACGATGGCATTATTCAGTGGCTGATAAAAATAACGCTATTTTTACTCGTCAGGATATACACACACATTACGTGCAAGTTAATACCATCTGTGCAAGGCTGTATCCCAATTAGGTCAAATTGCCCATAGAATTCCTGAAAAAAAAACGAATACTTTTCACATTGAAACAATACAGTCTTATGCATGGTTTAAACTTTAAAGAATCCTCTGCACGGCGTTGTTCTAACGAAAGCAGAGCATAAGCTTAACCAGTCCATAAATTAAACTAGGGAGAAATACGCTGGAAGCCTTGGTTTCATTCACGGATGTTATCCTGGCATATCCCCCGACCCTTAATACACAGTAATTAAGTTCTTGGAACCGACGAAAGAATATGTTATTTGCTGATTATTATTAAATATTTTTGTTCGAAACTTTCCCTTAAATACAAAATAATAATAATGAAAATAATAATATAATAATATAATAATAATAATAAATAAATAATAACTAATAATATACCATGGGACACCAGAGTTGAAGAGAAGAAAAGGATAAAATGGATAAGTATCGAGACCTGAAAATAGAAATAAGAAGGATATTGGATATGCCAGTGGAAATTGTACCCATAATCATAGGAACACTAGGCACGATTCCAAGATCCCTGAAAAGGAATCTGGAAAAACTAGAGGCTGAAGTAGCTCCAGGACTCATGCAGAAGAGTGTGATCCTCGAAACGGCGCACATAGTAAGAAAAGTGATGGACTCCTAAGGAGGTAGGATGCCACCCGGAACCCCCCCTAAGACTATAAATGCCACCCAGTCCAAACTGGAGGACTGCAATAGAATAATAATAATAATAATAATAATAATAATAATAATAATAATAATAATAATAATAATAATAATAATAATAATAACAACAACAACAACAATCTGAAGAATGTATATTTTGGAAGAATACCCCTTTTAAACAAATTCTGTTGAATAAAATGGCAGAAATTCGCTGAATTCGGCCATTTTATTCAACAGAATAATAATAATAATAATCATATTTAGTGAGAATTATACACCTACAAATGTAAGTGAATGCATTACCATTCTACCCGTACCCGTGTTTTGGAAATGTCACTGAAAGTCACGTCTATTATGGGTTTTTTCCCTTCAAGACTACGAAATTGAGTGGATATGATGTGGTGAAAGCTGGGTCAGATGGATTGCAGAGCAACATTGTATGTTCTCTTACGAGTCCAAACCCGTTTATAACAAATTTCGACTGTCTCGCGTTTCACTGTAACACAAATAACCAAAATGGATTGACGTAACAGTGTATACAATGGAGGAGGCCCGAAATTATTCAAGTAAACAATGTTATCAAAGTCTGGTGAATAAAGATATAAAGACAGAACGAAAAAGTAATTTAATCTAACACCCGATTTGATAATAC
>NC_087215.1:18814860-18834860 GCF_015104395.2 Macrobrachium nipponense | reverse complement strand
GAAGGCGTACAGATCCAGTCCTTCCCAGTTCATGAGGAACGCGTCTACTGCTACCGCTTGTGGATCCGGCACCGGTGAGCAGAACGTCTGCATCCTCCTTGTCTTGTTGGTTGCAAACAAGTCTATGGAAGGTTGCCCCATAACCTCCATAGTAATTCGCATACCTCTAACTTGAGAGTCCATTCTGTTGGCAGGACCTGATTTCTCCGGCTCAAGAGGTCCGCTCTGACATTTAATTCCCCTTGTACAAATCTCGTTGGAGGACGATATTTCTGTCCTTTGCCCATAGCAACAGATTCTTGGCTGTCTCGTTCAGAGAAAACGAGTGGGTGCCTCCTTGTTTCCTGACATACGCTAGAGCAGTCACGTTGTCCATGCTTATTTCCACTACTTTGCCTGCCACACATTCCTCGAATGCCTGAAGAGCTAAGAAAAGCTGCCCATCAGCTCTTTTCTTGTTGATATGCCAATTTTCTTTCGGTTTTCGCTCCATCTTCCCGAAATTTCCCTGTTCCCCAGATCGCTCCCCAGCCTAGGTCTGATGCGTCTGAGAAACATATTAGCTGTGGATTCAATTGTTGAAGTGAAACTCCTTCTCCCAGCTTCGCTGGATCCAGCCACCAAATCAAGTCTTTCTTGACCTCTGCTGAAATTGGGAAGGTGTCTGAAAGCCTTTGTTCCTTCCTTTTCCAATTTCTGTTGAGGTAAAATTGTAGAGGTCTGAGGATGCAGTCTTCCCAGTGAGACGAACTGTTCGATCGAGGGAAATGGTCCCAAAAGACTCATCCATTCCCTCTCGCCGAACATTGTTGTCTCCCCCAGGAATTCCTGCACCCGATTCAGGCATCGGTCTTGTCTCTCCTGGGAGGGAGAAGCCCGCAAAATCCTGAGAGTTCATCAGAACTCCTAAATAAATGATCGAGCGAGAGGCTCCAGGTGAGACTTTTCCAGGTTCACCACTAGCCCTAGTTCCCGTACTAGGTTCAGGGTTATTTTTCATATCCTCCAGACACTGTTTCTTGGAGTTGGCCCTGAGAAGCCAATCGTCCAGATAAAGAAAGAAATGCGGATCCCCCCTTCGTGTAAGGCCATTTGGCTACATTCGCCATAATAGCTGTGAATATTTGTGGCGCTGTGCTGAGCCCGAAGCAAAAGAGCCCTGAACTGGAATACTCTTCCTTCGAATAAGAACCTGAGGTACTTCCGAGAGCTTGGGTGGATGGGGACACATGAAAATAAGCGTCTGTAAGTCTAATGAGACCATCCAATCTCCCGGTCTCAACGCCGATAGCACTGATTGCGTTGTTTCCATCGTGAATTTCGTCTTCACGACGAAGGCGTTTTAGAGCACTGACGTCCAGAACGGGTCTCCATCCTCCCGAGCTCTTGGGTACCAAAAACAGTCGATTGTAGAACCCCGGATTCTCTTGGGGTGAAACAGGTTCTATCGCCTTTTTTAAGAGCATAAGCTCTACTTGTTCTTTTAACGCGAATCTCTTGCTGCTGTCCTTGTAATTCGCTGTTAAGTCGAGGGGATCTAAAACTATGGGAGGTTTGCGTAAAAAAGGGATCTTGTAGCCCTCCCTTAGTATCTGAAGGGTCCAGTTGTCCGCCCCTCTCTCTCTCCAGGCTTCCCAAAACAAAAGAAAGCCTGGCTCCTATTTGTGTCTGAAGGACTGTCTGATCATGGCCTCCTTTTGGAAGGAAGCTTGCCACCTTTTCTGGAGGGCTTTCTAGAAGTTCCCGACGTCCCTCGGGGCTGTTTTCCTCGAAAAAACTTGTGTTGTTGTTTTGTCCTCCTCTCGCTCTCTTGGTCGCAAACGAAGAAGGCAAAACAAAACCCCACTGGCTGCCTTCGATATTAGGTCCTGTGTGGTCTTCTGAGTCAATGAAGTGGCAATATCTCTAATAATCTCCTGTGGAAAAAGAAATGTTTCGCAAAGGGGGCAAACAAAAGCTCTGCTCTTTGTACCTGTGTGACCCCTTTAGCTGTAAAGGAGCAGAGAAGGGACCTTTTCTTCACGATTCCTGCCGTGAAAATCGCTGCCACTTCATTAGTTCCGTCACGTAACGCCTTGTCCATACAAGACATCACACTCAGAAGGTTAGAAATGTCCGTTGAATCCTTCTCTTCCACTTTCTTGCAAGAGCACTCAGAGACCAGTCTAGAAACGTTCAGGACCTCAAACACTCTAACACGCCCTTCAGTAAATGATCGAACTCTTGCATCGACCACATCACCTTCGCTGCTGATAAGGCGTGTCTACGATTGGCATCGACGATACTGGAGAAGTCTGCCTGAGAGGAGGCAGGTACTCCCAGGCCCAGAACTTCCCCAGTCTCGTACCAAACGCTGGATTTCGAAGCCAATCTTGCAGGAGGAAAAACGAAAGCAGTTTTGCCTCGCTCCTTTTTCTCTTTCATCCAGTCGTTCATCTTCGCAAGCGCTTTCGTGGCCGAAATGGAAAGAACCATCTTAGTAAAGGCAGTCTTATTCTGGGTTCTTCCACAAAGGAACTGAGACAGGGGAGAACGAGGTGCTGCGG
Source organism: Macrobrachium nipponense (assembly GCF_015104395.2). Taxonomy (NCBI): domain Eukaryota; kingdom Metazoa; phylum Arthropoda; class Malacostraca; order Decapoda; family Palaemonidae; genus Macrobrachium; species Macrobrachium nipponense. Next base: position 18,832,314 of record NC_087215.1, on the reverse strand, counting down.
GCTTGAAATCCGTTTTCAAAAAGCTCTTGAAACAGAAGCATAAGTGTCTTATAGTCGGAATGGAGGAACTTGTTCTTTCGTCTCCTCTTCCGAAACTACCTCCAACATCTCCGAAGGTCTCTCTCTCTCGTTCCGCATCGGATGATGTATTTTAAAGCCAAAGCCGGAGCGTCATTGGTCTCGATGCGTTCCTTGGCACCAGAAACCGCCGAGGCGTCATGCTTACGAGCGTCGGCGTCACGTCCTTCTCTCTCACGCGCGCTGGCGTCACGCTCTTTGCTCTTACGAGCGTTGGCGTCACGCTCTTTGCTCTTACGCGCGCTGGCGTCCGCTCGGAAGCGTCATGTCCGAGTAAATCGGAAGTGTCCTGGTTGTCTGTGTTCTTGGCGTTGACGCTTCGCGAAGTCTTCATCACTCCCGGGGCGTCAGACTGACGCTTGGGTTCTTGCAGCTTTTCCATAAGTACGACAGCTGCTGTTGCATATCTTGCAGCATATTCTTGCTTCATTGTTCTCTCTCGAGGGAGAGGGTAACTCGTCAGGTTCGCCCACACGAACCGCAGCCAGAGGGAGTCGATCCTTCTAGGCTTCCTGAGGACGCCTTGGTAGGAAAGCTTCCTAGGTAATCCTCCCAAGTAGCAGGAGGAAGAGGAGCGTGCATCGAAAGCGCTGTCTTTGCTCTGTTTAGCTGGCGAGGCTTCCGATGACGAAAACTTCTCCCGGAGAACTCCAGTGACTGCAGCCTGGCAGTTGCTCATCTGATGAGACCTCACAAACACGAGGTAATTTCCTCTTGAGAGGACGAGACGGAAGTAGAGTGTCGCCATCCTCGACGCGGGGAAGACGTCATCGGATGACGAACCAAACACACTCGACGCGCCTTTTCTACGGCTGTCTGAAAGCAACCTTGGAAGCGTCAGCAGGTTTGTTGAGGGCACGCCCGACCGGATACTAGAGCCTCTCGCCTCCCTTAGACTTTCGACTTTACGTCTCCCATGGGTCCGGGAGCTTGTAGAGGTCTGGGTCTAGGACGCGACAGGACCGATCGGACGCACCCTCCACTACACTGTCACTAACACTAAACTTGTCACTTACACTGACTTTAGCACCTGCACTTAAAGCACTTACGACAGTCCAAGTGCGATTGCCCTGCTCAGTAAGAGAGGCAATCTGTTGTCCCATTTTATCAAGCACCGCTTGAATACCTGCAAAGGTTTGAGTCCTTCGCCCCCGACTCGGAGACAGGTTCGGGAGCTGATACTTCTACTAAATTACGCTCAGAAGAGCAGGGGAAGGAACTATGGGATTATCTACCACTTCCTGATTCGTTGATGAACGGGAAAGGGAACTCTTAGTTCCTCTAATTCTATCTCTCTCGAGCTTACGGACATACTTGTCCAACTCCTTCCACTCCTTATCATCCAAAATCAAGCACTCATCACATCTATTCTCAAAAGTGCAAATTCTACCCCTACAATTCACACAAAGTGTGTGGGGATCAAGAGAAGCTTTGGGAATTCTAAACCCTACACCCCCCTTTACAGCAGACTCTATACACAACTCCCGAGTCGACATTGTTAATTGAGTAATCCAAAAACAAATCCAAATCAATCCAAGTCAACAACAGCGAAAGCCAATAAAATACTTCACCCAACGATGAAATACTCTAGCGAGTACGAAAACCTATCGAGGAGCCCACAACAACGAAGTTGCCGGCTTGGGCGACATAAAAAATATGGGGTTTCCAGGTAACTATCTAGAGGGCGTACAGGTAACGATCACCTGACCGATGGTCGGCGATTGCCGCGAGTTTCGAAAAGTCTGTCGTGACGTCACGACGTCAGAGAATATAGCTATGTATATAACTGCCAGGTCAGTTACATATTTAAAAAACAAATAAACAACGCAAGTCAAGACAAATACAGAGGGGAGGGGAGCAGGACGTATGAGTGTTCAACGACGGAACAAGTTGTTTAATGAAGAGTGATTCCATAATAACAAGGTCTTGAGGGTTGGCGGTATGGCCCAAAATGCAGAAGTCTTTATTATCGATATGTGTTTTGTAGATTTTGGAGTGGTTTCTAATATTGGAGTGTTCTGGGTTTGCAATAATTTAATTCCTTGAATTTTAATGTATATATATCGTACACTTTGTAAGAATAATTTTTAGCTTTTACATTTCTGAATTTTTAATTTTTAGTTTTGTTTTTATAATTTTACTAGGAATTTTATTTTTCATTTTAACAGCCCTGATGATGTAATTAATTGTATAATTACGAAACGTCGCAATAAAGACAGCCTGTACATCTGTGTGTGTCCTCTTTCCTTTATTGATGACTAGCTGATGTACCCGGCGTTGCTCGGGATAAAAAGGGACAGATAAGCAATCGCTTGGGATCATTGCCATCTTATCCATCTGGCATGGCACATAATGATAGGAAAGATGTTCTATTGTTAAAATTGAACGCATTGTTCAGAAGGATAAAATAATAAGAAAGTTATATTGAGGAAGGAGACATAGGGGGTGGTCTCCCAGGGCCCCAAACGTTCTTATAGTAATTTATAAATAATGCAATTGGTGTCAGTAACCCATACTTAACATTTGACCAAAATCAGCCCCAAAGTATAAATGTTGTATTTAAGGGGATCCCCAAGGGCCAGAACGGCTTCATAACTATTTTGAAGTAATATCCTGAAAAAGGAGAAAATTATATAAGTAAATAAAAAAGTAATAAAAACGATTTCTGCCATAACTAATCGATAATTTGACTGCAAGAGATCCGTATTTAAAGAGTCAATTGCATGGATGTGACCTACTTGAAAAAGGCACAGAAACACCCAAACAACTCTACGGGTTCTCGACTCCATATTTAACTGGTTTCTAGGAGCGCGGACTAGTAGTAATCCACTTCTGTAGTCTGACGGGACTGAGATTCGGAACAGAGACGGGTTCCACCCCGGGAAGGTCGAGACCTACGTTCGGGAGCCCGGAAACCCCCGGGAGCCCGGGCTCCCAAAATTTCTACAGAAGTGGATTACTACTACTCCTGTGTGTGTGTGTGTGTGTGTGTGTGAATAAAGGTAAGCCACGGAGGAAAAGGAAAACACGAGAACTGCCAAGATCATTCGGTCTTAACGACCCTTTACTTAAGTAGTCTTGCCTTAAGTAAAAGGTCATTAAGATCGAAAGATCTCGGCAGTTCTCGTGTTTTCATTTTCCTCCATGTCATACCTTTATTTATACAGAGTATCACGTTTTTCTATATTTCGTGATCAACTTATCATATATATATATAATATATATATATATATATATATATATATATATATATATATATTAGGGCTAGTGCCTTGTATGATAAGGCGCCCTATGAGTAATGTTAGACTAGCGATAATCTTACGCTAAGTCGGTTGGTATTGCACTTCCATCTTCAATGAGTGTCTGGGGGTTTGTAGATCACTTACGAAGTCGGTATTATCTTGTTGGTTATTACGACGATGTGTTAAACTCATGGTGAGGAGGTTCTTGTAGAAAACACGAAATATAAAAATATATGTTTTCTTCTGAAGTTTTACATGCTGAAGATCAGATATGATTGTACAAGTCTTCTAATAACGATAGCTTGATCGCTTCTGCCAATGATGATGGCTAATCCTATTCCTCTACATGATAAAGCTTAGGTAAAGAGGTACAGGTCTTCTAATGACGATAGCTAACTCTGTTCTGCTCGTCTACCATCTCTGTTACAAGTTATGAAGGAACAGACAGTAGTTCGAACATATGAACATACATACAAATGACATAGTTTCATACGAACACACAATCAAAATGACCGCTACAGATCACGTAGGCCGTTTGAATTATAGGTCGGGGTAGTTGTCTCAAGCAGGGAGCTTGGACTAATGTTTATAACAATTGAATGACTACAGGTGACGGCATGTTATCTTAGCCTACATACTTATTGTATACGTCATCTTTAGCGTCTCTAGTCTGATCACATTCCTGCAAGCAATCTTTTATATATATGGACTAACATTCCATATTTTTATTATGTAAACACTTACATTAGCTCGGTCAGCTACCAAAACCAACTACTGAATATTACTCAAACTTGACTTGCATTTGACTTATGGAGGAGTGATACAGACACTATGTTAATATATATATATAAGTACAAACAAAAATTCATGGTGTACATGAATTGATTCAAGTAATAAAATATAAAACAATGATATTGGTAAATAATAGTGATCACGTGATATATAATGATACAGTTTTTTTCACTTCATCTCATTAAGATACATATGCTACAGAAAATACTAATGTACTCTGATTAAATTGCATAGAATGGAAGATTAACATGATAAAAATCATATGTTTTAACTGATAAAAAAATTTCATATATGAACTTGAATAAAATTATTAATGTTTTTATGCTGATTGATTCTGTTGATTTTTATGCCACAATGTTATATAATCTGATTCATTAATTCATATAGCTAACTCATTAAATAACTGCAGATATTGGTAAGATAAAAAGGTAACAAAGATTGATTATAGGCTACCTGATTTGTTTATACATATGTATAATATGGTTTCATATAATTAATGATTAAGTATATGTGCACTTTAAATAGATTCCTATTGCGTACACGCAAAGATATATTTCGATTCCGTTATTTATATCATTTATATATAGATTCCTAGTGCGTACACGCAAAAAATATATTTCGATTCTGTTATTTATGATCATTTATATATGGATACATGATATTTTATATATAGGATACATGGACCGAGGTTATACTACTTCAACTTTTAACTAACGTTCTTCGAACAAACTTTTCGACCATTACACAGTTCCAGACAAACCACCTATAGCCCAATGAAACGGCCTATTTCACAGGGTTAAAACAAGGGGAAAATTTGCCTGGGCGGGTCCAACGTTCTATTTTTGCGCTCATACTTATTCTCTGCATCCTAAGCTACCACGATTAGTTCGCGATGAATAAAAAAAACATCCCAGCACGAGTCCTTCGCCAGCAAAGTAGAGTTGAATATCCTTCGGGTCGAAATTGTCGGAAGTATGTCCCTTTTGTAGTCGATTTCCGACAGTCGCTGGAGCGTTCCGCATGAAAACGAGATTAACGACGAGATACGGTGTCGGTCGAAGAAGTCCATGATATTCCTTTCACATTGTAGGCGGTTGTTACTTGACTGTAGTCGTCCGCTGCGACGAACGATTTTTTGAAGTTGCGATGTGAAACTCTCGTACTGCAGGATACTGTAACCAGGTTCCATTAATCAGCCTGCAAGTGAAATTATACTTGTCACAAGGGCAAAGTAAATTCAGACGACATCCAAATACCAGGGGAGGGGAGAGAGCCATTAGACCAGACTTAACCCACATGAATTCGCTGATATTTTGGAATTCAAAAGAGTCCGCTGTACAAACTTTTTTATCCATGGCATTAACAATGAGTGAACCTATCCAGGTCAATGATGACTTGTAAAAATATCCATAATTATATAAATAGATATCATTACGAATCTCAAAGAAAATTCGATATTACTGGTAGTAAGTTACTAAGACAAAGAAGTGGAAAACGGAGCTAATTGTAAGATTGACAGGAACATAAGAGTCAAAGAGAAGATTAATCATGATTCTGTAGTTCTCTATGCTAACTGAAATTAAGTTGTGATAAAATCTGATCCTATGTGCCCTAACAAAAGTTTCATATTCAATTTTCTCGCGCGCATCCTCTGAGGTTAATTTTAAGAAAAACTTTATTAATAGGTAGGAGATGCAACGAAAAAACCCACTATGTAATAATTTCCTATATAAACTTTTGGGGTTTTTTTCAAAGCAATTGTGACGTTTTTCCCGCCATGATGTTTTACTTGAAAGTGTAATAGGCTAATGTTGCAAGTAAATATTTTCATATTCATATCTTGATACTTCTAAATGTCTATGAGGTTCAGAAAAATTAATTCATTTTGATGTTATAGAAATTCTATTTCTTATTTTGTTTTTTTTATTATTTTAAAAATGATTGCAAGTTGCATTGTGCACACCGATAGACACCTGTACCTAACGTCTGCCTTGCCCATGAGAAGTTCGGGCTAAGCATTCCTTTCTCCAGTCAATCTGCTTTTGCAAGCAGAGACGACACACAGATGAAGCCTGTGTAAGCAGATTATTGAGGTTAAAAGGAACAAATGCTGATACGGCAATGATGACGTCGTCACTTGCAGGAGATTGCTCTCAGCCAGCTAAGAGTTACGTTACTTGCTGTAATAAATACGACTTTAGGATAAATTTATTATCTTTTAATACTCGACCCACACGAAAAGAATGTCTGAAAAAAAACAGTACCAAAATTGAACAATATATTAGTTTCATGTTGGAAATCTGCATAATTGTAATTATGTTAAATTAAATATTCCTTATTCAAACTATATGAAAAAGTTTCCCATACAAATTCTATATATATTATTAGCCCTGTATAAGATTCATATAGGATTATTTCATAGATAACATTTTCACTTCTAGACTTCCTGACTTTAAAATCTCTTTTATTTTATTTTATTTATTTATTTATTATTATTATTATTATTTATTTTTTTTTTTCATTGACTACGAATATAAAAAATCACCTGGGACAGACAATATGTCAGTAGGTTTTGGATATGTGTTTGAACTTTTAGCTTATTTGTCATTACTAAAGCGTTAAGTTAGAGTTCAAATCTTTACGCATATATATTTGATATTTAATTAATCTATGGTTACGTGTTGCTTATTGATTTTATCGTGATTCCTTTTTTATTATAATTTGTAACCCTTCCGACTTCTTACGGAGTGTATATATATTGACTCCACTTGTATCCATATTTATTTTATTTTTTATATTTATTTATTTATATATTTTTTTTTTATATATATTTGAGAAATTAAATGGGTTGGCTTAATATGTGGAAAAGTGTTCTAGCGGCGTACCGTATAAGGCTACTTGCGGCATCAATTCTATAGATACAAGATATAAATGATAAAGGTATTTAAAACCGCGAGAACCGCTTTAATCCAGTTCGGATCCAATATCACGAGTTGTAACTCGTAAGACATTGACACTTCCTATTTAATTATCCGTTATTCTACCAAACCAATTGACTCTGGGTGATAAAATATATTATTGGTTTTCTTAATGGAAAGGAATTCACACAACGTGTTAAGGAGATTATTATTGATTTACACCACCCGAGTCACAGATTATTATGTGTTGAATTCCATATTTACTGATTTAGCACTCATAAATATTCCTAATGCACTCAATTGCGGTGTTTGTTTTTAGTGCTATTACTTCTATATTACTAAGATACGTTTTTTGTCAAGGAACTATTAACACTAAGAAGTGTTTTTTTTATTCCCTCTGTCAGACTCGTAACTCTGTTAATAATTCTAAGTATATTCTTTCAAGGATGATTTGGCACAGGATAGGCCCCTAAAACTGACAGGTGTCTTAGTGTATCCCTTGTTTTCATGACACGTGTTACAATTAGTTATGTGCTTTTTTTATATCTGTAAGCATTGTAGGCCAGTAAAACAGTGATTTGGCTTTCTGTGACATAGGAGGGAACCCTTGGATGAGCGGAATGCAACCAGTTTATGACGATTGGTATGAAAGAGATTATTATTACTACCTGGTCGTTAGTCATCTGCTGTGTTCTTCGGGTTTTCCTCGTCACGGACCTACATATAAAATTACATTTGATTACATTATTCTGATACACATACTTTAAATATTTTTGCTTTAGGGTTTCTGCTCGAAGTGTTTATTGGTTTGCTTAGCCGCTGACCCTGTTTCCGTTCGAAGTGTTTATTGATTTTGCTTAGCTGCTGCTGACCCTGTTTTTTCGTTCGAAGTGTTTATTTTTATTTTTGCTTATTGCTGTTGACACCTTGCTTTGTTCAGTTTGTAACAGTTCTGCGCTCCAACCCACAATATTCAATGGTCGCGATCTCTTGGGTTAAGGAATTTTCTTGTTTAGATACGGTTTTAACAATAGGCACGGATGTTTCTATATCTTTTAGTCTAATTAATGGTTCTTTGCTGTATGGTGGCGGGATTGCGGATAATGCGTCAGCTATTATATTTGCTTTCCCAGGTAGATATCTTATCTTGGCTCCAAAGACCTGAATGATCATTTGTCACCGAGTTCCTTTTGGACTGTGATTAAAGCCTTTGAAAAACTCGGTAAAGGACTCATGTTCAGTAAGGACTTTATCAGGATAGCCATAGATTATGAACTTAAAATGTACTAGTGAGTTAAAGATACCTAGCCCTTCCTTGCTTATTACTGCATATTTACTTTCAGAGGGCTTTAGTTTACGTGAATAAAAAGCTATAGGAAAGAACTGTTTATCATATTGCTGAAGTAGTATCCCTCTTACCCCTTGGTCTGAGGCGTCTGTTGCAATAAAAAAAAAATTCCTTATTTAATCAGGGATTTTTAAGTTACGTAAGCTGCATTATTCCGCTTTTAAGATATCGAACGCCTGTTGATGCTTTTTATAGCCATAATCAATCTACGCTCTTCTTCGTAAGATCTGTTAAAGGAGCTGTCATAATTGAAGAGTTACATATTTTACATACGATTGTAATACCCACTACAGCGCCAAAGTGCTGTATCCCCCTTTTACGTTTAATAGGTACCACCGGAAAGTTATGAATAGCCGACACCTTAACCATGGACTACTTTAAGACCTTGACTAGACACATAAAACCTAGATAAACATGTTCGGTTTTTTTAAAAACTCACATTTAGATACTTTACTCTGAGATTATTTGTCTTTGTCTCTGTAGCACTAGCTCTACTTTTATGTGATGTACTTCTAAGGTATTAGAAAAGATTACAAGATCACCATATAAGCATGTAGGGTATCCCCTAAAAGTCTCCAAACACTATATTGTAATTGGGGTGCAACGTAAGCCGGAGGCATACGTAAAATTGATAATGTTTCCCCTGATGTGCTGAAAACGGTGTATGAGGTACAATCACTTAGGTAATGGTATCTGGTAAAAGCCTTTAAGTAAGTCCAAGTTGGTGAAAAAAAAAAAAAAAAATTTATTCTAACCTAACAGAGATAAGATGTCGTCGGTACATCGCACTGGAAACTATCGGGAGTCGTTTCCTTGTTTAAGCGACAGAAGTCTACGCAGATACGCCAAGTCCGATCTTTTATGACATGACGTTTGAGGGAAAAATTATATGGGCTTATTTGATTTCCTAATGGCTCCTATTACTAACATTTTTCAACTTCGTCATTTATCTCTATTTTGAAATTTCATTGAGAGTCTACACGAAGGTACGTATTATAGCTTTATGTTTGTCCTTAGACCGTATTTTGTGTTAAATTACATCCGTTTTTTCCCAGAGATCACTCGCTAGTGGAGAAACTTCCTGGTATTCAGATAAAAGATAAAAAAAAATTTCTGCTGAATCACCTCTGCTTGAATGACTTTACGGATATTACTTTAGATATATTAACAGAGAGATTCATCCACGACTGATTGGGCGGGATTAAAAGTTAGCAACAATAAAAAAATGCGATATCTATCACTTCCGTATCCACGATATGTATACGTTTGTGGATCACTAGATTAACTTGTTGCTTGTGTCAACCGTGTCCTAGGGCTTTGTTCGCGGAAATCGTTATATTTCAGAGTGTCGGGAAGGATTAAAATTTCATTTCCCAGCAAAGTCTTTTTACACGCACTAAGACATTCGAGGGTGCATGCTTCTCGAGATTTTGCGTGCAAAACTACGACTGCGGTTGTGGGAGAATTCTGTTGGGTCATTTGAACAATGTTACGATTTATGAGACAAATGTATTGTTCCTTTATATAAGTGATTATTTGATTAATTGTCTCTTTTTGTTCAAACTGATTTTGATATGTTTGAAGGTTGGTTTATAGGATTTTCCTTTGATAAACACGCCTTATTTTGCAGGATGTAAGATATATTTTGTGTATCCCTAGATGGATATCTTACAATTACACTAGATACAGATCAATGTTTTTTATAACTATAGAGGTATCTGTAAGCGCTCGCTTATCCGGACTTCTCATTAGGGAAGTTCGAACAACAGACGTGAGTCCGTAAATACAGGATATTCGTGTACTAAAGAAATCAAACAAGATACTCTAATTTTTAAAAAACTTGGGCGCACAGTTGGGCTTAATCCACCACTAACTTATAATAAACTTAAGTATTTAAAAAAAAAAACGAAAACCTGCTCTTGGATTACCTTTATAACGGTCGTGTGTTTCATAGGAAAAATCCTTTTTAATTCAAAAAGATATTGGCATGTATGAACCAACAATCGCTTTTCCCCACTCTGCTAGAGTCGCTTATTGTGTGGAATTTGCTATGCTTTGAACACTCGGCAGATTTAACTAACCTTGACCGCTTGACTAGGTGACACAGTAACCGAGTTTTGCTTGTTTGATTCTGAAAGGCTACTGTTTCTATTTCTTTTTGTAATAATTAGGATCCTTCTCTTTATTACCATCGGCAACGTATTGTGTGTTTTTAGCATTATGTTGCTGGTTACGTATAAAGCAATGAATGACGAACTATTAGGAACTGAGCGATTACTAATAAGACAAGTTATCACTACTGCATACAATATTAACTGTTTGTACTTCATTCTTTGCTAAAATTTGAAATAGTGAGGGATCCTGGTCAGCGCATTTAGCCTGATGAAAGTTTTTTTACAGACATGTTATTCCTTGCAATCCAGCCATATTTTTAAAGTTAAGTTTGAGTCATTGAGGTTCGATATTTTATATAACTCAAAAAACTCAGGCTAAAACTGCGATCGGGACTTGCAAAGGAGCATTTATTGTCATGACCCGAAATAGTGTTACCTCTAATTTATATAGATTTGTACGGGTGTTCCACTTGTTTTTTGTGTGTTTTCTAATCACTACGGTGCTTAACGACCCTATCCATGCATCTGTATAAATACAGACGTCCACTGCGTAAACGCATATTCACTGTTTAATATGATTTGTTACGTAAGGGATTAATAATCACCCAAAATGATAAAATTAACATAGTATATGATTATGATATTTCAGTAGAACTTCTGGAAACAGACACTCAAAGATAAAAAACTTGCAGTAGCGAAATCTCAATGATGTAGATAATTTCTGTAAAAAAGTAAGATTAAGAATGTCTCGTAACTCCAGCCACAGGAATAACGAAATTCGACCTGCAAAGGAAACACTCAAAGTTACTCCAAATGAATAAAAAATTGTACTTAGCTTGCTTTTTGTGGGAAGTCACGGTGTTCCGATAACGACACACGGCCTTGGTCCTCCTTCTCTATTTAGCGGATGACCTGGTTTGGCTTCAGTTTCCCCCGGGCGCGTTGTTTCGATGATTCGAGCCCTTGAAAGATCCGATGCTGCAGACGCGTTCGGTTTGTTTCTTGAAGTGCCGGAAACGCTCACTAACGATGTTTTCTTGAATGATTCTAATGAGAGACGAAGCTTGCGTTGTCGTAGGAAAAAGGACACGTCGTTTTGTTTCTTGAAGTTATTCACTAACGATGATACTAAGTTGCTTGAAGAATCTCTTGCTTTCGTCGTCGTTTAAAGAGTTCTTGTTGTTTTCTGAAGTCGCTCACTAAACGATGATAATAAGTTGCTTGAAGAATCTGCTGCTGTTTCGTTGTCGTTGAAGAGTTCTTATATGATACTCATTATTCTGATATTTCTTCGGAGAAGTTGTAGAGTTCTTCTGGTCCACTGCCACCAATATTAGGGCTAGTGCTTGTATGATAAGGCGCCCTATGAGGTAATGTTAGACTAGCGATAATCTTACGCTAAGTCGGTTGGTATTGCACTTCCATCTTCAATGGAGTGTCTGGGGGTTTGTAGATCACTTACGAAGTCGGTATTATCTTGTTGGTTATTACGACGATGTGTTAAACTCATGGTGAGGAGGTTCTTGTAGAAAACACGAAATATAAAAATATATGTATTCTTCTGAAGTTTTACATGCTGAAGATCAGATATGATTGTACAAGTCTTCTAATAACGATAGCTTGATCGCTTCTGCCAATGATGATGGCTAATCCTATTCCTCTACATGATAAAGCTTAGGTAAAGAGGTACAGGTCTTCTAATGACGATAGCTAACTCTGTTCTGCTCGTCTACCATCTCTGTTACAAGTTATGAAGGAACAGACAGTAGTTCGAACATATGAACATACATACAAATGACATAGTTTCATACGAACACACAATCAAAATGAGACACGCTACAGATCACGTAGGCCGTTTGAATTATAGGTCGGGTAGTTGTCTCAAGCAGGGAGCTTGGACTAATGTTTATAAACAATTGAATGACTACAGGTGACGGCATGTTATCTTAGCCTACATACTTATTGTATACGTCATCTTTAGCGTCTCTAGTCTGATCACATTCCTGCAAGCAATCTTTTATATATATGGACTAACATTCCATATTTTTATTATGTAAACACTTACTTACATATATATATATATATATATATATATATATATATATATATATATATATATATATATATATATATATGTAGTGTGTGTGTGTGAAAGGAGAAAACAGGCGAGTCAGCCAAAGTGATAAAATGCACAGGGGAGCAGGAGCAGGAACAAACATGGCGAAGTATTACAAATTATTCCAACCGACGAGTTTCGCATTCAGCTAAATGCATCCTCACGGTCTGCACAATAAATAATGACCAATATAAATTACATGAATTTACAAGTTGTCTAAAAATACTTTACAAACTAGTTAAAATGAAAACCAAAACTTCATGCATAGGTAAAAAAATACACCAACAATTGACAGAACGACACGAGAAATATCATAAGCACATATGCTAATTAAAAGTTCAGATGGAAAAAAATAGGGATTAGACCACAGAAAGATAACAGGCTGCTTCTCCTAATAGGAGAAGAAACTTACTACCTTTCTGTGGGTTCTAATTGAGATTAGAACCAACAGAAAGATAGAAGGTCGCTTCTCCTGATTGGGATTAGAACCCCCAAAAAGAAACAAGTCACTCGTAAATTCGACTGTCAAGCTGAGCATGCATACATTCACATAAAACCCCACACTAATATAGCTCTGGACTTCTCTTTCTGTTTCTACATTCTCTGACATATATTAGTAACCTCCCCACCTTTGAGAGGCCAGCTTATCTATCTGTCCCGTCAAGGTTAAGCCTCCCTCCTCGGCGTCTATTAGTCAAATAAAATAAATTAAAATAAGACAGACAATGAAATAGGAAAATCTCATTCCGAAATCATTTGATGCAGGCTGTTGTGGATTCCAGAAGCCAATTACCTTAGCTTTGAGGGCAAAAGACGCCTCCGGCGGGAGACGAGCTAATGACCCTTTTTGCCACCTGAGGGGGAGGGGGGAGGCAGGAGAGTGAGGGGGGGTAGGAGATAATGGGTAGGGAGGGAGGGGCAATGGGTCTGGTCGAGAAGGGATAGGAAGAATGTTGTGGCGAGAAATAAAATGACGCACTGAATTTAAGTCTCCGAGTAATTTGATTATTTTTTTCAGCTTTTTCAAGATAATGATACACAAGATGAGTGTTTTATTGGGACTGTAGTCAAAAGTAAACAACAACAGCAACTCCCCCCTATACCTGTAACATTAAATAGGATATGCTCATAACAATAGCGGAAAATAAGCCCAAAGGAAAATGACATTCCGAGAATATGATTCAAGTAATGACTTACACAAAAATATTAAAACTACAAAATTCCTTAAAGCTATAATATTTCAGCAGGAAACTCGCTTACGTGGAAAGCATCTACGTGAAATGTGAAAAAATCTGCGTGAAATGTGACAAAAAATCTGAGTGAAATGTGAAAATATATTCTACGTGAAATGAAAAAATCTGCGTGAAATGTGAAAAAAATGCACGTGAAATGTGAAAAAATATCTGCGTGAGATGAAAAATAAAATCTAAGTGAAATTACGTGAAAAAAATTGCCCTGTAAAATCACCCCAACGGGTAATTCCTTCACGTGTAAATACTTACCGCACGAAATTTCCTTTAAAAAAAAAAAAAAACTTTAAAAAAAAAAAAAAAAAATTTAGCAGGATACCCTTTACTTGGGAGATGATTATCTAGATCAGAAGTTCTCATAAGAGGAAAATAATTCTAGCAGGGCGGCAATAATCTTTATGTCAAATAATAATAATAATAATAATAATAATAATAATAATAATAACAACAACTACAATCATCATCACATGGCTGACGGACATTGCTTCGAGCGCCTCCCACAACGGGACGGCTTAATGAATCATTCCCGGTAACTCTTGGCTTTGCGATCACCGTCCCGTGACCTCTAAAATAGACAGTTCCTCAGCTGGGGGAGTGTAGAGGAACGAGGCGTGATCCGACCTCCAGTTGATTCGGGGCGCGTGCAAAAATTTTCCCCTGGCCCGTAAGTTGTAAATATAGATGACTAACTTTTAATATGAATTAAAAAGTGCTAAACTCTAAGGTCAAACACAGCCTAGTTTCACCAGCAATAATAAAGATAAATACGCTTTATTCTATTATGAATCATTTGCACATTACTTTTTTTTTTCATTCTTATAAATAAATTATACATATTCTATCATAAAATTCCTGCCTATTAACATATTTTTTCAGAGCTTTTTAGTTTCTTCCACCGACCTTCCCTACACATCCCCCCCCCCCCCCCCACCACCACCAATAACGCCAACGACAACAGAGTAGTATGCAGGCTAACTCCCCGAGTAAGCGATAATTGCATCAATATTGGAAATATTTGGAAATAATGTTAAGCATACTAACACCAAATAGATACCACGACAGTCTTTTGGTTTTTGGTGATGATGTTAACGGGAATTATAAATATGAAGTTAATCCTGATAATAAGTTACCATTAATTAGACAATGATGATAATGATGAGAAGAGAATAAAAAACGATAGTACCACATAAAAGTTACATGCATCTACTGTGATTTTCTAAACATATGTATACATATATATTATACATTCATTATTCTATTCATACATACATACATACTACATATATATATATATATATATATATATATATATATATAAGACTATAAGACTTTCCTCAATTCCTATACTGGTCCAACTTTTAGGAGGCGGGCCAATCTCTTTCTTTCCCCCCCCTCCTGCCCCCGCCACCTTTCCTCCTCGCAAGTCCTAGTTCCTATCGGGCCCTGAGTAAACATGGGCACAACGCTGCCAGCCCCTTCGGCATCTGCTTTATTATACCGAGCAATGTCATGCCCCATATGGCCCATAAGAGACTGGGGGTATATATTGTTACAAAATAAAATTGAGAGAGAGAGAGAGAGAGAGGGGGGGGGGGGGGGCTTCACGACGACCCAGGGGCGAACATAGGGCCCTTTTGGGAGGGAAGAGGTGGGAGGGAGGAGGTGGAGCAGAGAGAGAGAGAGAGAGAGAGAGAGAGAGATGGCAACGAGTGTTCCAGGAAGTGTCACGTGACTAGATAGGGAATGCCACCATCGCCTGAGAGACAAGTCATGGGAATACGCGGCAAGAAGAAGTAACATAGAACGAGTCTGTCATCAGCAGGCAACGAAACAGCCCGGGATTGCTGTTGGTTGTAGTTGCCGCTGCTGCTGCTGCTGCTGCGAGCGAAGAAGAAATCAGGAACAGCAAAACAAAGCAGGAGAAAAATGGAAGACAAATACTCGAAGACTAATGATCCAAGAGGAGAGAAGAGAGAATATGGGTCAAAGAGAGAAGAGAAGAGAACAGAGAGAGAGAGAGAGAGAGAAAGAGAGAGAGAGAATGTTCGAATGCTATCTGACTGACCCATTCGATCAAGAACCCCGAGGCGTGAGCGAGAAGGGCTCGAGCAGAGCACATCCGAGGAAGATGAGGAGCACCGGAGGAGGCCTGACGGAGTTCCAAGATGTGAAACGTTCTTCTGACGGCGTTCGAGAGGAGGGGTCATGACTACACTTCTTCACGGGTTTACTCAGGAGGTGGAGGAGGAGGAGGAGGAGGAGTAGGAGGAGGAGGAGGAGGAGGAGGAGGGGTGGGGAGGGGGAGGGGGGCAATGAGTGAGAAACGATGATGCCTCGTAGAAATGCACATCATCTGGGGCCAAGAAATCCTCCTCCTCCTCCGCCAAAGGAGGGCAGAGACGAAAACCCCGTCGCAAAAGAGGCCCCGAAATCAAAGTGGTTCTGTGGGAGAGCATCATGGGCTTCTGATTGGGGGATATATCTTTGGGTGCCAGCAAGTGTCATTGGTTACTGGGTGAGGGGAAAGTGGAGATATGGGGAGGGATGGATGGGGGAGAGATGAGGAACCTGCCCAGGGAAGGAAGGAAGGAAGGAGGGAGGGAGGGGGGAGAGTGTCACTGGGGTAGGGAAGGGCCCTAAGGGGGATGAGATGCTACGGGGAGGTGGCTGGATAGGAGAGATGGGGGAGAGAAGAAGGCTGTTGTGGGAGGTGGGTATGGCTGGGAGAGGAATGACAGAGGAGATGAAAGAAGGGGGAGGGGGTATGGGGAGAGGGAAGAGCCCTAGAGAGGAGAGAGAGAGAGAGAGAGAGAGAGAGAGAGAGAGAGAGGGAGGGTGCGCCAGAGTCGAGCAAAGCAGGGAGTTACTGTAGAGAGCAGCGGTGTGCGTGTGTGTATCAGGGGTCCTGGGTGCGTCCTGCCAACCAGCCACTTCAGCGCTCAGTATCCGGCGGAGCGCGGCCGCGGATCCTTTTGGCGACGCCCCGGCCGCTAAGGGGGAGAAAAAATAAAAAATAAAAAAAATAGGAAAAAGGGGAAAAATACCGATATTGATAAACAAAACAAAAAAAATCTATATAAGACTTGGAACATTCTTCGTGATGGCACCTCCTCACTCCACCTTCGTCGTCTCTTCAGAGGATTCTCAGGTACGTCGTCAGTCCTTCCAGGATCCAAGTGAAGTGTTTCAAATGCGATGGACGCTGATCCCGAAGGATGTATTAGTGAGGGGACGTCAGGATGCTGAAAAGGATATATACGCACCTCCTCCGGCGAGATGGCGAGGGCCTCTATCTCTCTCTACTCTCTCTCTCTCTCTCTCTCTCGCTCTCTCTCTCTCATACATACGCTCCCTGTCTCCGCTCCAAGTCCAAAGCGACAAATCAGTGAAAAGGAAATATTTGATGTGGAAAAAATCAAACCTAGAGAGAGAGAGAGAGAGAGAGAGAGAGAGAGAGAGAGAGAGAGGTCCTGGCGTCGATGGCTACCCTGGCGTGCATATCTGCAGTGCAATGAGCATCACCATCATCACCATCATCATCATCATCATCATCATCATCATCATCAGGGCCTTTTGGCTAACGCATGGGCGTGATT
>NC_087215.1:18807360-18809860 GCF_015104395.2 Macrobrachium nipponense | reverse complement strand
CTTTATTTTAGTTTACTTTATTTTTTTTTTTTTTATTGAGAGAGAGATCTTGCTCGTTTCCATCCTTCTTCTACTTTTATCATACCTACAAGTTCTCTAACTACTCTTCACCTTCCTCCAAAAACATTCCAAATATATTGAAAATATCAATACGAGACCTGTTTATTACTTTCTGAAAGCGAAAACGGGTAACAACGCAAACGGGTAGAAGCTGTTAAACGCCCAGGGGCCGGATTCTAAAGAATGGAATACAGAGTTTAGACCGAAGGTCAAGAGCTGGCACCTATGAGGTCATTCAGCGCTGAAAGGGAAATTGACAGGAAGAAAGTTTGAAAGGTGGAACAGGAGGAAAACCTCAAAGCAGTTGCACTATGAATCAATTGTTAGGAGAGGAAGAATAGCAAGAAATAAGAAAGGTAATATGAATGGAGGTACAGTAAAAGGAATCAAAGGTGTTGCAAAGAACCTATAATAATGCCTACAGCGCATCACGGAATGTTGTACTTTAAGAGCAGTCACAATGTGCGCAGTTCATTGATACATTATTGCAAAATGAAACCTCTTTAATTTCCCTTTAATTAGTTACTCACGCAGATGAATTCTTTTCTCAGTCCTTAAATCCATTCAACTAATCCTGATGCCAGATCAGCAACTTGAATAAAAAGAAAATATGAAAAAATATCATTCATAAACCACAATACTCACACTGTCAAAAATGGCGGGTAATAAGAGTTGGCAAGTTCAGATAACAGTGGTGTCTTAAATATCGTATCTGATGACAGGCCAAAGTACCTTCCCTATCTCAGCAATATGTATCACATACATCATATATATATATATATATATATATATATATATATATATATATATATATATATTTACATACATACATATACATAGTACATACATACATACATACATACACACACAAAAATAAATAATATATTATATATGTATATATATATATATATATATATATATATATATATATACAGGGTGTCCATAAAGTCCCACTACCAATACAAGCGATAAAAACGTGTAATTGTACTGGAACTTTATGGATACCCTGTATATATGTACATAGAATTGTGTATAATGACAAGCCAAAGTACCTTCCCTATCTCAGCAATAAGTATATATATATATATATATATATATATATATATATCATATATATATATATTATATATAATATATATATATATATATATACAGGGTGTCCATAAAGTCCCAGTACCATTTCAAGCAAATTCTAGCAATGGTACTGGGACTTTATGGACACCCTGTATACATATATAGATATATGTATATAGAATTGTGTATAAGAACGTGTGTGCGTGTGAGCGTGAACCCACTTGAAGAACCCAACGAAGAATAAATATCAGATCAGTAATGATAAACAATCGCGCCGTCATATAAGCCCCTGGGGGTGTGGCGGGGGCAAGAGCACGATAAACTGTTTACGAGCCATGAAGCGTATGCGGTGATAAAACATTACCAGAGAACATTTGACGATTAAACAATGCGAGAAAAAAAAAAAGTGCCAAAGTTTCTCCAGTGGTGATCTCGGTATAATGCTCTATGACCCGCGGTCCTTGAAACTTTAATCACGCCCTGGAGGTGGCCTATCCCATCGTTGCCAGAAGAACGATTATGGTTGAATTTAACCTTAAAAACATTTAAAAACTACTGACGCTAGAGGGCTGCAATTTCGTATGTTTAATGATCGGAGAGTGGATGATCGACATGCGAATTTGCAGCCCTCTAGCGTTAGCAGTTTGTAAGATCTAAGAGCAGATGGACAGATAAAGGCGGCACAATAGATTTTTTTTCTTCAGAAAACTTAAAATAAGAAGACAACTGGATCCCAGCAGACGATATTCTGAATTCTTTTTCGTCGTCAACTGAAAATGTCAATTCATATAAACCTGGAGCATGAACCTCGTATGTGTAGAATTTCAATGCTGTTTTTTAGTGTAATAATAATAATAATAATAATAATAATAATAATAATAATAATAATAATAATTATTATTATTATTATTATCATCATCATTCATGAAAAAAAATCATTGCTGAATTATCATTGTAAACAGAAGAGCTCGATCAAACACACAATTAATATATATATATATATATATATATATATATATATATATATATATATTATATCTATATACTATATACATATATTACATACATATAGTATGTATATTTATGTACGTATGTATTTAACCTATAACCACACGTACACACGCGGATCTGCCCTCGTAACTGAACTTCATAAAGGTACTGCCTACTACCATCTTGAAAGCCCCCTTTAATTAAGTTTTAACAAAATTCACGACAACCGCACCGCGCTTCAGCGCAGCCTCTCCAACGCAAATCAACCCCCGTTCGTCTCATGAGGCGTTGTTGTTGTTGTTGTTAAAGGGTACATCAATCACCGGCGTCACTCACATGCCCCACGGGTATTGAAGATCCTCCCCTGTGATAAGCC
>NC_087215.1:18797360-18802360 GCF_015104395.2 Macrobrachium nipponense | reverse complement strand
AAAATATGGCGAATTTCTCCTTTTCCCAATCACAGCCAGATATTATACGTAGAACATACCACAGTTCACACGTTGACCGCAGCTGAAGAAAAAAAATCGAACTCCACCCATGAAATGTAGTACTAAGAATTTTTGGACTGCCTGACAAGTAACTAACTTATGTTGAGTCGCACCTACTATGGTCAATGACTGATTGGCTTTTTATGAAGTGACAAACTCACAAATTTTCAGATAAATTTTCACTAGATCTACGGAAATAACGTAGGATCAAAGAACGCTAACTATATACTCCATGACGCTTTACTTTGAGATTCCAGAGAAGGTCGAAAGTTTGTCGGGAATATCTTTAGCTGATTATGATATAAGCATTGACGTCCAATGTCTCCGCGACGTCAGATGACGTTTAAACCGTCGGAAAGAATTCAATATCGAAACAAAAAGTTGCGCATCGAGTCAAGGATCTCGAAAAATATATACTCCATTTCCCATGAGTGCAGAGAACCGAGTAAGAGACAATCCATGAGTAAATTCGCCTCTTTTATCTGAAGCAAACTTCCTTTATGATTAAAGAGTTGTTATGCATTCAACGCCCGCTGAAGACATATTATATATATATATATATATATATATATATATATATATATATATATATATATATATATATATATATATTATACGAAATTGCAATCGCCACAATGATGCCCTCTTAACTTCTTAAATTCTTTGCTCTTTTTCGGATACGCTTATCACTACAAAGCCTTGAGCTCCAACTTCAAAAGAAATTTGAAGAAATCATGCTGTCCGGTAACGGGGAACGAACCCGCGATACCACCATAATCACGACGAGGTCACCTTGTGAGAGAGAGAGAGAGAGAGAGAGAGAGAGAGAGAATTTAAACCAGAGATTCAGAGATTTAACATCTCTTTCTTCATAATGAATCTCTTTCCTGTTTATCAAGACGACCAGTACAAGGCTACTTTGGAATACCAGTATATGTTCTCTCTCTCTCTCTCTCTCTCTCTCTCTCTCTCTCTCTCTCTCTCTCCTAAATCCCATTGCAAGCCTACACCAGAGGAAGAGGAGAACACAAAAATAACCCGTAAGATAAACAATGGAAGCGGGGACAGCTCACGTCGCCCTGATAACGCTGCCAAACGGGCTTTGTAGTTGATTTGAAGGGAATCACGTATGAGCATTTCTTTTTTTCACATAATTTCTCAGCAAAATATCATACATTCAAGTAAACATGAAAGGATATCCGTACAAAACACAACCATGCAGATACACACACAAATTATATAATAATATATATATATATATATTATATATATATTATTTATATATATATATATATATATATATAATATATCGAGCTACAATGTCCGTTAACTATCTAATTCGCTCTACCTCGGAATAATATATTTCATATATGCTTAAACCGAAGGGGAATTTTTTTTTCTCGATAATAGATTTTACCTGTACTTGGGCGTGAACGCAGGTACATTATAAATCCAGGAACGTCAGTGGAAGCTATAACCACTCAAACCACCGCGAGAGGCTTAAAGGTATATCGTCTCTCACCTCAAATACTTTCTCGCGCTGAAAGTATTCGTTGGTTTGGAGACAACATCAACCCGCCTCGACTCCGGTAAGTTAAGTAGCGCCTTTTGACCAAAACGTAAGCCAATTTACATAAGGTTTTCATATTCCAACATTTACCGTTGATTCATAAATAACAATATATCGGAGTTACAATGTCCGGTAGTTAATAGCGCTTTTGACAACACGTCCGCATTGGACAATAAGTTTTCATATCCACATTTTACGTGATTCAGGAAATAACATATCTCGGAGCTACATGTTTTCGTTAGTATCCATTTTCGCTCTACCCTTCTGAAATTAATTATAATTTTTCATAATATGCTTCTTACCGAAGGGGAATTTTTTCTCGATTAATAGATTACCTGTACTGGGCGCGAACGCAGGTAATTATAAATCCAGGAACGTCAGTGGACGCTATTAACCACCAACCACCGCGAGAGGCTTAAAAGGTATATGTCGTCTCTCACTCAAATACTTTCCGCGTGAAGTATCGTTGGTTTGGAGACAAACATCAACCCGCCTCGACTCCGGTAGTTAAGTAGGCCTTTGACAAACAGTAGCATTTTACACAAGTCATATAATTACCGTGATTTCATATACCAATATCGAAGCTACAATGTCATTTAATATCTTAATTCGCTCACCTCGAATTAATATATTTCATATATGCTTAAACCGGAAGGGGAATTTTTCTCGATAATAGATTTACTGTACTTGGAGCTGCGAACGCAGGTACATATAATCAGGAAAACGTCAGTGTAAGCTATAACCCATTCAACCACGCTGAGAGGCTTAAAGGTATATGTCGTCTCTACCTCAAATACTTTTCGCGCGCTGAAGTATTCGTTGGTTTTGGAGACAACCTAAACCAGGCTCGGGACTGCGGTGTTTAAGTAGCGCTATGACAGCACGTAGCATTTTACATAGTCATACACATTACCGTGAGTCATATACATATATCGAGCTACAAATGTCCTTTAATATATAATTGCTCTACTCGGGGAATTAAATAATTTTCATAATGCTTAACCGAAAGGGGAATTTTTTAGCGATAATAGATTTAACCTACTTGGGCGCAGAACGCAGGTACAGATAAATCCCGGAACGTCAGTGGAAGCTATACCAATCACCACCGCGACGAGGCTTAAAGGTATATGTCGTCTCTCACTCAAATACTTTCTCGCGCTTGAAGTATTCGTTGGTTGTGGACACAAACATCAAACCCGCCTCGATCTCGGTAGTCGAGTTAAGTAAGCGCTTTTGACAACACGTAACATTTAATAAGTCAGATCACATTACCGTGATCATATACATATATCGAGCTACCAATGTCTTTACTATCTAAATTCGCGCTACCTGGAATTAATATCTTGTCATATATGCTTACCGAAGGGGATTTTTTCCGATAATAGATTTACCTTTACTTGGCGCGAACGCAGACATTATAAATCCAGGAACGCAGTGGAAGCTAAACACTCAACCACCGCGACGGAGGCTTAAAAGGTATAATGTCGTCTCTCACCTCCAAATAACTTTCTCGCGCTGAAGTATTCGTTGGTTTGGAGACAACCATCAACCCGCCTCGATCCGGTAGTTAATTAGCGCTTTTGACAACACCGTAGCATTTTACATAAGTCATATCACATTAACAGTGATTCATATACATATATCGAGGCTACAATGCCTTTAATATCTTTATTCGCTCTAACCTCCGGAATAATATTATTTTAATATTATGGCTTAACCGAAGGGGAATTTCTCGATAATAGATTTACCTGTACTTGGGCGCGGAACGGCAAGGTACATTATAAACCAGGAACGCCAGTGGAAAGCTATAAACAACTCCAACCCACCGCGAGAGGCTGTTAAAGGTATATGTCGTCTCTCACCTCAAATACTTTCTCGCGCTGAAGTATTCCGGTGGTGTGAGACAACAAATCAACCCGCCTTGACTTACCCGGTAGTTAAAGTAGCGCCTTTTGACAACAAGTTAGCATTATTACATAAAGTCATATCACATTACCGTTGACTTCATATACATATATTTCGAGGCTACAATGTCCTTTAATATTCTAATTCGCTCTACACTTCGGAATAATATAATTTTCCCATATATGCCTTAACCGGAAGGGGAATTTTTTCCCGATAATAGATTTACTGTACCGTGGGCGCGAACGCAGGTACATTATAAATTCCAGGAACGTCAGCGGGAAGCTATACCCACTCAACCACCGCGAGAAGATTTTAAAGGTATATGTCGTCTCTCAACCTCAATAATTCTCGCGCTGAAGTATTGTTGGTGTGGAGACAAACATCAAACAGCCTTTTCGACTCCGGAGTTAGTAGCGCTTTTGACAAAACGTGCATTTTACATAAGTCTATCACATTACCGTGATTCATATTACATATATGAGCTTACAATGTCCTTTAATTATCGAATATCGCTCCTAACCTCGGAATTAAACTATTTTATATATGCTTTATAACCCGAGGGGAATTTTTTCTTAGATAATAGATGTACCTGTTACTTGGGCTGCGAACGCAGGTACCATTATAAATCAGGAACGTTCAAGTGGAAGCTATTTTAACCCACCAACCACCGCGAGAGGCTTAAAGGTATATGTCGTCTCTTCACCTCCCAAAGGGGTACTTTTTTTCTCGCGCATGAAGTAATTCGTTTGGTTTGGAGGGACTAACATCAACCCGCCTTTCGACTCCGGTAGTTAAGTAGCGCTTTGGACAACACGTAGCATTTTACACAAGTTATATCACATTAACCGTGATTCAGGATAAACTTATAAATCCGAGGCTAACAATTGTCTTTAATATCTAATTCGCGCTAATCGGAATTTAATAGGAAGTTTCATATATGCTTAACCGAAGGGAATTTTTTCTCGATAATAGATTTACCTTGTACTTGGGCCGCGAACGCAGGTACATTATAAATTCCAGGAAACGGTCAGTTGGAAGATATAACCATCAACCACCGCGAGAGAGGCTTAAAGTTATATGTCGTCTCTCACCTCAAATACTTTCTCGCGCTGAAGTATTCGTTTGGGTTTTGGAGAAAAACATCAACCCGCCTCGACTCCGGTAGTTAAGTAGCGCTTTTTGACAACACGTAGCATTTACATAAGTCATATCCACCGTTGATTTCATATACATATATCGAGCTACAATGTCAATTTAATATCTAATTCGCTCTACCTCGGAATTAAATATTTTCATATATGCTTAACCGAAGGGGAATTTTTCTCGACAATAGATTTACCTGTACTTGGGGCGCGAAACGCAGGTACATTATAATCCAGGAACGTCAGTTGGAAGCTATAACCACTCAACCACCGCGAGAGGCTTAAAGTATATGTCGTCTCTCACCTCAAATACTTCTCGCGCT
>NC_087215.1:18752360-18789860 GCF_015104395.2 Macrobrachium nipponense | reverse complement strand
TCATTTTCTTGTGGTATTCGCTTATTTAATGAAGTCACGTTCATCTACTGTGATCTTTTAAGCATACACACACACACACATATATATATATATATACATATATATAAAAGTATATTTACTACACACACGAGGTGGAAACACGAACCGGGAAATAACAGCGGAGATTATCTCGCTTGGCTGAAGTGAATCTAAACTCGAAAGCGTAACTTGTCGTCAACACAAAATTCGTTACCCTACTCAAAACATACCCGTCACAAACATGTTGAAGACATGTCAACGACCGTCGGTGTACAACGAATCGTTCGCAAATGCTGCATAATCGGATGAAGCACTGGCTAGTAATCCTAACGTCGCTGACATGTAATCAATTTGTTTGAATTGTAGACGTGTTTTTTGTCATGTTTCACTGCAGTGCGAACGCCTTCTAAAGGTGACACGCCAGGCCTCTTATCAATTTAAGCCCCTAAAAATCACCTGAGGGACCGCAGTCCTTGAAATCATAAAGGCTGCTTTTACACCAATCGAGTCGAGTCGAGTCGAGTAAAGTCATTTCAAGTCAAGGCGAGTCATATGACTCGAGTCATTCTGAATCAGGGCAGTTCCCACTGACTGAGTCAGAAGGTCAGACTCAAGCTCAACAGGCATAATCTGCATCGAACAACCTCCAGCAGGGAAGGATGGAATGACCTACGAATACAAAATAATATAAAATTTAGGCCAAAGGACTAGCGCTGGAACCCACGAGGTCATTCAGTCAGCGCTGAAATTGAAATTAACAGAGTCGCGAGGTCTGAATGGTGTAAACAGGAGGAAAATCTTAAAGCAGTTGCACTATGAATCAATTGTTACGAGAGGGTGGAAAGTAAGACAGAATAGAGAGAATATGAAAGGAGGTACAGTAAAAGGAAAGGAAGGGGTCGCAGCTAGGGGCCGAAGGGAAGCTGTACATAACCTTACGTGATGCCTATAATAGTGCACATGCATGGGGCGCACCGATGGCACTACCCCGCCCTACGGGGGAATCTATTCTATGTCTCATTCAAACAGAAACAACGAGTTTGATGTTACCAACGCAGAAGTTAGAGAGAAGAGTTTTATATCTCAGCACAAACACTCGACTCAATATTGAGAGACGCAGTTTGGGAGGAGCGGCCAAAGATCCTAATGCTATGGAAAACCAGCTCATCGATATCCTGCAGAGAAGGGGCACAAGGGTGACCGGTTAAAGATGGATGTCGAAGAGATATTATTATGAGATGCGAACGCAGCGGCGGCGAAGAACCGACTCACTCGATTCACAAATCTGAGTCAGAATAAAAAGTGAGTTAAGTCGAATTGAGTTGAATATAGAATTTAGGCCAAAGCCAAGCACTGGGACCTGTGAGATCATTCAGCGCTGAAATGGAAATCGGCAGTGAAAGGTTTGAAAGGTTTAACAGGAGGAACACCTCAAAGCAGTTGCACCATGATTCAAGTGTTAGGAGAGGGTGGAAGAAAGACAATACGAACGGAGGTACGGTAAAGGGAACGGAAAGTGGATGCAGCTAGGGGCCGAAGGCACGCTGCAAAGAACCTTCAGTAATGCCTACAGTGCACCGCTTGAAGTCCACTGACGCACTATCCCCCCTACGGAGGGAATTAAAAGTGATGCATGTTTTTTACTCCAACAATAAGCTGGCCGACACACCCTCTATGAAAGGAAGAGCTTGACTTATGCAGGTAGTTTGAATAACAAGGACTAGCTTGCAATTGAACTGGAGAATATCAGAGGTCAATTTGAAACGGCCCCCGCATTCTGAGTGAAAATGGAATTCTTTGTCGCCAGTGCCTACTGGATGGACATCCTTAAAATGTTGAAAGGAAGTCTCTCTCTCTCTTCTCTCTCTCTCTCTCTCTCTCTCTCTCTCTCTCGATTCAACGAAAGAAAGAAATCGCTCAACTACCTTCAAATCTCGAGTATCGTCGAAGCTCTAAATAGCTGTTATGAGATTGCAACAGAGTAAGTTCATCAGTTCTCTAAACGCTGTTGACAAGGAATTGAGGAACTCACAACCGGTCTTACACAAATATTAACAAGCAAACCGAGAAGAATCGAATTTAAAAAAAATGAAAGGGTGGTAGATCCTCTCTAATTCTCTAATGTAACACTGGTTGATATTATACTAGAATGGAGTGTCATCTAAAATATTGTGTCATACGTCAAAAAAGAGAGGATTTTATTAAGAGGTTCTAAGAAATATCGAGAAGGATTAAGTTTCCCATGACTGCTGTGACTACTCACTACGTGGAACTATTAAAACGTGATAAATTAGTATAACGAAATGGTTTGTGCCCGTACGAAATATACCTCTTTTGCAATTATATACACACACACACACACACACACACACACACACACACACACACACACACACACATATATATATATATATATATATATATATATATATATATATATATATATTCAGAAGCTAGGTACTATGTCGTACCCCCAAGCAAATGGGATTACAATCCACAATGATGTCAAATCCTTCTGTAGTTTTATAAATATATAATTTGCTTTACAAGAAATATATATTTTATAAAACTATAGAAGGATTTTACATCATTGTTGATTGTATCCCCATATATATATTATTTTATATATATATATATATATATATATATAATATAATCCCAAAATAGGCTTGACGTGATACAACGTATAAAACATAATGAACAGTCAAGGTTAAGCTATGGCTCTGGATGAAGGAATCTATATTTGACCGAGATGGAGGCCTATTTGCGATTCCAGCAACCATATACGTGACGTCACAAAGACCCAGCAGTCAGTCGAGCAGAAATAAACGCATTTCCAGGAAAAACGAGGAGAAAGGCCTCCACTGAATTATGCTATGAAAACCATCGGGAAATATAACGCAGTGTTCTTCATGGCGAAGGCAGAAAGACCTATCTAATACCCTGTTTTGGCACAGACCCAAAGAAAACAACGCGATGGAAAAAGCAGCAAGAAAGGGTTACAAAACTAGACGAAACGCTGACTGACAAGGTTGTAGGTTACACAAAAATGAGAATATCTAAGATTATGTACTCAATCCAAATGACCGACATGACTCTATAACAAAAATAAGATTGGTCGAAATTAAGCCACTATCTAAAACATACCATGAAAGCTACCATTTAGAGGTCAAGAAGTTGCTCCGATACGCACAAAGAGTCTGTCACAGGCACTCAGGTATTCAAAGGCAAATGCGCAGTTTCGTGAATTTTGGAAATTAATGAGAAAACAATATAGTCTAGTTAACACAATGCAGAAAACGATAAAAAAAAACTGGAGGTTCGAAATATCTTGCTTTAGTAACCGGGGCACCTTTGTCAACACAAGATCACTTGCATTTACAGAGCAGAAGAATCTAAAGTTAACAAATGTGAAAATGAAGTAAATCTGCGATTCACTTCAATTGATTTATATCGTGAAATAAAACGATATCATGACTTTATTGCGATATGAATATGAATATATATATATATATATATATATATATATATATATATATATATATATATATATATATATATATATATATATATATATATATATATACGCACGTCAGTCCAATGAGCATCAGAGAAGTCTTTCAAGATCACGCAGAGAGAGAGAGAGAGAGAGAGAGAGAGAGAGAGAGAGAGAGAGAGAGAGAGAGAGAGAGAGAGAGTCCATGGTTTTCAATCTGGTAGACGTCCTGCCTTAACAATGAAAGTTTACCCTCTTCCAACGACGCTCATCTACAAAAATGGTTAACAACTTAATTAAAAGACGTACCATTAATTAATGTTTCAGACAGAAACGCCGCATTATCAGGGGAAACATCATCTGTAAAATGTTGACCTATATTAGCCGTCAAATTTATGTGTGAGAAAAATAATGACTAACTAGGGAGCAACAGATACTTTTACACATTATCGAAATAAGGTATCCAAACTATGTCACTGCGCCCAAGTGTGGACAGGCTGCTACAAAATATCCAGAACTCCTGTAAAATGAAGAGTAACTGGCACCAAACAAACACAACCTCCTTTTATTTCAAAATGGACTATGAGAAATACGAAGTGTAAATTCCGTTTCACGATTCTGAATAAGTCTAACACCAGTAACTTCACGGTAGCTGACAAAAGAACATTAAAACCCACGTCACTCGAACAACGATGGCAATTAGGTTTCGGATGGATTGAAATATAGAATTTAGGCCAAATGCCTAACGCTGGGACCTATGAGGTCATTCAGCGCTGAAATGAAAATTGAGAGTAAAGGAAGTTTGAAAAGTGTAACAGGAAGAAAACCTCAAAGCAGTTGAAGCACTATGAGACAATTGTCAGGAGAGGTGGAATGAAAGAGGCTGAAGCTTTGGCTCGAAGGGACGTTGCAAAAAACTTGAAATAATGCCTGCAGTGCTCCGCGTGAGGTGGACTGAAGGCATTAACCAGCCCCCTCCCCCCTTCCCCCCCGGCTTGAACAACGATGGCCTTCGAGTTCGTTTAGAGTAAATCTCGTGTCTTGTATGACTCAAGATCGTTAGTCATCTATTTTATAATTACGTTCCACACCTTGTACACTGTACATGCATTAAACATTTGGCAGCGTCACGCCTACAGCGATGTATACCATAAGCCTAAAATGTTTTGCCGGGTATATACCTCCCAGTAATAAACGTTTGCCTTTTCACAATCATCGACCCTTTCCAATTATTTACATAAACGTTTTCCTCTGACGCTGACGGGCATAGAACGTCAACATATCGGATGCCCTTGCAAATTATCCAATTCTTTCATAGATATGTTACGAATTTTTCATTTTAACAAGTGTATTAGTTTTTTTCTCTGCTGTCATTGGTACCGCATTTACTCTTTTACATATTTCCAAAAAGTTTAAACCCAAGAATCTATAATTGAGACAAACGCCTCTACTCTAGGGGGAAAAAATGGCACGCTCATAATCTCAGGCTCAGTGATACCTTAATTTACTGTCGACAAGACCCATTTGACATCCAAAGCCTAAAAATAAAAGAAATGGAGTTAGAACGAAAATAAAAATATATACGAAACAGCGGGTAACTTCCAGAGCTAGATAATAATAATGGGAAAGACACGTTCACAACTTCACCTCACAAGTTAGTTATGTAGGCAAGTTTTCGCCCAGCAGATGGGAAATGGATTTTGTATCGGGATATGCAAAGCGACTCCCACCAAAGACAGATGTGTGATGAGGATAGCCAACGGGAATCCAAAAGTGAATTTCCTTGTTGCAAAACTTCTTCCGTGGAGATTTTTGCCCGAGACGACCAACTTTCTTGTTTGACGCAGTATTTGAGGGCGTCTTTTGTTTATTTGTATGGTGTTTTTACGCTGTATGGAACCAGTGGTTATTCAACAACGGGACCAACGGCTTTACGTGACTTCCGAAACACGTCGAGAGAGAACTTTTATCACCAGAAATACACATCTCTCAATCCTCAGTGGAATGCCCAAGAATCGGACTCGCGGCCATCGAGGTGGCAATTCAAGACCATACCGACTACGCTACTGAGGCGCTTTTATTTGGGGGCGTCAATATATTCTCAATGGTAGGAATGAGTCGAGCTGAATATATAGTAGAAATAAAGCCAAAGGCCAAGCACTGTGACCCATGAAGTCATTCAACGCTGAAATGAAAATTGACAGTAAAAAGTTTGAAAGGTGTCACAGGAGGAAATCAAGTGTTAGGAGAGGATGGAAAGTTAGATGAAGAATGAGAATACGCAAGGAGGGACAGTAAAAGGAACTAGTAAAAGGAACGAAAGTGGTTGCAGCTAGGGGCCGATGGCACGCTGCAAAGAACCTTAAGTAATGCGTACAGTGCGTCGCATGATGGTAGGAATTAGGGAATAAATTTCGACAGTTGAGGACCATCCTTAGTCAGAAATAGAAGAGGCGATTTCATGGTTTCGCGAACGAAGTACCTTCAATAAGTAAAACAATTATTGTTACCTGAGAATTCGTTCGAAAAGGAAAAAAAACTAGACAAATAGTGGCCCTCCCCCACCCGGCCTTATTCCTTGGCATCGAAATTTCCAAACTTAAAACTTTGAAAGCTAAACTGCATAATCACATAAATCTAAGATGACTTTCTCCTTAAAGCTGCAAGCTTTACATTTTATAGAACAGCTCTGATCAACGACGGGAATTGCAAATAAGCAGGTGATTAAACTTGACATCTGCAGGCAATTAAAAAAGAGGACTAGACAAGAAACCATCTCCCACTGACACGTAAGAACTATACTGAAAAGGGCTGCTTTTGTTGCCCTTTCATTCAAACACTGCAAATCTCAGTTTTATGACGCAAAGAAATACCAAGCGGACTATTTAGATAGAGCATTAACTTTTTCAAGTGAAATGCTATGTTACGATCGCCGAGGTAAATTCCTAGTATACTGATAATGCGAAGAAAAAAATATTTTTCCGTGAATTTTTGTCAGATATATCCATCATGATGTTAAATTTCCAAACAGTTTCATAGGGGGGAAAATGAAAATAAAAAAAAATCTCGTCGAAATATCTTTTTTTTTATTAAACTACTCATAAAATCTGACGTGTGTCGTATATAACAATATATAAATATCCATAACCACAAACAGGCATGTTAATATTTACCACACACACACACACACACACACACACACACAAATACATACATACATACACACACACACACACACACACACACATATATATATATATATATATACTATATATATATATATATACACACACACATACACGTGTGTGAGATAGTCATAAGTACACAGTAAACATTAACATGCACATTTGTGAATATGCATTTATATGAATTTGTTATGTGCATACTAAATGTATATGCATCTGACAAGCAGAGAGAGAGAGAGAGAGAGAGAGAGAGAGAGAGAGAGAGAGAAGAGAGAGAGAGAGAGAGCCTCGGTCTCATCGATCGATCGCACACTTTAATGTTGCCACCTAACTCAGCCATGGACCCTCCCATCCCTCCCTCCCTCTCCCATTTGACTCTTTCCACCCTCCTCCCTCCCTCCCTTTCTCCTTCGCTCTCTCTCCCTCTCCAAACCAACCCCATCCATCCCTCTCCTCTCCTCTCTCTCGTCTCTCTCGTCTGGTCTATCCATCCCAAATAGATAGACCTTCGCTCCCGAAGACATACTACACAACCTTGACGCAGCCTCTGCCTCTCCAAACCTATCCTGATGATGATAATGATAATGATGAAAATGATTGTGATGATGATGATGATGACGAATATGAATGAAAATGATGGTTGTGTGCTGATGAAGACGACAAATATGATGAATGATGATGACGAATATGATGATGATGAATGATGATGATGGTGTGATGACGAACATGATGTTGTTGATGATGATACCGAATAAGATGAATGATGATGATGACGACGAATATGATTAACGATGATGACGAATATGATGAATGATGATGATGACGACGAATATGAGAAAATAATGATGATGATGAATAAGATAATGATATGTGTGATAATATTGACGAATATGATGAATGATGATGACGAAGATGATCATGATGACGAATATGATGAATTGTGATGATGATGACAAATATGATGAATGATGATGACGATGATGAGTGCCAAGTAGAGAGAGAGAGAGAGAGAGAGAGAGAGAGAGGAGAGAGAGAGAGAGAGAGAGAGAGAGAGAGAGAGACGGAATGACTCATCGCAGCTGAAATCTTTTGTTCCGTCAAGTGCCGGCAGGTGATTTCCAAATGGCTCTCTCTCTCTCTCTCTCTCCATGACCTATTTCAACCAAGGAAAACGATTTCGACAGTCTGTGTCTCCCTTTCAATCTGTGTAAGGATAGTCAACTCTGTGTGTGTGTGTGTGTGTGTGTATGTGGTGAGGAGAGAGAGGAGGAGAATCCAATATATATTTGCATTTGTATCTCTCTCTCTCTCTCTCTCATGCTGGTACTTATTCTGCGAATTATTTTCTTATTTACTCTTATATTTAACAAACACTATGGCCTTCCTTAGGACTAACTCTACCTTTTACCCATAATCCAACGTTCTTGTATAGGTCAGCTTTTGTCTTAGAGAACTTATGTTTTCTTTTTCTCTCACCATACAATTGTAATCGTCAGCAAAACTATGATATTCCTTACGTATTCCATGATTTTAAAATGTTCTACCAGAGATATCAGACTCTATGACTTTTTCATTACAAATTAGAAGTATCTTTTTAAAATGCAGTATTGCCTCATTTCGCTTAGCAAAAACTTAAATAATTATCCATTTTCCATTTAAATGACATTTCGTACAGATTCCCCTTATTGTAGCAGCCACCATGCGATGTTTAGTGAAGAATTACAAATGTAATTACAGCTACTTGACTGCTAAGGGAACAGGGTGAAAAAGTCTACGGTCATTATCCTCCATATTTAACTAACTCTACAATTCTTGTCAAATATCACTTTTTCTCTTTTACCTTTAAAATTTTCAAGTTTTGTGATATAATCTGGAAGTTTATCACAGTTAACAATATGATGGTGAGGACCAGGGAGTTGTATTTGACTATAACTTTAAAAACAGGTTATTACCAACAGTTTAGGATACAGGTAAAAAATACAAGCACTCCACTGTTACTAAAGAATTTTTGTAAACCAAAAGTGATGGAAAATCCCAAAATTGCACAGGATTCTAATCTCAGAACCAGAGCTGCTAAACAATCCAAGCTTTGAAAGAATCATGAAGCTCTGGAAGAAATAGGTTTTGTTTCAGATAAATGCCATAATGAACTGGGTTACATTAAAATTGTCGGTACCACTACCATTGCATTAAAAGTACTAGTGCACTTGATCT
This sequence comes from Macrobrachium nipponense, assembly GCF_015104395.2. Lineage (NCBI taxonomy): Eukaryota > Metazoa > Arthropoda > Malacostraca > Decapoda > Palaemonidae > Macrobrachium > Macrobrachium nipponense. Next base: position 18,780,947 of record NC_087215.1, on the reverse strand, counting down.
AAATGAAGATTCATTCAGATGAACTAACAGTAGTAAGAATTAAGACTAAATCTTTCACCTCAGCCAAGGTTTTCAACTACTATAATTAAAACCAATTCACAATTATCATATATAGTAATTAACCTGTGCTTTGTGCGTACAAAGCTATTTAATCAATCTTCGCATGTTTTGTTGAAGACGGAGGGTAGGGGTCAAAAAAAAGAAAGAAAAAAAACCTTGAAGGACTTCTTAAAACTGTATTTCTTTCGAAAGAAGCCTATGAATAGTATGTATCCAAAACTGTTTACAGCAAAACGCTTTCTTATCAGTAACCAAATCACCATTATTTATATATAGTAATTAACCTGTGTTATTTATTAACCTTCGCATGTTTTGTTGAAGACGGAGGGTAGGAGTCAACATGTAAAAAATAAAAAACCTTAAACGGCTTCTTAAACTGTATTTTACAAAGAAACCTATGAATAGTATCCAAACCTGTTTGCAGCAAAACGCTTTCCTATGAGTAACATGTTAACCCAAACCTCCGCATCGCAACCAACATTCCCACTTAAAGTCAGCGTTCTCCTTCTGCTTTGTCTCTCCCGAGCAGGTGGAGGAGCGCGGTGGTGCCTGAGAGAGAGCGTCACTTGGCACCGGCGTCCCCCCTCCCCCCATGAGGAGGACACTCGCAGGCCGAGCATTGCCAACCCGGGCCACCGCTTCGCAGGACGACCGATTCCCAACGAGCACGCCTCGGTTCCCTCTGGCCCGGGCATGACAGTAACCCTTCCTCCACCTCACTCTGACCTCCTGTCTGCTGCTGCTGCTGCTGCTGCTGCCGCCACCGCCGCCGCCGCTGCTGTTGCTGTGTTGCTGCTGCTGCCGCCGCTGCACCGAGGATCATCTGTGCGCTGGAGACGACGCCAACGCTATCATCGCTGCTTCTGTCACCTACGCCTCTCGCAGGGTCTGGCGAAGGAGACATGTGGGCGACGCTCCTGGCGAAGGAGGTGCGACTATCGTCATCGTCATCATCATCATCGCCATCCTCTTCGACAGAAAGGCCAGCGTCTTCTTGTTCCCCTCCCTCTCTCCCTCGTCGTCTTCGTCGTCGTCCTTCGCAGTCTCCACCGTCGTCTTCTTCTTCTTCTTCTTCTTCTTCTTCGGTGTCCGCTGGGCGGCCAGCTTGGAGGTAAAGTAGGTGGTCGTGCTAGACTGGTGTGGGCCAGCCAGCGAAGGGAAGAAGAAGGGTTAGCGGACGATCTACTGGTATGCAGGCGTGTGGGGCCACCATACGCGTCTTGACTCCTACGTTTCATCCGCCTTGGACGGATATCGGTGTTTACGTCCGCAACCACACGTAGCGGTCCCCGCCCGGCCCTCATCTCACTTCTATATCTACGACAACACCACCACCACCTCCACCACCTCTCTCCCACCAATACGACTGACTACCATCCCCCTACAACAACAACAACAAAAGCAACCAAAAAACAACAACAATAACAACAGCGGGATTTCACAAGAAGAGAAGTCGACGGCCGGTGAGGAGCAACGTTAGTTGAGCTACTCACTGCACCACTAGATTCGGTTCTCTCTCTCGCCTACCTTGGTTATTAGCGTTAATACCGATAAATATAACCTCATTGTTCAGTGACTCGTCTATATATGCACATGGAATAATATTATTAATACTAATAATAATAATAATAAACTGTCATTGCTTATCTAGCTTAGTTTTTGCCTGTGGAAAAGGAAAAATACGAGATCAGTCAGTGTACAACTTCGTTCATGTGCCCGTCGTATAATAATAACAATAATAATTCCAATAATATTACCACTACTTATAGTAGTAATAATAATAATAATTATTATTATTAATCGTAGGTGGGAAATCAATTGTCGGTATACTTTTCGTTTTCAGTTGGAACTCTTCTCCTCTCTGGCCAGAGTGCGGTTGATCCAGAAGGCTCCAGGAAATAAATAAATGATAAATAATTCAGTGGCCCTGTGTGATCACAGACGAAAGTTCTTGATAACATCGCATCTGTTGTTTTGCGTCCTTTCGTCTCCAATCGTTGTTGACGTTTGAAATATAATTGAAATATAAAAAAAGGGAAGAAAAAGAGCACTAGTATTAGTTGCAACAGGATCAGCGGCCCTTCCCGCCACGCAGAAAATTGATCGAGTGTAAACAGCTCCACTTTTATAATAAAAAAAATAAGGGAGCATCTGAAAAAAAAAAGCAGAGAATAAAGTGAGCTTCATCATACACACACACACACACAAGAAAATCTGAGAGAGCTCCATAAAAGGAGAAGAAGCAAAGAAAAGCTAAAAGTTCGACAACATAATATATATATAAAAAATATTTTTTCGAACACTCTAAGGTTCCGCTGACCCTTGGGTTCGAAAGTACATGCTGAAGAGCTGACTACTTTGTGACTATTGCTACTCCTTCTGCTCCAGCTCCAGCTCTAGCTCCTCCTCCTCCTCCTCCTCCTACTCCTCCAACAGCTACCACTACTCGTGCTGCTGTTAAGGACGGCGCTATTCGGGTAGCCGCCACAGATAGCGCAACCTACTACCCCCTGTCAGTCTGCTCTAGGTAAGTGATATTTTAATGCAGTTCTCATTGGTATAAGATACGAAATTGAAATTTCATTCGTTTCATGTACACTCTGACATGTTACATATAAAAATGTATGCATCTGTATAATATAATATATATTTATATATATTTAAATATATATATATATATATATATATATATATATATATATATATATGTAAATATATACATTCAGACACAAACTACACAAAAATCAAAATCCACTGTCACAATCCAATTAAAAAAGAAATAAAACTGGTCTTTCCAAAATGAAATCCTAGGTTTAACTCGATTTCACCCATCTTTATCAACTGATTCTTAAGAAGTGGTGTTGGTGATAAACAGCGTTCTTATTTACCATAGACCACAGTCACTCGCAAAGAATATGGGTCATGGATAAGATGATGTATTCGTTCAGATAACGGTGCTTGATGGAACCATTTTGGGGAGCTGTAGTACTAAAGAAAAAGGAATTCACCAATCCCAATACACTGCTTAAAACAGGAATGGCTTCATATGGCAAACCACAAAATAATCACAACCACATTTATACAATAACTTTGGAGAAAACTTCCACAATATTTTCCACCCAGGTCAACCAGGGGGGAGACTACAAAACGCGAACTATTGACAGCCTAGAATACATTCCGTTCTCATGCAGCTGAATTATGCCATGAAATTCATAACCATTACAGTTCATGATCTGAAACTGAAGTATTCCCCCTTAACCAAGCCACACCTCCCTCCATTCAAAATGCAGACACAACTCTGTTGTGTAAATGGTGGAGATTCAGTTCATGGAACACTGTCATTTTTCGTTCCCAAATACTGATGCCTACATTTTCGTGGTATTGGGACCATTCAATTATTCTCGGACATGTAAATATCTCGCACACCTTACATGCATGCTGGCCCTTCCATTCAACAATATGCGAGGCTGTAACTGCCCCCAAAAACGAAGGATTTAAAGTTTACCTTTTTTTTCAAGTTATCCTCTCTTAGCTGGACGCGTTACTGTCCCTCCCACAAAATAAAGACGTCTTCCATTCATTTATCAATGATTTCTAATTCCAAATTCAAGAAGCATTCCCCTGTTTCATTACGGATTACTATTAGAATAAGTTTCTCATTCAGTCGTCTCATATTATCCATTTCAAATTACGCAAATTCTTCATTTTATAAGTATAAAAGAAATAAGCTTATTCCTTCGTCCAAAAGTATTTATTTATTCCAATATATAAGTAGGCCTCTCATCCCTTTATCTGGGTTAAGTGTTTCAATATCAATAAGCTTCCAATGATTTCATCCCAAAATAATTTATTAAAAATTTATATGCTCCTCATTTTTTTCATCACAGATTATTACATAAATATAAACATTTTTCATAAAATTCCTTATTACTGTTTGAAAATACGTCTCCTATTTCAGCATCACAGATTACTTATTCAAAAATAAATACGTTTTTAACTCATATAAATTACTTATTGCAAGAGCAAATACTTCCCAATCCTAAATCACGGATTTACTTATTTGTAAACAAATGCGTATCGCATTACTACAAGTTCTTGAAGTTCCTTATTACTGTTTGAAAATACGTCTCCTATTTCAGCAACACAGATTACTTATTCAGAAATACATACGATTGTAATTCCTATATGAATTACTTATTGCAAGAGCAATACTTCCCAATCTTAAATCACGGATTTACTTATTTGTAAACAAATGCGTATCGCATTACTACAAGTTCATGAAGTTCCTTATTACTGTTTGAAAATACGTCTCCTATTTCAGCAACACAGATTACTTATTCAGAAATAAATACGATTTTAATTCCTATATGAATTACTTATTGCAAGAGCAAATACTTCTCAATCTTAAATCACGGATTACTTATTTGTAAACAAATGCGTATCGCATTACTACAACAAGTTTCTCTATCCTCCATCACTCATTATCTATTCCAAAAACACGCTTCTTCTTTCCTCTGCACACTCCCTACTAAAGAATAAATCAAGGTCCCTTGCTTTCCTCCTCTTCCTCTCATCACAGATTACACAACAAAATTATATAGCTATTCCTTCCTTCAAGGATCGCTAAATCACTCAGAATACTGGTTTTGTTTATCCGAGGCTTGTGTTTTCGTGCTGCCACGAATTACCTATTCCAGAACAAAATACAATTGGCATTCCTTCAACGCACACCACTTATCAGAAAAGAACTCAAGCTCCTAATTCTTCGAGCAAAGCTTACTTATCCAAAACAAATTCGTTTCCTATTCTTTCGACGCATTTTTATTTACTTAAGAAATTTATAGCTTCAAAATCCTTCAGTACTGATTACTTACTATAAAATAAATACGCCCCTCATTTTTACATCACAGATCATTTCCTCCAAAATAAATAAGCTGCTTATTCCTCCATCACAGATTTATCATTCCTTTATAACTACGACAGTACTTCTCTCATCATAGCTACTTATTCCACGATAAATAAGCGTATGATTCCTCCATCAAAGATTGAATATTCTAAAATAAATAAGATTCTTATTCCTTCACCATATGGTTCACTTAAAAATAAATTTCTTATTACTGGTACTTTATATTAAACAATTAAGAAATAGTTTGCATTTCCCAAAAAGGAAAGTGGTTGCGAACCCCAAAACTACGATCACTCTCACACATTTCCTAAAAGAAAGAGATTCCTCGGACCAAAACTACGATCACTCTCACGCCATTTCCAAAAGGAAAGTGGTTTGTATGGCCAGACCTAAGATCACTTCCATGCACTTGCAAAAAGAAAGTGGTTCCTAAGCCCAAAATTACGATCACTCTCACGTATTTCAAAAAAGAAAGTGGTTCCTAAGCCCAAAACTAAGATCACTCTCACGTATTTCAAGAAAGTAGTTCCTAGGACTAAAACTACGATCACTCTTACGCATTTCCAAAAGGAAAGTGGTTGCTAGGTCCAAAACTACGATTACTCTCACGCATTTCCAAAAAGAAAGTGGTACCTAAGCCCAAAATTACGATCACTCTCACGTATTTCAAAAAAGAAAGTGGTTCCTAGGCCCAAAACTAAGATCACTCTTACGCATTTCCAAAAGGAAAGTGGTTGCTAGGAACAAACCTACGATCACTCACACGCGTTTCCAGAAAGTAGTTCCTGGGACTAAAACTATGATCACTCGCGCATTTCCAAAAGGAAAGTGGTTGCTATGTCATAACTACGATCACTCTCACGCATTTCCAAAAGGAAAGTGGTTGCTATGCCATAACTACGATCACTCTCACGCATTTCCAAAAGGAAAGTGGCTGCTATGACCAAAACTACGATCACTCTCACGCATTTCCAAAAGGAAAGTGGTTGCTATGCCATAACTACGATCACTCTCACGCATTTCCAAAAAGAAAGTGGTTGCTATGCCCAAAACTACGATCACTTTCACGCATTTCCAAAAAGAAAGTGGTTGCTATGCCCAAAACTACGATCACTCTCACGCATTTCCAAAAGGAAAGTGGTTGCTATGACCAAAACTACGATCACTCTCACGCATTTCCAAAAGGAAAGTGGTTGCTATGCCCAAAACTAAGATTACTCTCATTGCATTTCCAAAAAGAAAGTGGTTCGTATGACCAGACCTAAGAACACTTACACGCATTTCCAAAAAGAAAGAGGTTCCTAGGCCCAAAATTACAATCACTCTCACGCATTTCCAAAAAGAAAGTGGTTGCTAGCACCAATACTACGATCACTCTCACGCATTTCCAAAAGGAAAGTGGTTGCTAGGTCCAAAACTACGATCACTCTCACGCATTTCTAAAAGGAAAGTGGTTGCCAGGTCCAAAACTACGATCACTCTCACGCATTTCTAAAAGGAAAGTGGTTGCCAGGTCCAAAACTACGATCACTCTCACGCATTTCTAAAAGGAAAGTGGTTGCCAGGTCCAAAACTACGATCACTAACGCATTTCCGAAAGGAAAGTGGTTGCAGGTCCAAAACTACGATCACTCTCACGCATTTCCAAAAGGAAAGTGGTTGCTAGGTCCAAAACTACGAGCACTCCCACGCATTTCCAAAAGGAGAGTGGTTGCTAGGTCCAAAACTACGAGCACTCTCACGCATTTCCAAAAGGAAAGTGGTTGCTAGGTCCAAAACTACGATCACTCCCACGCATTTCCAAAAGGAAAGTGGTTGCTAGGTCCAAAACTACGATCACTCCCACGCATTTCCAAAAGGAAAGTGGTTGCTATGCCCAAAACTACGATCACTCTCACGCATTTCCAAAAGGAAAGTGGTTTATAGGTCCAAAACTACGATCACTCTTACGCATTTCCAAACAGAAAGTGGTTCCTAGGACCAAAACTATGATTACTCTCACACATTTCCAAACCAAAACTACGATCACTCTAACGCAATTCCAAACAGAAAGTGGTTCCTAGGACCAAAACTACGATCACTCTCACAAATTTCCAAAAATAAAGTAGTTGCTATGCCCAAAACTACGATCACTCTTACGCAGTTCCAAAAAGAAAGTGGTTGACACACACCCCCCCCCCAAAAAAAAAAAAAAAATCTTCCAAAATCCAGAACTGCGCAGCTTTAATTCTCCCAGATGCGACGATTCCTTCTTCGGGACCTGAGGTTTCCATATCCCCCTGAAACAATCTTCCCAATTCCCTAAACACTGGCTGGTCCTTCCCAGCCCCACATGGCCAGCGTTCCTCCATCTGATAAATCAAGATGGCCGGTCCGCCCTACAAACAAACCGGAAACAAATGAGACCCGAAAACTCCTCGCAGCCATAAAAACCACCGAAACGAAATGGGTCACTTTCATTTAGCGACCCATCGGCGACGGACGAAATAACCCGAATTTATCTTTTAAAAATGGAAAAAAATGGAGAGAAAACTACAACTGCCCTTCGTGGAACATTCGCTCTAAGCTCCGGCTCTCATTCTCTCCTCTTTAAGAGGAATCTCTCTCTCTCTCTCTCTCTCTCTCTCTCTCTCTCTCTCTCCCCTCACGTATTCTTGTCCACTAAAAGCAACACGATGCAGTTTGCCATCGAATCTGATTTTACCGCAGGATAGTATTTACACCATGGTGTGTGTGTGTGTGTGTCTGTATGGATATATATATATATATATATATATATATATATATATATATATATATATATATATATATATATATATGCTTATGTATACATATTTATATACATGTATTATATACTTACATATAAACACATAAGAACGCACACACACACACACAATATATATATATATATATATATATATATATATATATATATATATATATATATATATATAATGTGCACAGTATGTGACAACAGAAAATGGAGACACAATAATAAATCTATTTAAAAAATTAATAAAAGAAACAAACAAATTAATACATCGCCGTTCAAGCAACTGCATTAATCGTATAAATATACTACTGAAGAGTAAGACCAGTTCACTGTGAATCTATCTGGCGTCGTAATAACATTCCATGAATGAGGAATGAAAGCGTTCTTGTACTAGGAATGGAATATAGAGTTTAGGACAAAGACCAAACACTGGGACCTACTAGGCCATTCAGCGCTGCAACGGAAATTAACGGCAAAAAGGTTTGATAGATGTAACAGGATGAAAACCTCGCAGGGTGGATAGCAAGATGAAAGAAAGGTAATACGAATGGAGGTACAATAGAAGGAATGAAAGGCGCTGCAGCTCAGGGCCGAAGGAACGCTGCGGCGAACCTTCAGTAATGCCTACAGTGTACCCCGTGATGTGCACTGACGGCATTCCCCGCCTACGGGGTTCTTGTATTAGGCAGTGTGACACGGGCACACCGCAACTGACCGTCAGTGACACTCACTCATTCTAAGGAGGCCATATCTCTCAAGTTCACCGGTGATATCAAGTAGCTCAGAGATGATAGTGCACCTAACTATACTCTTGTTTTTTTCCATCTGTCCATCCGCCTGTGGTGGACGCGCATGGTAACACTGCGTCCCGGGCTTTAAATAGTTACGCTATGTGTAAGTATTAGGTAAATAAAAGGATATCTGGGTGTACATTTGCAATTAAAAAGTGTTTTAATAATTTACTGTATGCGAATTACCCGTTAATATTCGAAATAGGATATTATTTAAAGCCCGGGACGCAGTGTTACCATGCGCAAACACCACAGGCGGATGGACAGATGGAAAAAAACAGAGTATAGTAGGTCTTAGAACCAAATGTTTATCTAGATGCAAGCGTCCAATTTCGTGGCATTTATAAAAGAATTTGAAAATTCACTTTCTTTTATTTTACAAGTGCCTCGGTGGACGAGTCGGTTACATACTTGACTACCAATCTCAAGGCCCGGGTTCGATTCCCTGCTCTGCCAACAAGGAATCAGAAGAATTTATTTCTAGTAATAGAAATTAATTTCTCGATGTGGTTCGGATCCCACAATAAGCTGAAGGTCCCGTTGCTAAGTAACCAATTGGTTCCTAGCCACGTAAAAATATCTAATCCTTCGGGCCAGCCCTAGGAGAGCTGTTAGCTCAGCGGTCTGGTAAAACTAAGATATGCTTAATTTTTGTAAAATTTTAGAACGCTGGATGCGAAACATAAAGAAAAAGTAATGCAAAACTCCACATTACCAACCTGGCAAGAACTCAATTTCGGTCACGACCAGATTTATACGGCATTTCTTCTTACGGTTTTCATACAAAAAATTTCAGGCCTAACATAGCACTTTCAATGTTTTTTTTAAAGGCTTCCCCAATGCCCTAACAATATCACCACTAAATAATGATCGTTTCACTTTTTAATTTTTCCTTTACCGAAAACACCCAATTGACCCATTTATATCATGATTACTATGAAGTCTAAATATTAATACTGAATAATGGTTTAACTCTTCATTTATAACTTGTCTCCCGCGCCAAATAAAAAGCACCCAATTAACCCATATTATGATTACTATCAAGTCTAAATATTAATATTGAATAATGGTTTTACTCTTCATTTACAACTTGTCTCCTGCGCCAAATACACGTCTCAGCCCCCTTTATCATTACCATAATTACTACCACGAATGAATGAATAACCCTATGTGCTGATCTCGCTCGTGTTAATCATTTGAACACTGAAATCAAGGAGAGACTTCTTTTTTGAAAAGTAAAATACCCAACTTCGCTGAGAAAAACAACAATTCGAAACTAACACATAAACAAAAAGCACGTAGATTATGCTGTATCAATAGGCTTCCACTGTTTTACATTAGTCAAAACTGGCTGTTACTTTAAAAAAGTCAAGATGACATGTCCCGTCCTGAGCCACATCTCCGACAAAGGGCACTTCAATGTAAGGGACAATGACGACACGGAGACTAGTTATATAAGTACACATTTCATTTTCCTTTCGGTGTGTGTATACTTACATGCATTCACTATATATATATATATATATATATATATATATATATATATATATGTGTGTGTGTGTGTGTGTGTGTGTGTGTGTGTGTGTGTGTGTGTGTGTGTGTGTGTGAAACTGAATCACGAAAATTTGGAATGTGATGAATATTATAAAAATAAAGATAAAATACACGAAGATATCGCAGCACTCCAGTGCTTCACTTTACCTTCGTGGCTTTTTACCTTTATACATATATATATATATATATATACAGATATCTATATATATAATATTATATAGATAGATATATATATATAAAGAACAATCACACCAACAAAGGACGAGGCGAAAAACGCTTTAGGCCAGTTCCTCTAAATCCCACAGTGCCTCTATTAATATCCGGTCATTAAATCAGCGTTCCTTGATTCCTGGAAACTTGCATGGGAGCTAGAAAACCAAAAAATGAAAGAAATACCTACCACCATCTTTCCTTGGAAGTATTCATCAATGACTAGGCAAAAGGAAGTAATACTCTGTCGGCTTAGAATAGGCCATACAAAAATGACACATGGCTTTCTGATGAGTGGGGATCATCAGCCTTATTGTAACGACTGCTTGGTACCAGTGACAGTCAGACACCTGATTGTTGAGTGCCCCAGTCTTTCAGGTGAGAAAGAGAGAGAGAGGTACTTTCCTCCAAGTTGCAGGGGAACTGAAGATGGTTTTTCCCTTACCAAGATTTTAGGGGGAGATTTTACTGAAAGCGCCCTGTTTAATTTTATTAATGCCATTGGTATTTTAAATAAAATTTAATTTTTACTATTAATTTTGCAAGTTTATAGGTTTTACGATTATTAATTTTTTTTTATCATGGGGATTTTCCTTTGTTAAATATGCTTTATATATTCCATTGTAGTGGCGTCAATAACCATTAGCAGCTGTGACGCCAGATAATCTTTCATAAATCAATCAATAATAGCAGGCGATTATAGTCGGCTAAGTTAGTTAGTCAAACGTTCTAAACCTACCAGCTCTAACATTTTACATTTACAGTAATGAAGAAATGCATGAAAAAGAATGTCGGATTTCACCAGAAAAACAACACTGGACTGGGGAGGCTTCTCACCTGCAACTTATGTAGGGACTGGATTATAAAATTTAGGCCAAGGCCAATCTCTGGGACCCACGAGGTCATTCAGCACTGACAGGGAAACTGACGGTAAGAAGGTTTGAAAGTTGTAACAAGAGGAAAACCTCAAAGCACTTGCACTGTGAAACAATCGTGAGAGATGGTGGCCAGTCAGGTGGAAGAAGAATATGAACGGAGGTACAATTAAAGGAATGAAAGAAGCTGTAGCTTGGGGCCGAAGGCAGGCCTACAGTGCACACGTGAGGTGTACTAACGGCACTGATCCCCTATGGGGTGTTGCTGTATAAGCAACACACCCCGTGTGTACACACAATTAAAGTTCGTCTTCCTGAGCAATTTATTTTTGTTGCAACCTGTCACGTAAACAAGCCATGGGACAGGATGCTCATTCAATGTCTGATTCTGCTATTCTCATTCCTATCCTCCAGAAGGGACAGTGTCTGCTGGTCTCCTCTTGGCGACATACAAGAGTTGGGGGACCAGAACCTACTACAGTAAGAACTGTGGGATGGGAGAGCGGAGAGGAGTGGAGAAATATACATATATACATGAGTATGTATATATAATCGTGCAGACATACAGTTTGTGCATACATAAAAAAGAAATACATACTTTGTGATTATATATATATATATATATATATATATATATATATATATATATATATATATAAACACACGATTTTGAGTCCCACCGGTGCAGTGTCTAGAGAGTCGTAATATTCAATATTTCATCCCGATTCCACGATCGTTGTATTGGTTTGAATGGTAAAGAAGGTAACAACTGGAGATATATATATATATATATATATATATATATACATATATATATATTATATATATATATATGTAGTATGTATATATATATATATATATATATATACTATATATATATATATATATATATATATATATGTGTGTGTGTGTGTGTGTGTGTGTGTGTGTGTGTATGTGTATATATATGTATATATATATATATATATATATATATATATATATATATATATATATATATATTAATTAAAATCAGTCCCACGACGGTTAGTTTTAGGTATTTTCAAGTGCAGAAGAATCTCACTTAAATTTGTTTATACTTATAAAAAATAAATTAAATCCTTTAAGTTCGTTTCTCAATCTAAACTTACGTCAGGAAAATGAATTCGAGAAGGAAGGAGCTCACGATGACCACGATGTAGATAATGTGTTCTTAGAATAGTCTTTGACTGCCGTTTAAACTTGAAGTTCTAATACACACACACTCGACATCCGAATTTATTTGTGTAATAACATGACGAGAGTAAATAATAAAATCATCACCGAAGACGAGTTGCTATTGTCCTTCCATTGATCCTCCTTGGACGAGTGGGTTGCGTGCTCGCCTACCGATTCCCCGCCCTGCCAACGTGGAATCAGAGGACTTTATCTCTGGTGACTAGAAATTCTTGTTTTGTTGGTTTGTATGGTGTTTTTACATTACATGGAACCAGTGGTTATTGAGCAACGGGGCCAACGGCTTTACGTGACTTCCGAACTACGTCGAGAGTGGACTTCTATCACCAGAAATACACATCTCTCACCCCTCAATGGAACGCCCGTGAATCGAACTCGCAGTCACCGAGGTGGCAGGCAAAGACCATATATGCCAACCACGCCACTGAGGCGCTTGACTAGAAATTCATTTCTCGATACAATGTGCTTCAGAACCCACAATAAGCTGTAGGGTCCCGTTGCTAGGTAGCCAATCGGTTCCCAGCCACATGAAAATATCTAATCCTTCGGGCCAGCCCTAGGAGAGGTGTTAATCAGCTCAGTGGCCTGGTTATACTAAGATATACTTAACTTTTGTTTGTGTAATCTGGTATCAGATGACTATGGTCACCGAGGCAGAAAATATGCTCTCATATGCTCATGATAAAACAATCACTTGAAATAAATGAAAAAAAGTACTTTCTTGACAGACTTCAAAATTAGCGTTCGTTCGAACCAAACATTCTAGAAAAATACCTTCACATGTTGCAACCACTGAAAAAAAAAATCCAATCACGGACACTGCTGGGATAAGTGACATTAATATCTTCTTATTATTATTTTTTATTTATTTATTGATTGATTTTGTTGTTGTTGTTAATCGGTCATCCATATTCGACTGGGTGGTATTTATAGTGTGGGGTTCCGGGTTGCATCCTGCCTCCTTAGGAGTCAAGCACTTTTCTTACTGTGTGCGCCGTTTCTAGGATCACACTCTTCTGCATGAGTCCTGGAGCTACTTCAGCCTCTAGTTTTTCCAGATTCCTTTTCAGGGATCTTGGGATCGTGCCTAGTGTTCCTATGATTATGGGTACAATTTCCACTGGCATATCCCATATCCTTCTTATTTCTATTTTCAGGTCTTGATACTTATCCATTTTTTCCCTTTCTTTCTCTTCAACTCTGGTGTCCCATGGTATTGCGACATCAATGAGTGATACTTTCTTCTTGATTTTGTCAATCAACGTCACGTCTGGTCTATTTGCACGTATCACCCTATCTGTTCTGATACCATATTCCCAGAGGATCTTTGCCTGATCGTTTTCTATCACTCCTTCAGGTTGGTGTTCGTACCACTTATTACTGCAAGGTAGCTGGTGTTTCTTGCACAGGCTCCAGTGGAGGGCTTTTGCTACTGAATCATGCCTCTTTTTGTACTGGTTCTGTGCAAGTGCTGGACGTTCGCTTGCTATGTGGTTTATAGTTTCATTTTTCGTATTGCACTTCCTACATATGGGAGAGATGGTATTTCCATCTATCGTTCTTTGGACATATCTGGTTCTTAGGGCCTGATCTTGTGCCGCTGTTATCATTCCTTCAGTTTCCTTCTTGAACTCTCCCCTCAGTAGTCATTGCCACGTGTCATCGCTGGCTAGTTCTTTAGTCTGTCTCATGTATTGTCCGTGCATTGGTTTGTTGTGCCAGTCCTCTGTTCTGTCTGTCATTCTCCTGTCTCTGTATATTCCTGGTTCTTCGTCTACTTTTATCAGTCCTTCTTCCCATGCACTCTTGAGCCACTCGTCTTCACTGGTCTTCATATTTTGCCTTATTGCCCCAGTGCTCTGTTCTCGATGTTGACGCAGTCCTCTATGCTTAGTAGTCCTCTCCTCCTTCCTTTCGTGTTATGTATAGTCTGTCCGTATTTGCTCTTGGGTGTAGTGCTTTGTGTATTGTCATATGTTTCCTCGTTTTCTGGTCTATGCTGCGAAGTTCTGCCTTCGTCCACTCCACTATCCCTGCACTGTATCTGATTACTGGCACTGCCCATGTGTTTATGGCTTTTATCATATTTCCGGCGTTGAGTTTTGACTTGAGTATCGCCTTGAGTCTCTGCATATATTCTTTCCTGATCGTGTCCTTTATCTCTTGATGTTTATATCCCCTCCTTCCATTATTCCCAGGTATTTGTATCCCGTCTCATCTATGTGTTTGATGTTGTTCCCATCTGGTAGCTTTATCACTTCAGTCCTTGTTACTTTGCTCTTTTGTATGTTGACTATGACACATTTTTCTATTCCAAACTCCATCCTGATGTCCCCAGATACAATCCTTACAGTCTGGATTAGGGTATCTATTTCCTTGATGCTCTTACCATACAGCTTGATGTCGTCCATGAACATCAGATGGTTAATGCTGTTGCCTCTTTTCTTGAGTTGGTACCCAGCATCCATCTTCTGCAGTACTTTTGTCATGGGAATCATGGCTACTACGAAGAGTAGTGGAGACAGTGAGTAGCTCTGGAAGATCTCTCTCCTGATATTAACCTCTGCTAGTCTTATTCCAGAGCTTGTGAGTATTGTATTTCCAGTTGCGCATTGTATTTTTGAGGAAATGGTGTTTTACTCTGCCCCATATATTTTCAGGCATTCTATTAGCCATGTGTGTGGTACCATGTCGAAGGCTTTCTTATAGTCTATCCATGCCATGCTTAGGTTGGTTTTCCTTCTCTTACTGTTCTTCATTACCATTTTGTCTATCAGGAGCTGGTCTTTTGTGCCCCTACACTTCCTTCTGTAGCCTTTCTGTTGGTGGGGGATGGTGTTTGTATCCTCTAGGTAGTTGTATAGCCTTTCGCTGATGATACTTGTTAGTAACTTCCACATTATTGGTAAGCAGGTGATAGGCCTGTAGTTACTGGCTATATTTCCCTTACTTTTGTCTTTCTGGACTAAGGATATTCTTCCTGTGGTCATCCATTTGGGCGCATGGTGATTTGTGATACAATGCTGGAGTTGTTCTGCTATTCTTGGGTGTAGAGCCTTAAAGTTTTTGAGTCAGTATCCATGGACTTCATCGGGACCTGGGGCTTTCCAGTTGGGCATTTTCTTTAGTTGGTGTCTGACTGTGTCTGTCGTGATGTCAGTGAAATCTTTGTTTTATTCTCCCTGTTTCTTCAGCCTTGACTTCCTGGAGCCATGCTGCATGTTTGTTGTGTGATACCGGATTGCTCCAGATATTTTATCAGAGTCTCTTACTTGGTTCGGCTTCAGGAATTTCTTGGTGGTTGTCTTTCCCTCTTAGTTGGCTGTATAGTCTTTTCTGGTTGGTTCCGAATAGTTTGTTCTGTTGGTATCCCTTATTCCTGTTCATGTACCGTTGGATCTTATGTGCTTTGGCCTTAAGCCTCTGTTTTATATCTTCTATTGTGTTGTTTAGTCCCCTCTCCTGTACTTTTTATTTCTCGCTCAGTTCCTCCCTTGTTTTCGTGCTTCTTAGCCTTTTTTCTGCCATCTCTTTCAGTTTACTCAAGTCAGATCTCATCACCATGATTTAGTTTTCCAGGCGCCTTTTCCAAGGCGGTTGCTGTTTTGGTTTCTGTTGGGTTGGTTGTGCTGGTGGTGTTGGTGTTCGTATCCCCATCAGTTCTGCTACTAATCTTGCTCCTGCATATGTCAAGTTATTTGTTTCTGTGATATTTGTGGTGTGTATTAGTCTCATTATTTCATTGACATTATTATTATTATTATCATTATCATTATTAATATATATATATATATATATATATATATATATATAATATATATATATATATATATATATATATATATATAAAATCGATATGGTAATCTGATCTATATATATACATTATATAATATATGAGATATATACCATATATATATTATATATATATATACTATATATATATATATATATATATATATATATATACATATATATATATATATATATATATATATATATATATATATATATATATATATATATATATATATATATATATATGTGTGTATATATATATATATATATATATAT
This sequence comes from Macrobrachium nipponense, assembly GCF_015104395.2. Taxonomy (NCBI): domain Eukaryota; kingdom Metazoa; phylum Arthropoda; class Malacostraca; order Decapoda; family Palaemonidae; genus Macrobrachium; species Macrobrachium nipponense. The sequence goes on along the minus strand of NC_087215.1, from coordinate 18,764,492 downwards.
ATATCACATTACTTTTATAAAGTCGAAGCCGGTCTTGTTGTCTCTCCTGTCGTAATGTGCGATAAAAAGAATCATGTGTTGACGTGATTACAATCATATATATCTATATATATATATATATATATATATATATATATATATTATATATATATATATATATATATATATATATATATATATATACATGTGTGTGTGTATAGATTCTCGTATTTTATTTACGGAACAATATGCATTACATGCGGGTGGTCTACAATAGCCATTAAAATATATAAAAAGAAACTGAAAAAAGAACACGCTGTACGCTTATTCGTTTTTGTAAAGCTATCGCAGGTGTGATAAAAAGGGGATAAAATGGAGTTGGGAAGAGATTAAAAGAACCCCAAGACACGCAACCCCAGCTCATTCAACAATTATCGATTAAGTTGCCCTCCAACATGTCTCCAACCTGTTGCAACTATTTTAGGCGTTCTCTCCGTCAAGGTAATTCTTGTCTGTAGGTAGGAATTCATGTTTTTTTTTTTTTTTTTTTGCTGAAGGTAAATATTCCTTGCCGATATCATATGAACCGTGCATCTGATGTCTAAAAAAAAGTTAAGTATATCTTGGTTTTACCAGAACACAGAGCTGATTAACAGCCTTCCTAGGGCTGGCCCGAAGGATTGGACATGTTTTACGTGGCTAGGAACCAATAGGTCACCTAGCAACGGGACCTACAGCTTATTGTAGGATCCGAACCACATTAGATCGAGAAATGAATTCCTAATCACCAGAAATACATTTCTCTGATTCCACGTTGTCCGCGCCGAGGATCGAACTTCGGACCACCGGATTGGTAGCCGAGCGCGAAAACCACTCGTCCAACGAGGAACTATCTAGGCCAGAGAGAGAGAGAGAGAGAGAGAGAGAGAGAGAGAGAGAGGTTAATAGCTGGCAAAGATTTTTCTCTGGATACTCCTCTAGTAATCAAGAGAATTTTTAAATTTCAGATAAAATATTCTGTAAGCTTTTGATACTGAGCTGACTGAACGCATTTCAATAACTTGGTTTAATATTAAATTTGCCCATCTTTACATATTAGTAACATCTTTAACAAATACAATGGCGATGGTGACCGATGGAAAGGAATTCTTACTAAATCCGAAAATTAGAACAGAGATGAAGATTAAAATCAACATTTATTTCTGTCGTAGGAGAGTTAAAACTATATATAAAAAAAAAGAGCATTCATGTTTGTGTATACATTTCACAAATCTACACAACATTATTTCGGAATGAACTCAATAAGTAAAAAAAAAAAAAATGCGCCAACATTTTTTCGGCACAATCGATTTTTCTTTACGGCTTATACAGCGTATCATCAAGGCCACCAAAAAAAAATGTCTATCTTTCAGTGATCTCTGTTTAATGCTGTAAGAGCCGCGGCCCGCAAAACTTTTAATCACGGTGATGGCCTATCCTATATCGTTGCCAGAAGCGTGATGATGTCTAACTTTACCCTTAAAAACTACTGAGTCTAAAAGGCTGCAATTTCGTATGCCTGATCTGAGGGCTTACAGAGAGACAAAGCCGGAATGTATAGTTTTCTTTTACGGAAAACTAAAAAGCTTACGTGGACAGTGACAAGAACAGCATTTAGAAAGAAACCGAAAGAGCAAAAGCTTTTTGTTGTCAAGGCTTTCCCAGCAGACAACGCACTTCCGGCAGAGCGCCAGAGTAACAGCCCATTCGCGATACCATGATTACCTTCATCCAGGCGTATTTTCCCTACTTTAAGTAATATATACTCTCTCTCTCTCTCTCTCAAGCAACTGCGTATACAATCCCTTCTGTGACCACTCGCGTTGCATGGGAGAAACATGGGTCCACTGCGCGTGCTTGTGAATAATGATTATATATATATATTATATATATACTATAAATATATACATATATTATATATATATATATATATATATATATAAAATATGTAATAAAATGGACCCCATATGAACACCAAAATGTAGGAAGTTGATGCTATATTTCAGATAACCAACTCTCTCTCTTCAGCCAGGTAATTGCTTCTATGACATATATCGTTACCTCCTACATTTTGGTGTTGTTATGGGCTCCTTTTTATTACATGGATTCTTTTTTAATAGGAAATATTTCAGTCATATAAATATATATATATATATATATATCTGTGTATGTGTATGTATGTATATATATATATATATATATATATATATATATATATATATATATATATATATATGTAAAATAAATTATACACACACACACACATATATATATTATATATATATATATATATAATATATATATATAAACACAGAAAATAGAGCATATATAATGAAAACTAAATCTGTCCAAAGTAAAATTATCTATACGCCATTCTCAAATCAATATGGTCAGTTTACGCAGCCGTTTCTCCACTACCCTAATACAGTTTAAATAATGACGACTATCATACACAGCCTATCATTTTAACACCAGCCTTCATTGAGTAAAATTCTACAACATATTGTCTACTGTCAACTTAATACTTAAGTTTATATTTGTTAATATTTATGGAACGTCACCTTGGGAAATAGATAAGAATCAGTCGTCCAGCTGATTATAGAGCTAGCAATGATAAGAAACTCAGAGAGGAAAACTGCAGTAGTTGGGTAAAAAAAATTAAATGATTGGAATGACGCAATAGCCATCTTTCATACAAGCACAAAACTTCAGAGAGGAACTGTTAAACCTGCGACAGATTAACCAGGTGTTTATAGCATAGAACCAACCTCCTTTGGGTGTTCCACTATTATTATTATTATTATTATTATTATTATATTATTTATAGGTAAAAAAACCCTCTTTAAACATATAGTAATCAATTTGACAGCTACATCAGCTACATTCAATACTACAGTATTATTGTTTGATTGAAAAGAATGGCAGGATCAATTCTGTAAATTCTGCCATTATTTTCAATAAATTATTATTATTATTATTATTATTATTATTATTATTATTATTATTATTATTAGTATTATTATTATAAGCAATTTACTAATCCTTACTAAAAGCATATTCATCTGCTGCTTCATATAAGTGACTCGCTAGTGTTTTTTAATCATAACGTATGATAAATTCATAAAGTAACTAAGTCTACGGGCATAACCAGCCCGGTTTCACAGGTAGAACCAGCTCCGTTTCAGGGAATCCTTCTCATCCCCACCCCCTGGGGGTAGGGGGGGGGGGATTAGGATGAAACCCCATTATATTCCATCTTAAGAGGCCCCACTATAACCCTGCCAAGTTTCATGCCCATCGGACCAGCCGTTTGGCCGTGATTGAATGGTAGACGGACGGACAGACAGACATAACGCCCATTATAGTAGACTAAGATTATTATTATTATTATTAACAAAACAAAAACTTCTTTCAGTTTTCTTTTGAAGATTGAAAAAGAAACCCACAAAATTGCTGTATATAACGTATTTACTTATAAGTATTTACATTTTATTTTACTCCACACTCGAGTACTTTCAGGCCCTATCTCTGCCCTTTTTCATGAGATGCGTAACGTAAACACGTTATTATTATTAGTGCACCCATTCAGTCAAAATTGACGGTGATGTGGGAGTGGGCGAAGACACCAATCTATCCATAGGTAATAACACCCAAAGGCATCCTCATTCTAAGCAGTTTACACAGGCAAGTGGTGTGAAGACGCTGGCCCTCGGGGTTGTATTACAGGTAGAATACTATCGGCCGAAAATGAAAGTTACGCAGAAAATATATTTATGAACACAAGGTATTTAAAAAGTATATATTATGGGAAAAAAAAAACTGTGAAAGCAAGAAAAGAAATAGAACAATATCCCAATGAAAACAGACAAATAACGCCGCCCCATCCGACCCCCCCCCCAAACCTACGTAAACAAAACATTCACACGCATAATTCTTTGAAAATCGTTGTTGTTCTTGTTTTCAGAGACCTATAAACAACACAAGGGGCGCGCATTGACAATATCCCCCTAGGGTGGGGTGTGGGATACCAATCCATGCGTGACTCGTGCGGCACACTGTAGACATTATCTCGGGTCTCTTGTCACTCAGCTGTCCAACCCAAAGAAAGATCCAACTGTAATGGGCGTTATGTCTGTCCGTCCGTTTGTCATTCAATCACTGCCAAACGGCTGGTCAGATGGGCATGAAACTTGGCTGGGTTATAGTGGGGACTCCTAAGATGGTTTACAATGGGGTTTAATCCTACCTCCCCTCACCCTCCGAAGGGGGTGGGGGTGAGAAGGGATTCCCTGAAACGGGGCTGGTTATGCCCGTAGACTTAGTTAACTTACGAATTTATTTTCATACATAATTTCTGTATACATATGACTTATCATTTGGAAAAGAATACAATAGGGTAAACATGAATGACATAACAGTTAAAAAAGGAACACTAGCGAGTCACTTATATGAAGCCGCAGATGCATATGTTTTTAGTAAGGATTGGTAAATTACTAGTAATATATAATAATAATAATGTGCTGGAAGAAGACCTTCATTAATACAGGTTTTATTGAAAATAATGGCTATTTCTGCCGCGTTTATTTTGTATAGGAGTTTCTCTATTCTTATCGCCGACTTTTCTTCTGTACTCAAATCGGCTATTAAAACGCCAAATGGAGGATTCGTGTAAGAAAAACGTGGTATTTGTCAATTTGAATATATTAAACAAAATGCAGTACAAATTGGGCTTAAGATCCAACTTGTACTGCATTTTGTGTAATATATCCAATTTGACAAAACCAATTTTTTTTTTACATGAATCCCCTATTTGGCGTTTTAATAACCAATTTGAGTACAGAAGAAAAGTCAGCAATAAGAATAGAGAAACTCCTATACAAAATAAGCGCTGCTGAAATAATAATAATAAAATAATAATAATAATTAATAATAATAACAATAATAATAATAATAATAATAATAATAATAATAATAATAATAATAATAGGAGCCAACTATTGGGAAACCACTAATAGGAAAATGGGGCATAAAATCAGCAAATCTCAAACAATTTCGTCCATTTCACGCCACCCAACGAAAATGTTCATGGAAGGCTGAATCGATGGGGTGACTTAATTTCAGAGAGAGAGAGAGAAGAGAGAGAGAGAGAGAGAAAAATATGGTGACGACTTCCAGTACTAGAACGCCTTGCCTTTATTATGACTACGAGAGAAACGTCAGCGGTCTTCGACTAGGGATCTTCAAGGGGAAACGTTTGAGAGAGAGAGAGAGAGAGATCTACTGTGACACCATCATCATCATCATCATCATCATCATCACCGCCTCCTCTCCTCCCGACGAGTTCTCTGAAAAGTTGGCAATGCCAATGACACCCCGCGCTGCTACGTTGGTACGCCTGATCGCTCTGGCTTATTTTAAACACATACCCTTTGCAGGGAACGGCGCCGGCATGCAAGCACATACACGTACGCACGTACCCGCACGTTTTCATGGAGGGCTTCATGGCCGTGTGAACTTCGAAATAAATCATAGGTTGAACGGCGAAAACCCCTGAAAATAATGATGGCCATTATGTCCAGATTAGGAAATACGGAAAAACCTACACGTTTTCGTCGTTAAGTTGCCACGTTTTCATGGAGGTCTTCATGGCCGTGTGAACTTCGAATAAATCAAATGAAGAATGACCAAAAACCCTGAAAATAATGATGGCCATTATGTCCAGATTTAGAATATACGGAAAAACCTACAAGCATTCGTCGTTAAGTTGACAAGTTCGAGAGCGACTCGAAATGACCTACAACTCCGTCATCAACTTAAGACCTTCCGAGTCCGAAAAAAAAAAAAAAAAAAAAATCACCAATGGCCCCCAGAGTAAAGACCCTTCTTATCAATATCAAGTCAAACACGAGGGGTCGATTTTATTGACAGACGATGGTGGTCGTGGAAGCGCCCTAGGGAGCCTATATGCTATGCTAAGAGAATAGAATAGGATAGAATATAGAATTTAGGCAAAAGGCCAAGCGGTGGGCCCTGAGAGGTTATTCAGCGGTGGAAGGGAAACTGACAGTATGAAGCTTTGAAAGGCGCGACAGGAGGAAAACCTCAAAGCAGTTGCACAACTGTCAGGAGAGGGTGGAAAGTAAGATGGAATTAAGAGAATATGAACGGAGCTACAGTAAAAGGAATAAAAGGGATTGTAGCTGGGACGCTGCAAACAACCTTAAGCAATACCTACTGTGCACAGCATGAGGTGCACCGACAGCACTAACCCCTTCGTGTGGGGCCTTTGCGAAGAGGAGGATCAGAGAGCGACATGACAAAGGACTGACTGACAGGTGTCCTGTGGGGAGGGAGGGGGCGGGGCTGGCGTTTAACATCTACGAGGGCCTCGTCCAGTCCAAGAACGAGGTATATGCGATGGTACAACCTTAGCGAGATCTCTCAAGGGTCAGACACTATAACGATTTATAAGAGTCACGTCAATTCCCCTCCTTGAAGTATATGACCGAGTTGGCCTTCCGGTCACTTTTCGTTCCTTAGAAATGAGACTCATTTTGGACAGTCACGTTCGCCTTGATCTGTTTACCATCAAGAACAAAAGGACGCAGATTGAGACTGAATTAGGAATATTTCGTATATCACTTCGTCATGTGGCCAAGAAAAAACATGGAAAAGTGTCTATTCGTAGAGGCGGGGCGTCGTATTTCCAGTGATCTTGCATTAACCATGAAACTCGATCTTCCTGGAACTGATTTCGTACTGGGAACATAATGACTCAAAGGCGTCCTTCCTCTCCTTCGTCCAAGACACAAAATACAATACGTTAAATTAATCTCGCCCACGTCAGGGGATTTCATTTCCTTCCATAATTAATTTTAGAGAAAATAATAACAACAATAATAATAATAATAATTTCTTTTTCATGTGATTGCTAAAAGCCTTCTGACAAATGAAATACACACATCTGACGATTCACGAAAGAAAAAACCATCGAAATAAACGAATAACACTGAGCAATTATATATAATTATAAGAGGGGAAACATGCTCAACATTCACGTACTTACATACTTAATTTGCGGAAGAAAAATTAAATTATGAGAGCAAAATCGTAAGCCTATAACGTCATGAACTATGTGACCATATCTGCAGCCGATTTAGCGCCGTTCGTCAAACAGAAATATTTGAGAGAGAGAGAGAGAGAGAGAGAGAGAGAGAGAGAGAGAGAGAGAGAGAGAGAGAGAGAGAGAGAGAGAATATCGAACACAAAATTAATTCAAATATTCATGACACTAAGAACAACATACAGAGATATATAAGAAGCAAAAGGCATAAAAAATGTGGATGAGAGAGAGAGAGAGAGAGAGAGAGAGAGAGAGAGAGAGGAAGGGAGGAGGAAACAGAGTAGGTGACCAGACTGAAGATCGATAGAGAGGGAGAGTTCAGCAGAGGTGCCAGATGCTGGCTCTCTCTCTCTCTCTCTCTCTCTCTCTCTCTCTCTCTCTCTCTCTCTCTCTCTCCAGCATCTCCTGTTTTTTTTCTTGAAGAGCTCTCTCTCTCTCTGTCTGCTCTGATCAGTATGTATTCCGAGTTCAACTACTATAATATTACGCCTATTCCACAACCTTATGTTCATCTCTTGCCAAACACAATCCACTTCAATATGTCCTTCCTGTTCTTCGCCACTACACCACTTCGTATCTCTCATATATTCCTATTCCTTTTGTTTCTCTTTTACTACATAACTCATTCTCTCTCTCTCTCTCTCTATCTCTCTCTCCTCTCTCTCTCTCTCTCTCTCTCTCTCCCAAACCATATATCATTCGTCTGTCTCCTTATAGACTACCGACTGTGTGTTGCAGTGTATAACAGCGTGTATATGTGAATAATGATTGTTTCATTATGACTCTCTCCTCTCTCTCAAGTCTCTCTCTCTCTCTCTCTCTCTCTCTCTCTCTCTCTCTCTCGTGGATTGATACGGCTAAGATAGTAGAGTACTCGCAAAAAGATGACATCTAATTATATATATATATATATGATATATGGCATATATATAATATAATCTCTTCTAAGCATATATATATATATCCATATATATATTGTAGTATTTTTCATTATACTATAGGTCATAAATATAAATATATAACATAAAATTTTATATATTATATATATATATATTTATATATATATATATATAATAAATTGTTATTATGAATAAATGTAATTTCATATTTATTATAATATACTATAAAATTTCTTAATAAATAACACACATCAGTTTAAATAAATTCTGCCTGAATCACCATGACCACGACCCTAGGTGCTCCCCCCCCCCTTTACCGAGTAAGGCCTTCCACGGGAGCATTCTCTTAGCATTCAGCATCCGCGATCATGCACGTCAAAGAATCGTGCAGTTCACTCATCGCCAGGGGTTCCTAAGGAGAAGACGTGTGTCATTATACTCCAGCCGTCAGGCAAGGTGCCTAGCGTTAATGGGTGTGTCGTCATTTCGTTTCGTGGAGGGGCGAATAACCCCTCAACGGAAACATGACTCAGGATTAGGATGTCTCAAAGACTTGTTTGTCCATCCGAGGAGACATCGTGTGCTCCCTTATTCTGTAGAAGCAGGTTTTACTGTGCATTCACCAGTGTCCTCCTGATGATTCTTTTGTCTACGCTCTTTTAACTCTTCCACAACCTGCTGCTGTTTGACAACTTCTTGGGTGGCAGTTTATTCAAGTGTCACATGTCTTGCACGTGAAGAAGTTCCCGCAGTGGGGCATGTGTGTATCTCCTTCAGTTCTAGTTTTCCATCTATTATTCTGTCTGACGTTTTATATAGAATTAGTTTCGTAGGAAGGGAGCGAAGGGGGCTTGGGAAGAACCTGTTGGAGAAGATGATCGAGAGGGAGACAGACAATGAGATGGTGAGGTAGAGTGAAGGAAGATATGGAGAGAAGAGGTTTGGTGGAGGATGATGCCTTCAGTGGAAAAGAAGGAAGGCGCATCAAGCAACGCACCCCTTAACGTAGGGATAACGATGGGAAAGATGAAGTAGTAGTAGTTCGTAGGTAAAGCGAATGATAACAGTGGTATCATCGACATAACAACGAAAGCGGCTTATACAGACAGAGAAGGCCTATCATAAGGTGATACAGATGCAATGTACGGAATACGTGCAAGACTGTAAATACCAAACACTGGTTCGGTGAATAAATGGATAGGCCTATGACAAAAACTCCGTAATGCTTCCGCTAGACAGAGATGAAAGCTGTCAGGAAGAGAGAGAGAGAGAGAGAGAGAGAGAGAGAGAGAGAGAGAGAGAGAGAGAGAGAGAGAGAGATGTAGACGCAAGTACAGGGAATAATAAAAGAGGTTGAGAATGGATATGAAAATTACGGATGACGGGTGACGTAAAAATTACATATGAGAGGTGACGATCCGTTAAAATTCTACAAATTTTTGTTAGTGGAGAAACTTGAAGAAGGAGAATGTCAATAATACGAAGAACAAGAGAGAATATTAAGACAAGCGTCTGACGACACTACTACAGGTATGAATAAAATGTATGGCAGGCCCATACATTTAAATGCATATGCATTTGAAATTTAAACACTACGGATGATGGACAAAAAAAAAAAAAAAAAGAAAGAGAAAAGGCAGCTGAGATCCGCGGAACCCAAGCAATATAATGAATGCCTGGTGGTCGGTGGGGGGGGGGGGAGGGGGGGGGGGGGTATCTAGCCAGGTCTGGCATGTTTGCTAAACAAAAAAACAAAGAAAGAAAAATGATCGGACACTCATCAGGTAACACACCTTCTTAATACATTGGGATTAGCAGTATGAATATCCAGATGAAACATACATAATACGTGTTATTGAGGTGTTATGACCAAGTAGAGAAAACTGAAGATGCGTCACTGTTTGTTTGTTTGTTTGTTTGTATGGTTGTTTTGACGTTGCATGGAACCACTGGCTATGCAGCAACGGGACCAACAGCTTTACGTGACTTCTGAATCACGTCGAGAGTGACCTTCTATCACCAGATATACACTTCTTCACCCCTCAATGGAATGCCCGGGAATCGAACTCGCCGGCCCCCGAGGTGGCAGGCAAAAAGACCATACCGATCACGCCACTGAGGCTTAGATGCATCACTGGAAAAAGCGTATAATTCGGAAGACTTGGAAAGCGAGAAGACGGATGGAGGCCTACGATACTTTCCCCCTGTCAGAACGACAGAAAATTAAATGAAAAATAAAAACATTCACGCAAATGTCGTTAACTACCAGTATACAATTTCTCCTAAAAATTCAGTATAGTAAACTTGACTTTAATAATTGCACAACCAGAATCAATAGCATTTAAAACACTACAATATCACCCGTTTTTATAGAATATTCATATCTTCGTTATACACGATCAAAATTCAGGTGTCTTATCCTACGCTTCATTTAACAAATGAAAAAGATCATTAACACTTAAGGCCAGATCTCTCCCATCAGTCTTGGGTACTAAGCTAGTATATCTCTTAGTTTACCAGACACTGAGCTGATTAACAGCTCTCCTAGGGCTGCCCGAGGATTAGATATCTTGACGTGGCTAGGAACCAATGTTACCTAGTAAAAAAAAAAAAAAAAAGGGACCTACAGCTTATTGCGGGATCCGAACCACATTACATCGAGAAATGAATTTTCTATCACCAGAAATAAATTCCTCTGATTTCGCGTTGGCCGAGCCGAGAAATCGAACTTCGGAGCACCGAATTGGTAGCCGAGCGCGAAGCCACTCGTCCAACAGGAAACTGTCTTGGGTACTAACCGCCCCCCCCTCCCCTCCCCCGCCGAATTTCCATTTGGTCAAGTGTTTCATCAGCCACTTCTTTCCGTGACTATCTTGGGGGACCCCGGCAGTCATCAGCCGATCCCACGTCAATACTGTCTGACTAGCAGATACGAAATCTTTTATCTCAAGTCTGTGAGATCTCTTTATTAACTATCAACCTAAATGTAAAATGTAAGCTGCGTCTCGTTATTTTCACGAATAGCATGACTTTTGGTCTCCTGGTTCTTTTTTATTTCTGAAAATCCCGCCCCCCACTCAAAAAAAAAAAATTAAAAGGCAAATACGACAATCCTTTTTATCTACGTCTATTCATTCCTAAAATGTACGATAACTTTTTTTTTTATACGAGGAGCTTCAAAGGATAATTACCATAAAGCATAAAATCGTACTAAATGTTTGGTCAAGAATATATTAAAACAATTCCATTTATAATCTATGACTACAAGACACTTCTAAAATGTTTGACCACAATCATTCTCCCCAGGCATATCAATCTATCTTATCTGTCTATTTTGTTTCTTCATTGTTCCATAAATATCATCTTGCCATTCTTTTTACCTTGGTGAACTTGAAGTTTTACAAAATTTCTTATTCTGAATGTATTTTCGAATGTTTGGGTCTTACATTCTTTCATATATACTAAGATATGGTCAAATTACATAGTTGGAGAAAGTATGTATGAAATTGTGACTCTCTCTGAAATTCACAAACATTAAGTTCTACTTAATGTAGCATTTACTTCCCAAATCTAAATGGGCAAAACCGCTCCATACTGCCATGGTCAACGTGTGCGAGAGAGAGAGGACAGAGGTAGATTAGTATGAAAGAAATTTAACCAAGGGGGTGGTCGAATTACCTGACCATTCATCTTGCTGCTATATACAGCAAATGTCCGAAAATAAATTCAAACCCCGGTGTCTTCAATCCAACAATGAATGTTGCCTGTTACGACAAACTTTCACCATACAGCGATTTTCATATCTCCACACGGAGAACTAGTACATAAATATCTTTTTGAAATCTACCAACTACAGCAAGGGCAAAATACAACCCCATAAAACGCAAGGGTTCAAATACAACCCCATAAAAGCAACTCAATCCTCACTTTGATATATACCTTGCAGTCAGGGTATATCTCAAATATGATGCCTGAGGAAGATTCTTTTTAGTTTTGTAGAACCTCCAACCCCTGACTGATATTCTATGATGTTAACAACTATAAAGGTTTTTAATTTGATCTTTTCATTTGGCTGTGCGCTATGGCCTATCG
>NC_087215.1:18739236-18751860 GCF_015104395.2 Macrobrachium nipponense | reverse complement strand
GGAACTGATTTCGTACTGGGAACATAATGACTCAAAGGCGTCCTTCCTCTCCTTCGTCCAAGACACAAAATACAATACGTTAAAATAATCTCGCCTACGTCAGGGATTTCATTTCCTTCCATAATTAATTTTAGAGAAAATAATAACAACAATAATAATAATAATTTCTTTTTCATGTGATTGCTAAAAGCCTTCTGACAAATGAAATACACACATCTGACGATTCACGAAAGAAAAACCCATCGAAATAAACGAATAACACTGAGCAATTATATATAATTTAAGAGACATGCTAAACATTCACGTACTTACATACTTCATTTGCTGAAGAAAAATTAAATTATGAGAGCAAAATCGTAAGCCTATAACGTCATGAAGAATGTGACCATATCTGCAGCCGATTAGCACCGTTCGTCAAACAGAAAATATTGAGAGAGAGAGAGAGAGAAGAGAGAGAGAGAGAGAGAGAGAGAGAGAGAGAGAGAGAGAGAGAGAGAGAATAGAAGACATAATATTCAAATTATTCTATTGACACTAAGAACAACATACAGAGATATATAAGAAGCAAAAGGCATAAAAAATGTGGATGAGAGAGAGAGAGAGAGAGAGAGAGAGAGAGAGAGAGAGGAAGGGAGGAGGAGGAGGAAACAGAGTAGGTGACCAGACTGAAGATCGATAGAGAGGAGAGTTCAGCAGAGGTGCCAGATGCTGGCTCTCTCTCTCTCTCTCTCTCTCTCTCTCTCTCCAGCATCTCCTGTTTTTTTCTTGAAGAGCTCTCTCTCTCTCTCTCTCTCTCATCATATGTATTCCAGTTCAATATATCTATTCGCCTATTCCACAACCTTATGTTCATCTCTTGCCAAACAATCCACTTCAATATGTCCTTCCTGTTCTTCGCCACCACACCACTTCGTATCTCTCATATATTCCTTCTGTTTCTCTTTACTACTAATAACTCATTCTCTCTCTCTCTCTCTCTCTCTCTCTCTCTCTCTCTCTCTCTCTCTCTCTCTCTCTCTCCCCCAAACCATATATCATCGTCTCCGTCACCCTTAAGACTACCGACTGTGTGTTGCAGTGTATAACAACGGTGTATATGTGAATAATGATTGTTTCATTATGATCCTCTCTCTCTCTCTCTCTCTCTCTCTCTCTCTCTCTCTCTCTCTCTCTCTCTCGTGGATTGATACGGTTAAGATAGTAGAGTACTCGCAAAAAGATGACATCTAATTATATATATATATATATATATATATATATATATATATATATATATATAATATAGTATAATATACAAATATATTATATAAACATATATATATATATATATATGATATATATATTGTAAATTATATGTATTATATGTATCATATTTATATATATACATAAATTCTAAAATAAAACACACATCAGTTTAAATCAATTCTGCTGAATCACCATGACCACGACCCTAGGTGCTTTCCCCCCCCCCCCCCCCACCTTGACCGAGTAAGGCCTTTCCACGGGAGCATTCTCTTAGCATTCAGCATCCGCGATCATGCAACGTCAAAGAATCGTGCAGTTCACTCATCGCCAGGGGTTCCTAAGGAGAAGACGTGTGTATCATTATCTTCCAGCCGTCAGGCAAGGTGCCTAGCGTTAATGGGTGTGTCGTCATTTCGTTTCGTGGAGGGGCGAATAACCCCTCAACGGAAACATGACTCAGGATTAGGATGTCTCAAAGACTTGTTTGTCCATCCGAGGAGACATCGTGTGCTCCCTTTATCTGTAGAAGCAGGTTTTACTGTGCATTCACAGTGTCCTCCTGATGATTTTGTCTAGCTCTCTTTTAAACTCTTCCACACTGTTGACAACTTCTGGTGGCAGTTTATTCCAAGTGTCACATGTCTTGCACGTGAAGAAGTTCCCGCAGTGGCATGTGTTGTATCTCTTCAGTTCCAGTTTCCATCCATTATTTCTTGTCTGACGTTTTATATAGATTAGTTTCGTAGAAGGGAGCGAAGGGGGCTTGGGAAGAACCTGTTGGAGAAGATGATCGAGAGGGAGACAGACAATGAGATGGTGAGGTAGAGTGAAGGAAGATATGGAGAGAAGAGGTTTGGTGGAGGATGATGCCTTCAGTGGAAAAGAAGGAAGGCGCATCAAGCAACCAACTCCTTAACGTAGGGATAACGATGGGAAAGATGAAGTAGTAGTTTCGTAGGTAAAGCGAATGATAACAGTGGCATCATCGACATAACAACGAAAGCGGCTTATACAGACAGAGAAGGCCTATCATAAGGTGATACAGATGCAATGTACGGAATACGTGCAAGACTGTAAATACCCAAACACTGGTTCGGTGAAAAGGATAGGCCCATGACAAAACTCCTAATGCTTCCGCTAGACAGATGAAAGCTGTCAGGAAAGAGAGAGAGAGAGAGAGAGAGGAGAGAGAGAGAGAGGGAAGAGAGAGAGAGAGAGAGAGAGAGAGAGATGTAGACGCAAGTACAGGGAATAATAAAAGAGGTTGAGAATGGATATGAAAATTACGGATGACGGGTGACGTAAAAATTCCATATGACAGGTGACGATCCGTTAAAATTCTACAAATTTTTGTTAGTGGAGAAACTTGAAGGAGAATGTCAATAATACGAAGAACAAGAGAGAATATTAAGACAAACGTCTGACGACACTACTACAGGTATGAATAACGGAAGTGGTTGGCCCATACATTTAAATGCATATGCATTTGGAAATAAACACTACGGATGATGGGACAAAAAAAAAAAAAAAAGAAAAGAGAAAAGGCAGCGAGAGATCCGCGGAACCCAAGCAATATAATGAATGCGTGGGTGGTGGTGGTGGTGGGGGGGGGGGGGGGTATCTAGCCAGGTCTGGCATGTTTGCTGAACAAAAAACGAAAGAAAAATGATAGGACACTCATCAGGTAACACGCCTTCTTAATACATTGGGATTGGCAGTATGAATATCCAGAGAAACGTACATAAAAACTAAGTGTTATTGAGGTGTTATGACCAAGTAGAGAAAACTGAAGATGCGTCACTGTTTGTTTGTTTGTATTGTGTTTTGACGTTGCATGGAATCACTGGTTATGCAGTAACGGGACCATCGGCTTTACGTGACTTCCGAACCACGTCGAGAGTGACCTTCTATCACCGGATATAAACTTCTCTCACCCCTCAATGGAATGGCTGGGAATCGAACTCGCAGCCACCGAGGTGGCAGGCCAAGACGATACCGATCACGCCACTGAGGCTCCAGATACATCACTGGAAAAAGCGTAAAATTCGGAAGACTTGGAAAGCGAGAAGAAGGATGGAGTCCTAGGATACTTTCCCCCTGTCAGAACGACAGAAAATTAAATGAAAAAAAAAACCATTCAGCACAAAAGTCGTTAACTACCAGTATATAATTTCTCCTAAAAATTCAGTATCGTAACTTAACTTTACAAATAAATCTGCACAACCAGAATCCAATAGCATTTAAAACAAACAATATCACCTGTTTTTATAATATTCATATCTTCGTTATACACGATCAAAATTCAGGTGTCTTATCCTACGCTTCATTTAACAAATGAAAATGATCATTAACACTTCAAGGTCAGATCTCTCCCATCAGTCTTGGGTACTAAGCTAAGTATATCTTAGTTTTACCAGACCACGGAGCTGATTAACAGCTCTCCTAGGGCTGTCCCGAGGATTAGATATCTTTACGTGGCTAGGAACCAATCGGTTACCTACTAACGGGACCTACAGCTTATTGCGGGATCCGAACCACATTACATCGAGAAATGAATTTCTATCACCAGAAATAAATTCCTCTGATTTCGCGTTGGCCGAGCCGAGAATCGAACTTCGGAGCACCGGATTGGTAGCCGAGCGCGAAGTCCACTCGTCCAACGGGAAACTGTCTTGGGTACTAACCGCCCCCCCCCTCCCTCCCCCCGCCGAATTTCCATTTGGTCAAGTGTTTCATCAGCCACTTCTTTCAGTGACTATCTTGGGGGACCCCGGCAGTCATCAGCCGATCCCACGTCAACTACTGTCCTGACTAGCAGATACAAAAATCTTTTATCCCAAGTCTGCGAGATCTCTTTATTAACTATCAACCTAAATGTAAAATGTAAGCTGCGTCTCGTTATCTTTACGCATGACTTTTGTCGCCTGATTCTTTTTATTTCTGAAAATCCCCCCGCCCTTCAAAAAAAAAAAAAAAAAAAATCAAAAGGCAAATAAGACCATCCTTTTTATCTAACGTCTATTCATTCCTAAAACAAATGTTACGATAACTTTTTTTTTTATACGAGGAGCTTCAAAGGAAATAATTACCATAAAGCATAAAATCGTAATAAATGTTTGGTCAAGAATATATTAAAACAATTCCATTTATAATCTATAACTACAAGACACTTCTAAAATCTTTGACCACAATCATTCTCCCCAGGCATATCAATCTATCTTATCTGTATATTTTGTTTCTTCATTGTTCCATAAATATCATCTTGCCATTCTTTTTATCTTAGTGAGCTTGAAATTTTACAAAATTTCATATTCTGAATGTATTTTCGAATGTTTGGGTCTTACATTCTTCATATATACTATGATATGGTCAAATTACATAGTTGGAGAAAGTATGTATGAAATTGTGACTCTCTCTGAAAATTCACAAACATTAAGTTCTACTAAATGAAGCATTTTACTTCCCAAATCTAAATGGGCAAAACCGCTCCATACTGCAATGGTCAATGTGTGCGAGAGAGAGAGGACAGAGGTAGATTAGTATGAAAGAAATTTAACCAAGGGGGTGGTCGAATTACCTGACCATTCATCTTGCTGCTATATACAGCAAATGTCCGAAAATAAATTCAAACCCCGGTGTCTTCAATCCAACAATGAATGTTGCCTGTTACGACAAACTTTCACCATACAGCGATTTTCATATCTCCAACGCTGGAGAACAAATACATTAATATATCTTTTTGATAATCTCACCAACTACATATGCAAGGGTTCAAAATACAACCCCATAAAACAGCAAGGGTTCAAAATACAACCCCATAAAACAACTAAAGTCCTCACTTTGAAATATACCTTGCAGTCAGGGTATATCTCAAATATGATGCCTGAGGAAGATTCTTTTTAGTTTTGTAGAACCTCCAACCCCTGACTGATATTCTATGATGTTTAACTATGAAGTTGTTAATTTGATCTTTTCATTTGGCTGTGCGCTATGGCCTATCGATCAAATCCCCAATGAACATATAATCTTCAGCCAACTTCGCTATTTTTTTTTAATTTTATTAAAAAGGTCCAGGACACGGTATTATTAAAGCAGAAAGAGTGTAAATGATTACATAGGTGAAAAATGCCCATAAATTCATAAATAAAGTGGATTAGAGGTTTTTGTTATAAGTTCACCATAATCTGTTCCCATGGACACTGAAAAATCTGGAATGCTTGTAAGTTACATGTGTGCTGGTTTATACTGTACACATATGTGTAACAAAACATGATACCCACAAACACACACGTCCATGTGCTGCTAATAAAGGCTACGCTATTAAGTTCATTATGACGTACTATCTGTACAGATTTTGTTTACATCGACTAACAGGTTTGCAAAAAAGGATTTGGTTTTTATGCTATCTTCCTGTTTAATTCCATCGTGTTATTTACAATTGGATCCCCTCTTTCCTATTACAATTCCCTCCTTGGTAGCTTCAATCTTCCTACCTTACAACAGACCAAAGTTGAAAAGGAAATACGCACCATATTCAAGGACGCATATTTAATATCTTAAAACTGCGCTACTGTAGGGGTACACAATGCAAAATCGAATGAAGCTCTGACAAATATTACTGGCAATAACACAGGAACATAAATTTACTGAAACTCCTGCAACGCATTTAGATAGGAAGTGCTGGGGTCGACGTGCAGCCCAATATTGTTGAAAACACCGATCATCATCAAACAACGGAGCTTATAGAGGTCGACTTCAACCAAACATGTGTTTAGACGAGGCCAGTTGCACTCAAATAATTGTGTAGAAACATCATCTCTGATCTGGTGTAGGCAGAGGTACCGCAAGTGCAATAAAGGTGTCAATGCTGGTCGATTCCAACTCGACAAAGGTGTCTATGCTTGTTGATTCCAACTCGACAAAGGTGTCTATGCTTGTTGATTCCAACTCGACAAAGGTGTCTATGCTTGTTGATTCCAACTCGACAAAGGTCTATGCTGGTCGGACTCACTCGACAAAGGCGTCTATGCTGGTCGATTCCACTCGACAAAGGTGTCAAATGCCTTGTCGATTCCAACTCGACAAAGGTGCCCAATGCTTGTCGATTCCAACTCGACAAAGGTGTCAATGCTTGTCGATCAAACTCGACAAAGGTTCTACGGCGGTCGATTTCCAACTCGACAAAGGTGTCTATGCTTGTTGATTCCAACTCGACAAAGGTGTCAATGCTTGTCGATTCCAACTCGACAAAGGTGTCTATGCTGGTCGATTCCAACTCGACAAAGGTGTCAATGCTTGTCGATTCCAACTCGACAAAGGTGTCAATGCTTGTCGATTCCAACTCAACAAAGGTGTCTAGCTTGTCGATTCCACTCGACAAGGTTTCTATGCTGGTCGACTCCAACTCGACAAAGGTGTCTATGCTGGTCGATTCCAACTCGACAAAGGTGTCAATGCTTGTCGATTCCAACTCAACAAAGGTGTCTATGCTTGTCGATTCCAACTCGACAAAGGTGTCTATGCTGGTCGACTCCAACTCGACAAAGGTGTCTATGCTGGTCGATTCCAACTCGACAAAGGTGTCAATGCTTGTCGATTCCAACTCGACAAAGGTGCCAATACTGGTCGAGTGTAATTCAACAAAGTTGTCTGTACTAGCCAGCTAGCACCAAGTAAAGTTAATCTAAATATTGGCATTTTTGCCGGGCATTGAAGCAAACACATACAAGTCAGTTTCTATTGAAACCTGGGGTACTTACTGATCGGATGTGGAAGGAGTAATTCAACACTTGCAAAATACAGGAATCATAACTTCTAGGAAACGGAAAATGGAAAATATCGTCAATAAAGGAGATGTAAACACAAAGGAAGTGGAAGAATAAAGGCAGGCGACCAGGAAAGAAGAGCCAAACGAAATAATCATAGGACACAATAAAAATTTATTATTAAAGACCAGGGGAGAGATGAAAGAAAACGGATGGATGTCATTATATGATAAGGAATGAGAGAGGAAGTAAAGGTGTACGGGAAAGATACGGAAGAGAGAAAGATGTAAACAAAAACGTGAAGAGTAAGAAAACAAGGAGAAAAAGAGAATAAATTCCTGATAAGAAAATACCCATCAACTGCAGGATGGGAAATTATTAAGAGAAAGAACACGATGAACACTTGAGAAAGCTAATAAAGTAACTTAAATATAGTAAGACTGACTTACTGGTAAAAACGCACAATAGAATATATATATATATATATATATATATATATATATATATATATATATATATATATATATATATATATATATATATATATATTACTATATATATATACAAATATAAAATATATATATATATATATATATATATAGATACAAATATAAATAATATATATATATATATATATATATATATATTATATATATATATATATATAAAGGAGGTTTCATTCAAAACGGACATAATTTTGATTTAGTAGTTAACGGACGAACCTGAGTCAATACAGCATTTCCGTTTTTAGCAAAAACTGAATTCAATTAAAGGACGTAGCTATGAACATGGAACTCCAAACTGAAAGCAGACCTTCATTATTTAAACTGAATTACAAAGAGACGGAAAAACAAGGGGGGCCGGCGGACTTGAAGTACTATACAAAATGAGAGGGAATAGGATTACTGAAATACTTTGATTGTTCGAAATCTTCGGTCTTCTTTCATTCTTCATGCCGTGACCTCACAAGTTTTTACAGTCTCGAACGCAAAAATGTGTTCGATTTTTTCTTAAAAGATGCATCATCAGCCGTCTTCCTTTAAAGGACGCATCAGCTGTCAGGCTATTTCTTGTCTAAATTCAATACCATAATCACTTAGTTTTCAAATTATTTGTTACCGACAGCTAAGGGATTTTACATATACTATATGAACATTGCTCCTAATCTGACATTTGGAGAGATGTTTCGTTCCCACCTCGATATTCTATATATATATATATTATATAATATATATATATATATATATTATATATACACACATAGTATATATATACACACACATAGTATATATACAGTTATATATATATATATATATATATATATATATATATATATATATATATATACTTGAGATATCCCTCCCAAATCCCTAAATAAGCTACGAAAAGCACTTGTTCCAAGTCCCCAGTAACACGCACCTTTCTACCGTGGTTTTAAGGAATATATATATATATATATATATATATATATATATCTATATATATATATATATATATATATAATCAAAACGTGTATAAATTGTACACGTGACCTTTAAAACTCAAATATCACAGGTATTAGGATAATGTCATTCGGTCAAATGTACAACCGCATATGTGTATATATAAACTCAGCAAACATCCAGGGCTACTGTCGCACCAGATAAGACCTATCCTCTATATAACACAGAATTCTTTGGAAGATATATTAAATGAATCGCATTTCCTTATATCTCACGAGGCTTGTTCAGTGGGAAAAGAATCAAAGGCAGAAAGCTCTACAGCTGCTGGGGTGTTGATGCGATACTCAAAAGTCCTTTCGTAGAACCCACACCACGGAGTTCCTCGTTGGACGAGTGGCTTACGTGCTCGCATACCGATTCGGTAGTCCCGAGTTCGATTCCCCGCTCTGCCAACGTGGAATAAGAGGAATTTGTTTCTGGTGATTAGAAATGAATCTCTCGATATAATGTGGTTCGGATCCCACAATAAGCTGTAGGTCCCTTCGCAAAGTAACAAATTGGTTCCTAGCAGTATCCCTCCGGCCCCCTAGCTGCAACCCTTTTCATTCCTTTTACTGTACCTCCGTTCATAATCTCTTTCTTCCATCTTACTTTCTGTCCTCTAACAATTGATTCATAGTGCAACTGCTTTGAGGTTTTCCTCCTGTTACGCCTTTCAATCCCTCTTACTGTCAATTTCCGTTTCAGCGCTGAATGACCTCAGAGGTCTCAGCGCTTGGCCTTTGCTCTAAATGTCATATTCTATGTAAAATTTATATTTTATAATCTATAGTGTTCCACGGAATGCAGGCTGTAAATGGTACCAACCTAAGAGTAATCTGCTGTGAATAAAAAAAAATAAAATAAATCCTCCCTAGACAATCTTTAAAAGTGACTGATTTACAGATTGATTTTTTCAGACAATCTTTAAAAATGACTGATTTACTGATTGATTTTTTCAGCAATCTTTAAAAGTGACTGATTTACTGATTGATTTTTTCAACAATCTTGAAAAGTGACTGATTTACTGATTGATTTTTTCAACAATCTTGAATAGTGACTGATTTACTGATTGAATTTTTTCAGACAATCATTAAAAGTGACTGATTTTTTTACTGATTGATTTTTTCAGACAATCTTTCCTTAAAAAGTGACTGATTTACCGAGTGATTTTTTCAGACAATCTTTAAAAGTGACTGATTTACTGATTGATTTTTTTCAGACAATCTTGAAAACTGACTGATTTACCGATTGATTTTTTCAGACAATCTTGAAAAGTGACTGATTTACCGATTGATTTTTTCAGACAATCTTTAAAAGTGACTGATTTACCGATTGATTTTTTCAGACAATCTTTAAAAGTGACTGATTTACCGATTGATTTTTTCAGACAATCATTAAAAGTGACTGATTTACGATTGATTTTTTCCAGCAATTTTTTCTTGAGTGCGAATACTTGAAAATTGATCCAGACAATCTTTGTGATGGACTGTTTTTTACTGATTGTTTATTTTTTTTTCAGACAATCTTTAAAAGGTGACTGGTTTACCTGATTGATTTTTTTCAGATCAATCTTTGAAAAGTGACTCAAAACTTGATTTACCGATTGATTTTTTTCAGACAATCTTTAAAAGTGACTGATTTACTGATTGATTTTTTTCGACATTTCATTGGTTAAAGAAAAGTGACTGATTTACCGATTGATTTTTTTCAGACAATCTTAAAAGTGACTGATTTTACCTGATTGATTTTTTTCAGACAATCATTAAAAGTGACTGATTTACCTGATTGATTTTTTCAGACAATCTTTAAAAGTGACTGATTTACTGATTGATTTTTTCAGACAATCTTTAAAAGTGACTGATTTACCGATTGATTTTTTCAGACAATCTTTAAAAGTGACTGATTTACTGATTGATTTTTTCAGCAATCTTGAAAAGTGACTGATTTACCGATTGATTTTTTTTCAGACAATCTTAAAAGTGCTGATTTACGATTGATTTTTTTTCAGAACGATCATTTCAATTGAAAAGTGACTGATTTACTGATTGATTTTTTTTCAGCATCTTGAAAAGTGACGATTTTACCATTGTTTTTTATTGATCAGACAATCTTGAAAAGTGACTGATTTACCGATTAATTTTTTTCAGCAATCTGAAAATTGACTGATTTACGATGATTTTTTTCAGCAATCTTGAAAAGTACTGATTTTATGATTGATTTTTTTTTTCAGCAATCTTGAAAATGAGTTTTGACTGATTACTTTATTGATTTTTTCAGCAATCTTGAAAATGACTATTTACGTTGATTTTTTTCAGACAATCTTGAAAAGTGACTGATTTACCGTTGATTTTTTCCAGACAATCTTTGAAAAGTGACTGATTTACTGATTGAATTTTTTTCAGACAATCTTTAATGATGATTTAGTGATTTGATTTTTTTCCAGCAATCTTGAAAGTACTGATTTACCGATTGATTTTTTCAGACAATCTTGAAAAGTGACTGATTTACCGATTGATTTTTTCAGATAATCTTGAAAGTGACTGATTTACCGATTGATTTTTTCAGATAATCTTGAAAGTGACTGATTTACCGATTGATTTTTTCAGACAATCTTTAAGTGACTGATTTACCGATTGATTTTTTCAGACAATCTTTAAGTGACTGATTTACTGATTGATTTTTTCAGCAATCTTAAAAAGTGACTGATTTACCGATTGATTTTTTCAAACAATCTTTAAAAGTTACTGATTTACTGATTGATTTTTACAGACATCCTTTAAAAGTGACTGATTTACCGACTGCCATTCATCTGGCGTCACAACTACCAAGTTCGCAAGGCTTGAAATATTCAAACTAAAACTATTTCTTGATTAAGAAATAGTTTTAGTTTGAATAGACAAAGAAGGGTGTCCAGAACATTATATTTACGTAGCACGATGTAAGAATACTCTTTTTTTTTTTTTTTCCTCCCTCCTTCTTTGATTGTAATTTCTAAAGTGAAATACGAATCCTCTTTGAATAATGGAAAGACGTCGAAGGGTGATGATGATGATGATAATTATGATAACATCATCTCTGTAAGATTCCAGCCCTACAGAGAAGGTTACAAACGAGAGAGAGAGAGAGAAAGAGAGGGAAAGAGAGAGAGACTTCTTAGCAAAATAATCAAACTAAATTAGATAATGTTTTTGGAAAAATAAACTATCATTATCCTTCCTTCTTTGTTGAGAGAGAGAGAGAGAGAGAGAGAGAGAGAGAGAGAGAGAGACGCGTCTTAGGCGAAAGAGTAGGTCATTCTCAGACATGCCCTTGTTTATCTCGGATAAACTTCTTTCCCAAACCTCCCACCTCCCCCCCCCCTTCAACCAATCCCCCACTCACCCCCCCCCCCCCAACCCCTTCCCTCCCCCTATCATCCCCTTTCCCTGCCATATCCCCCCCCCAACCCCGTCCGTCCCTTCTTCCCCTTTTCTGCGACCTCTCCCGCTGGTGCTTTCTCGATAGCTCAGCGGACGCAGATAAAAATCAATAAACGGGAGAATAGCGTCGCGAAACGGAGAGAGAGAGAGAGAGAGAGAGAGACTTACTTGTGTTCCCAACGAGACAACGTTTCTCTCTCTCTCTATGGTTTTAAGATTTTACATTACTTGAGAGAGAGAGAGAGAGAGAGAGAGAGAGAGAGAGAGAGAGAGAGAGAGAGAGACTTGTGTTCCCAACGAGAGAGAGAACGTCTCTCTCTCTCTCTCTTTCTCCCTATGATTTTTAAGATTTTACATTACTTCAAAAACAGAGAGAGAGAGAGAGAGAGATGGAAACGTTATGTTCTTGCATATCCCTCCGTCTTTGTGTGTGTGTGTGAGAGAGAGAGAGAGAGAGAGAGAGAGAGAGAGAGGTGTGTGTGTGTGCTTCAGCATATAAGAGCCCCTAATCCGGAAGCCATGGAGACTATCCTGAACCGGAAGTCGTCAGCGATTTGCGACGGAAATGATTTCTCAGAATATCCCCTGAGGGGCCTTGCAATGACTCTCTATGTCTGTATTATATCATCAGGCCTCAATCCTTCAAAGGGAGGAAGCAGCAGCCACTTCGGTAAACGTTCCGAAAATGAAAACCATTGGGACGCGTCTATT